>NC_090249.1:47215078-47252578 GCF_037325665.1 Littorina saxatilis
AAATTGGCAATCTAGTGGCTGCTCCGCCTGGCGTCTGGCATTATGGGGTTAGTGCTAGGACTGGTTTGTCCGGTGTCAGAATGATGTGACTGGGTGAGACATGAAGCCTGTGCTGCGACTTCTGTCTTGTGTGTGGCACACGTTATATGTCAAAGCAGCACCGCCCTGATATGGCCCTTCGTGGTCGGCTGGGCGTTAAGCAAACAAACAAACAAACAAACAAACAGGTCAACTCACCGTACACCTTACACACATCACAACAATAAGGCAATAACAACACGAATAATAGGACCGGTTTCAAAGTATGTCTACCTAATAATCAATCAATCAATCAATCAATCAATGAGGCTTATATCGCGCATATTCCGTGGGTACAGTTCTAGGCGCTCTGCAGTGATTCCGTGTGAGATGAAATTTTATACGGCCAGTAGATTGCAGCCATGTCGGCGCATATTTACCTTTCACGGCCTTATTCCAAGTCACACGGGTATGGTAGACAATTATTAACTGTGCCTAAGCAATTTTGCCAGGAAAGACCCTTTTGTCAATCGTGGAATCTTTAACGTGCACACCCAATGTAGTATACACGGGGGATGGTTCGGACACCGAAGAGAGTCTGCACACAAAGTTGACTCTGTGAAATAAATTTCCGCCGAACCTGGGATCGAACTCGCGCTGACAGCGGCCAACTGAATACAAATCCAGCGCGCTACCAACTGAGCTATATCCCCGCCCAATAAGGCATTAGTGCTATTTTTGTTGTTGTCCAAAGCTATGTTGAGAAATCATAGAAACCGCTTTGGGACACCTTAGTTCGATGTTGTTGTTCTCTTTAAATATATTACTTGGGGCCCATCTACTTTTTGATATTTTGTTGTTTTTCGTTCTCGTTACATTTAGTCAAGTTTTGACAAAATGTTATGTTTTAATATAGAGGGGGAATCGAGACAAGGGTCGTGGTGTATGTGTATGTGTGTGTGTGTGTGTGTGTGTGTGTGTGTGTGTGTGTGTGTGTGTGTGTGTGTGTGTGTGTGTGTGTCTGTGTGTCTGTGTGTCTGTCTGTCTGTCTGTCTGTGCGTGTGTGTGTGTAGAGCGATTCAGACTAAACTACTGGACCGATCTTTATGAAATTTGACATGAGAGTTTCTGAGAATGATATCCCTGGACGTTTTTTTCTTTTTTTCAATAAATACCTTTGATGACGTCATATCCGGCTTTTCGTAAAAGTTGAGGCGGCACTGTCACACCCTCATTTTTGAATCAAATTGATTGACATTTAAACAAAGCAATCTTCGACGAAGGCCGGACTTTGGTATTGCATTTCAGATTGGTGGCTTAAAAACTAATGAATAAGTTTGGTCATTAAAAATCGGAAACTTGTAATTAAAATATATGTTTTTATTAAACGATCCAAAAATAATTTTATCTTATTCTTCGTCATTTTCTGATTCCAAAAACATATACATATGTTATATTTAGATTACAAACAAGCTCTGAAAATTAAAATTATAAAAATTATGATCAAAATTAAATTTCCGAAATCGATTTAAAAACAATTTCAACTTATTCCTTGTCGGTTCCTGATTCCAAAAACATATAGATATGGTATGTTTGGATTAAAAACACGCTCAGAAAGTTAAAACGAAGAGAGGTACAGAAAAGCGTGCTATGCAGCACAGCAAAACCACTACCGCGCTGAACAGGCTCGTCAGTTTCACTCCGTTATGCACAAGCGGCGGACTACGGTCATTGTGAAAAAATGCAGTGCGTTCAGTTTCATTCTGTGAGTTCCACAGCTTGACTAAATGTAGTAATTTCGCCTTACGCGACTTGTATTATCATGTGTCTGTTTATGAATAAAATACTGTTTAAACCAAGAAGGCATTATATACTAACAAGAACAAGATAACAATGTAAATATACTCACCAGAAACATGGACAGTAAAGTTATCATCATTTACATAAAAACTTATCTGTTAATCCAAACAATGATATAATTACTGTGATGTTCTTAACTACACTTTAACATGGAATGTATGTATGTATGTATGTATGTATGTATGTATGTATGTATGTATGTATGTATGTATGTAGGTATGTATGCATACATGTGTTGGTGTGTCGGTGTGTCATGTGTGCAAGAAAAAAGGGTATGGTAGTTGTACATATATTACTTTAGATATTTTTATCATGAGTTTTATGAATTTTCTTCTCTTATTCTTTTATAATTATTAATTAATGACCTATTTGTGCTGATGACCAATTTAATTTCCTTTGTTGGATCAATAAAATGTTATGAGTTATGAGTTATGAGTTATGAGTTATGAAAAAAGAGTTGTCCATCTTTCTGGTGACTACATTTTCATTGTTATCTTGTTCTTGTTCTTTTCTTCCCACCTGCAGTTTCTTGTCCCTATTCCAAATACTACTACTACTACTACTACTACTACTACTACTACTACTACTACTACTAATACTACTAAAAAGTTCCTCGTTTCTCATTCGCCCACAGATCCCTTTTTTTTTCTCCCGACCCTAGAACTTTTTTCTTTCTATTTTGACCCTTCCAAAAATATTCAGAGTTATCAAAATGGACAAGACGAGCACAGTGCCGGGTTGGTAAGACGTCGGCCTCTTAATCGGAAGGTCGTGAGTTCGAATCCCGGCCGCGGCCGCCTCGTGGGTTAAGGGTGGAGATTTGTCCGATCTTCCAGGTCAACTTACGTGCAGACCTGCTAGTATCCCCCTTCGTGTGTACAAGCAAACACAAGACCAAGTGCGCACGAAAAAGATCCTGTAATCCATGTCAGAGTTCGGTGGGTTATAGAAACACGAAAATACCCAGCATGCTTCCCCCGAAATCGGTGTATGCTGCCTGAACGGCGGGGTAAAAACGGTCATACACGTAAAAAAACTATACCCAGCATGCTTCCCCAAAAATCGGCGTATGCTGCCTGAACGGCGGGGTTAAAACGGTCATACACGCAAAAACCCACTCATGAACGAGTGAACGTAGGAGTTTCAGCTCATGAACGAAGAAGAAGAAGAAAAAGAAAAAGGACAAAATTCGATTTTTCGGACTTTTGAATTTGATTGGATACTGACCAAATTTTCTAAGCAAACAATGATCACAAAAGTATACATGAGTGCCTAGGTCGAAGGGCCCAGCCACAAAGAAACTAAACTAGAATAATGTAGTCGGGGAAATGTCAAGCTTTGGAAATTAAAGCAGCAAAATGTCACCGAAAAAAGAGGCCAGTTTGTGAGCGTCATTAAGATCCAAGACACGACAACATTCACAGTGTTTGACCCACACCTCACCCTAAACGATTGACAGCAATCAACGTTTTGATCCCGAAGGAAGGTTATGACCCTGGGAGTGTGTGAAAGTTAATGTTCAAGCTAAAGCTTTAAACAATATTTTAAAGATTGTCGATTTTCTTTTTATGATTTTAATTTTTACCCCGCTGTGATCGTGAAATGAAACGAGTCAACCCGACTTTAATGGCGTCTTGAGGTCATCATACACCGAAAGCGTGCTCTAGCTTCAAAACCGTCCGAGAAAATATCAAAATATACCGTGTTTCTTTTATTATTTTTTTTATATCTAGGAACACTTACAGCCAAACAATCAATTAAATAAATATACTATTGCTATGGATTTCTGAACGTCTTAAGTAGTTACGCCAAGGTGAATGTACTATCAACCTGATTTTATGCAGAGAGACAAAATTACGTCTGAGCTTTGCTCTGCGCAACGTCTTTCTGCTATTAGGGGGGGGGGGGGGGGGATTCGCGTATTTGTATACCCCGTTTTCGGGATCAGTAATATCATAGAATCCTCCAATCTCTCTTTCTCTCTCTTTCTCTCTCTCTATCTCTATCTCTCTCTATCTCTCTCTCTCTCTCTCTCTCTCTCTCTCTCTCTCTCTCTCTCTCTCTCTCTCTCTCTCTCTTAGTCTCTGTGCCTCTTTGTCTCTCTGTGTCTCTCTCTTTGTCTCTGTCTCTCTCTGTCTCTGTCTGTCTGTCTGTCTGTCTGTCTGTCTGTCTGTCTCTATCTCTCTTTTAGTCTCTGTGCCTCTTTATCTCTCTGTCTTTGTCTCTGTCTCTCTCTGTCTCTGTCTGTCTGTCTCTCTCTCTTTGTGATTTTTTCCCGCCATTAATTCTTCTCTTCTTTGTTGGGGTCTCTCTAATATTTTGCGCATTATTTTCATTCCATTTTATATTCTGGTTTCATAAGCATTACTTCTGTTCATATGTATGCTTCTTTTGTGAATATTATATGTTTAGTATTAGTTTAAGGACAGGTTGTTAGATAAGGCAATGTGACTTTAACTTTTATCCTTGTAAAATAAAATTCCTTCGTTCGTTCGTTCGTTCTCTCTCTCTCTCTCTCTCTCTCTCTCTCTCTCTCTCTCTCTCTCTCTCTCTCTCTCTTTGTCTCTGTGCCTGTCTGTCTCTCTGTGTGTCTTCCCCCCCCTCTCTCTCCCCCCCTCTCTCTCCCCCCCCCTCTCTCTCTCTCTCCCTCGACCTATCTGTCTTTCTCCGTTTGTGTCTCTCTCTCCCCCCTCTCTCTCTATTTCTTTCTCTCTCTGTCCCCCCCCTCTCTCTCTCTCTTACCCCCCCCTCCTCTCTCTCTCTCTGTCTCTGCCAAACAAAACCGATTACCTTGGTTAATGCAAAGATATCGTCTGCTATCTCTGTATCCCTCCTTCTCTCCGGACCTGAATTGGCTGGTTCCCTCTGGTTCCCATTTTTGATCATTATTTCTCCTGACCAGTAGGCCATAATAGCCACTGGTCGTCTGTGTCATCGTCACCAATAGCCCTAGCGATTTTGGCTACGCACTCTCTTGGTCTGGAATGATTTATGTATCGATTGACAATTGGATTGTCCCTTTTTGGCCCATGTGACGTCTGACAAAAACTCATATTAAGGCGGATAGCCGTGACTACAACCGAGTGCATGTTTGTGTGCATTCAATCGTACAAAATAAAGGGAATTCTATCTAAAAATCGATCGATAAATAAATGTGCATGTTTGACTAAAATATGACATTTTACACAGATCTCGACAGTCATTGTTCACCTCAACAGCTGGCGCAGTCTCGGAGGAACACTTGACTGTCTTGATCTGTGTAAAATGTCAAATTTTGGTCAAAAAGACAAATAACATATATATTGTACCTCTATGCCTCAAGATACTTGGGCAACGAAAAGGGCCAGTGTGATTCCACAAGGATTGTTCTCCTCGTTGACCTACGCCTGACTGTGCGTAAATGCTAGCTCTTGTAGCAGAAGCCCTTTTGAGAGAGCTCGATCTTGAACTTAGCTTTGCATGTTGGAGGCGTCTTCCTCGATCAAAACTTCATCGACTTGAAAAACAACGCAAGAGGCGGGTTCCTAAATTAGCACACACGTAAAGAGACACACATTAGCACACACGTAAAGAGACACACACACACACACACACACATATACACACTGACACACGCACACACACACACACACACACACACACACATACGCACACATATACACACACACACACACACACACACATACATACACACACACACACGCCATGCTTATTAAAACGACAAAATGTGTCAGCAATTCAACCAACCCCTTCTCGCCTGGCTGCCCATTCTTCCCATTTCTTAGCTGTCTCATCTTTCCACTATTCTATAAATGATCTCAATAGGCGAATTCCGAAAATAACTCTGTCAAGTTTGTATGGGTTGTGAAAGAGTGAATGCCCTTGACTTTTACTCGGACACAAATTGCAGGGGCCATACACTAGCGAGGGGTGTGTCGGAAACACGTGGACAGGAGCACGTGTGAAGTTATTTGTCAGAGGAAAAGCAAGGGCATTCACTCTTTCACAACCCATACAAACCCGACGGAGTTATTTCCGAAAAGCGTCTATTACACGGCTGCACTTTTCTAGCTCTCAGTCTAATGTCTTATTTCTTTCTTCCTAAGTAGTTTCCAAGTTCTATGTCTTTACAAAATTACCTCTTATTTTCCTACTCGCCTAATGTTCTCCGCCGTGGTGTTTCTCTAGCAGTGATCGAAGGTGTGTACTTTTCGTGAACTGTAAGCTTACTCAGACACTTGGGTGGTGGATGTGGGGGCACCGCAGACTTAACTTGTCAGTCGTTGGTTACACTGTAATTACCAGTCTGTTACTAATTTCTGCACTGTACTCCCGGACGAGTTCAGTTTGTACTTTCAGGCACGCCCAAACGAGGGTCTGTTTATGTGCATTTTTGTTCTGCTGGTGTATAGGCAAATGTTTTTTTTGTTTTTTTTAACTTAAGAATATGATGGGGCAAATAAACGGTCTGATGTGTAAACAAATAGTTGTATTATCTTTTTATTTATTAATTTTTATTTGTTTAAACACATTACAGATATATCGTGTTTTTGTGGGCACTTACGCAATTACGCGCTTTCATGTCCTGAACAGACGATTTTGGAGAAAAAAAAACTCCGTCGGGTTTGTATGAATACCCTTGCTTTTTCTCTGACAAATAACTTCACACGTGCTTCACGAGTTATTTTCAGAATTCGTCTATTACATTAATGCTGTATTGGACACTATGCAATGAACAAGTTTTTGTTCCTGTAACTGAAAACTTATAAATATTCATCAAACGTTTTTAGGGAACGTGTACTACAGAGAATACAATTCTCAATCTAAAATCAACGTGCAACAAGCAACCCCACAAAGCAGTCACTGACTACAGTGTGACAAAATCCTCAAGTGACCCTGCGTCTTGTACGTGACATTGGAGTTTCCAAGGCAACGGGGAACTCCGTCAGACGAGCGACAACGCCCACTCCGCCCTCTTCGTGCTAATGCAGAAGGGATGAAAGGCGACCCACATCTCTCGCTTCCGTCTGACTCTAAAACACTCGCCCGCCGCCATAAAGTCAGGGCGCAAAATACCGCTGAGACCATCGCAATAACCCTAGAAGAATCATCTCACGGCACTTGCTTGATCGAGTGACTTAAAGCTGTGGTCTATCAAAAACAATGATCAGGAACTTGTCAACCCGGGCCCAGTTTTTTTTTAAAGTTGTGAAAGTTTTAACCTTGTAAATACCAGGCCATACAAATGTAGAGACCTCTTGACTTAGTTGGCGATGCGCACTCCACCCGTCACGAAACAGTCGAAGTCGGCTCCTGCGACGTATTCCCCACGGCAACAATAAGTGGGGCATCCAGATCCAGATCCAGATCCGGGGCTATGTGTTCGAAAAGATAGGGTTGAGAATCCTGTGCCCCGAAATCTCGAGGTCCTGGGATCGAATCTTTGCCGAGGCGTTTATTTTTTCCCCTTTTTTTCGATCCCTCTTGAAAATAAAATATGCTCAGCCCTGAGAGAGCAAACAGGAAGTTACCAGCGCAGAGGTCAAGCGTTGAATGAAGCTGTCAAGGTCATGCGGGCATTCAGTGTAGGTCGGAATTTAGGCCGCCTTCGCTGTACAGAATTCTGTACTGTATTCTCAGCCCTATCTTTTCAAACATAATATTATAACCTCGGATAATTATAGAAAGACCTCAGCTTTAAACTAAGGACATTACGGTGCGTTCTTCGTTGGAGTGTAAACTGCTGTCGCAAAGTCCTTCCCTGCCACTTTTCCACCCGCCGACCTTCGATCCCTCCGCTTTGAGAGTTAGTGCCGCACAATTACACTTCCTTGCCGCCAAGGGCGGAACCAGAAAACAGGGATAGTTATTACAAATGGCGGCTCAAATGTTTGGACCTGGCGAAAGCGAGGCTGGGCGATTGGGGGGGGGGGGGGGATCAATGCCAGTGTTGGGGGTGGTGATTTATGCGTCCCTGCAGGGCCGTTCCTTTCAAAACACAAGGTTGGAGACACAAACGATACATTTTTGTATTATTCTTAACATATCATTTGTGAATTCCCTATCCCCGTTTTTTCTCCGGTAGGATAGGCTCCTTGCCCTCTTTCGAAGAATTTCTTTTTAATCATATGCTACGACCTCTACAATCTAGTCAGTAGGACATGAGGCTCCATCGATCATCATCACCGAGTTCTGCCAGGGGGGACAACTGCTGTTGTGTTTTTCTGGACTTCGGGTCAGTGGACTCTTTTTCTAGACGTCGATTAATTACTCAAACACTTTCTGACCACAGATACACATGATTCGACAGCACAGTACGTAGGTTAGTTATTACGGCATATGCCATAATCGTCGCCCTAAGATTACTTCTTGTACTATACCCACGTTATCATGTGCTAGCTCTCAAACTATTCTTTGCTAATGAAATTAATCCTCACATAACTCTCACGCACTCCTTTGCTAGCCTACTCAATCCGTCCCTAGCTGAAAGCCGCCACATTGCGACACCCACACTGTAGTCTTTGATGTCGTGATAGTTGATTCTTAAAGCTAACTCACTAAACTTACTCCTTGACCCCCGCCACCCCCTGACCCCCACCACGTGGCACCACTCACCCTGTTGTCTTTGATGTCGTAGTAGTTGTTGCTAAGCTAACTCACTCAACCTAACTCTCACATACTCGACTCCGGGAACAGACT
Organism: Littorina saxatilis; assembly: GCF_037325665.1. Classification (NCBI taxonomy): domain Eukaryota; kingdom Metazoa; phylum Mollusca; class Gastropoda; order Littorinimorpha; family Littorinidae; genus Littorina; species Littorina saxatilis. The sequence goes on from NC_090249.1 coordinate 47,223,656, forward strand.
ACTTCCAATTCAGTAGGGGGGCGACTATCCTCAACCCGGCGGGTCCCCATGTGGCGGAAAGGGGAACGGCCCCCAGATATTGGGGCCAGCTGCGAATATAGAATAAGCAGTCCCGGACCAACTAGCGGTGTCTCTACCAGGACGGGGTTGGTTGGCAGATGGCACTGACTACCCTATAAAATGCTCTACGTGTCCGATGATGGTTACACCATGCGAGTAAGAGCCGCATTAAAAGCTCTAGACCCGGGGTGGGACCCCCCGGTAAGAAATCCCCCATGTGTTCCCAGGGTTAGGTTTTTGAGCCAGGAACTAAGGGCGGGGCAACCCTGAAAGAAACCTAAGGGCTGAAGTCGGAGGATCTGGGCCAACAGGCGCACCTTACCCAACCATATATGATCCACGCAAATCGCAAAAAAAGCGAACGACAAGAAGAAGACATACTCGACTACTAACACACACACACACACACACACACACACACACACACACACACACTCCTCTGCTAACTCTCACACACTCCTGGCTAGTCCTCTCAACCCTGCCCCCCTCCCTGACACCCGCCACACTCACCCTGTTATCCTTGATGTCGTAGTAGTTGATGCCGGCGTGCTTGCCGGCGATGAAGGCTGCGAGGTTGGCGGTGTAGGAGGCGATGATGAAGATGGCGGCGAAGGCCCAGAAGTTCTGCATGACTTTGCTGGGCCAGGCTTTGGGCGACTTGGTCTTCACCGTGTGACCGAACAGCACCGAGAACACCATAGTCAAGCCCGAGGCCAGCGAGTAGTTCTGTTTTCTCTTCCGGCCCCACGGGTTGAGGCCGAACGGGGAGTTCCACTCGAACAGCGCCATGGCCACGGCCGTGAAGTTGGCACTGATGATGATGGCGAACCACACGATGATGTCGAAGGGCTCGAGGAAGGCGAGCATGCTGGTCTCGCGCGTGCGGTCCGAGTAGAGCACGGAGAAGCCGGAGAAGAAGTAGGGGTCGGTGAAGTCGATGGCTTTCTGCCTCACCCGCGTGATGGAGAAGGCGGCCACGGCGAAGTGAGCCGTGTGGTCGATTAGATCCTTCATCATCCCGTTCCACGTCCCGTTCTTCTTCTGTCCGTACGTCTCGTCCTGCACGATGTACAGCGTGAACTCAAAGTCAAGGTCGCTGGCCAGCTTGTTCAGCAGGTCGATGGTGAGCCCGCGGCAGCACTGGATCCGGTAGAGGTGGCTGCGGTTGTCCATGCCACTCTCGTACGCCTCGATGGCCTGTAGCACGTTGTCCTGAGACTTGTGGCGCGACGTCAGGTTGAGGCAGGGCGTGTCCGTCAAACACTCGCCGTAGTCCGGGTGCGGAGCCTCCGTCATGACGAACGGCTGCACAGGGTTGGTGACGACACGATACCTCTTCCTCCCCTCTGTGGGTGACTTGAGGCTCTTGGCATCGCCGGGCCAGATGATGCCGAAGGGTCTGACCTCGCGGCCCTGGACACACCCGACGTCCTGCCACACGTTCTCGCGGCCGTCGTACACCAGGTTGCGCACCCTAAACGTGGAAATGTTCATGTAGCCGTCCTCGTCGAACCGCATCTCTCCCGTCAGCCCGTGGATCACTGTCTTGCGCAGCGCTCTGAAACACAGAGGAAGTTGTTAGTTGGAGGGAGCAGTCTGGGTTACTGGGGTACGGGCATCAACAGTCATGGATGGTTCTTTTTATATTTAGTCAAGTTTTTTTTTATACTGTTGTTGCTGTTTTTGTTTGTTGTTTGTTGTTTTTTGATAATTTTTATGTGGAGGGGGGGGGGTAGTTATTGTGGCACGATTAACAACATGCTTGTGTGTTAGTGTGTCGGGGAGGAGGGGGGCCTGCTGGGGGGGGGGGGGGGGTGTAGAGCTCTGAAGGGGGAGGGAGGTGCATATCTCTGAAACACCGATAACGCCGTTAGTAGTTTCGGGGTGGGGGGGGGGGGGGTGAGAGTTTTATGCGTGAGAGATCACTAGAGGAGGAGGGGGAAGTCTGGGTTAATGGGGCACGGGCATCAACAGTCCCGTGTTGTGGACTGGTGAGATTGAGAGATTGAGTTATTGTGGCACGATTAATTAACATCAACTTAGTGTGTAAGTGTGTGAGGGAGGAGGGGGCATTCTGGGGGGGGGGGGGGCATAGCTCTGCAACACCGAACACGCCGTAAGTGAAGGGCATCAGTCTTTTGCGTGAGGAAGGAGGAGGGGGCATACTTGGTCACTGGGGCACGGACATCAACGGTCTTGTGTGTGAGGGGGGGGAGGATTTGCTTATCATGGCACGATTAACAAACAGTATTGTGTTTGAGTATGTGAGGGAGGAGGGGGCATTCACGGGGGGGGGGGGGGCATCAGTATATTGCGTGAGAGAGGAGGAGGGGGCATTCTTGATTACTGGGGCACGGGCATCAACGGTCTTGTGTGTTAATTGGGGAGGAGGGAGAATTTGGTTATTATGGCACGATTAACAAAAAGTCTTGTGGTTGAGTGTGTGAGGGGGGAGGGAGGCATTCTGGGGGTGGGGGTTGGGGGTTGGGCAGAGCTCAGAAAAGATCCCTCCGTTTCAGATCTCTGCCCCCCCCCCTTTTAGAGCTCTCCCCCTCCCCCCCCCCCTTTCATGGCTATGCCCCCTCCCCCCCCCCCCCCCACCCCTCTTCAGAGGTCCTATTTTGGCACGATTAACAACAGTCTTGTGTGTGAGTGTGTGAGGGAGGAGGGGGGCATTGTGGGTTACTGTGTTATTAACAGTCCTGTGTGCTTTTGTGAGCGAGGGGAGGGATGTTTACTTTGGTACGGGTATCAAATTAAAGCTATCAAACCCAAACATTCCGTGAGACAGGGACAACACAGCTAAATGGAACAGACATTGCCACTTTTCCGGCGGGACCTGAAGGCATTCTTTCCGGTTGAAGAGAGAGAGAGAGAGAGAGAGAGAGAGAGAGAGAGAGAGAGAGAGAGAGAGAGAGAGAGAGAGACAGACAGAGAGAGACAGAGAAACGGAGAGAGAGGTAGACAGTGAGATAGAGAGAAAGATAAAGGGGGGGGGGGGGAGAGGGAGGGAGAGTGCACATTCAGAAATTTAAAAAAAGAATAGCAAATCGTTGCTGTAAGCTAGTATCACAGTAAGGATCTCGCTTTCACTTCTTCTTCTGTGAGTATTGCTTGCAAGAGCAGAGAGAGAGAGAGGGGGGGGGGGGGGGTGGGTTGACAGTTGTATGAGGTGAGGGGTTTAAAAGAATTGCTTGGATCTGTGTTTCCACTAATTTGCGTACTTTCGCACCAACCGAATCGATTTTTTTCACACCCAAATTAGGACTTCGATTCTATCCGTACTTCAGATTAATCTTGGGGGCGGGAAGACATAGTGATTCTTCTTATTCTTCTTCTTCTTTGCAACGGGATGAATTTTGCTGACGAGTTCGTCACGTGAAATACGGCTTTTCTCCACGCCTGGCATGGCTGGCATGCTGAATGCTACACGACATTCGCGCCATGCAAATAGCTGCGATATCTCTATTTACAATATGCAAAAAAATGACAAGAACAGTAATTCAATCTCTCCAAAGCTCTGTGCAGTTGAAACCAGACATCTAAGAAATAGTTATACATGTATTCACTTCTGAACAATGGGCGGATAGAGATATAAATCATGCTGCTTCAAGAATAACATAACATGAATTCATGTCAATAAAGCTGTGGTCTATTTATGACTTTCCGGGGCTACGAGGTTGAAAAATAGGGACAAAATCATGTACAGATTTCTGTACAGCAAACACTACCCGAAACCCCACCTATACGGCGTGTATGACCTTGAGAGCTTCAGTCAACGCTTGAATTTTGCAGTGGTAACATCCGGTTTGCTCTCGCAGAGCTGAGCATAATTGTCAAGAAGGATCGAGCAGAAAAAATAAACGACTTGGCAGGGATTCGAACTCAAGGCCTCGGGGCCTCGAAATGTCGGGGCCGATGTCTTAACCGCTAGGCCACTTCACCAGTGTTGTCAAAGATTAAAAAAAATGATAATTTTATATCATTCTACGCTTTAATTACCATTCATGCGTTGCAAAAACGTAAAAATTGACATTAAAATTTGCCTTTATTTGCAAACATGTTTTACGGAATCGCAGTACATGTTTACACCAGACCAAGAGTACTTTTTCAAAAAGTTGAGTGTATTTTTAAAAAGTTGGTGTACTTTGCAAGCAAAGCCATATGGGCTAGGGAAAACGTACGCGTGGGTGCAAACGTGTTTGTGTAAGAATAGCATGTCTTGTGAACATCTTCAGAATTTAACTCCTTCCGATACAACAGGGATAAAACAATTTTATTTACCTGTCAGTTTATAACATTATAACCAGTGTCTTCCAAGCAGATTGATTATGAAAAGATGAAGTTCGTGAAATAACATCTGCGGTTGACAGTGGCAAGTTCATTTTTACAATCATCTCAGAAAACATTGCTTCAGCACGGACTACAGCCTTTTCTTCTGGCAGGATTTGCTTTGCGGGAATGAACTTCATAATTCCTTGGCAGCTTTCAGCGGATTTCTTTGCAGCAACCTTGTCCATGTGAGTTTTGGAACTGCAGTGTCGTTCGATGTCATATTTCCCAGCATGGGCAACGGAGAAATCTGATTTACAATACTTGCAGTGTGCATGACTTTTTCCCATAGTAGACTCCACAATTCCTGGCTCTTTCTTATATTTCTCCAAGAAAATCTGGTGCTTCTGCTGTTTAGACTTGGTACAGTCATCCGAAACTGGCACCTTTTACCGCTTCATTTTCCCACGATTGTCCAGACGATCGCACGTGCCAACAACTGAACAAGGTTTCCACAGCTGAAGACTCGCTGTCATGGTTATCTCCCTTCGACCGAAACCGGTATCAGTTGTACCATCCCGTAATCAGCACACCAATACCGGAAAACGTATTCTAGACTTTTTCTTCTGCGTATTTTGTGCGTGTGTCGCGTATTTGCGTACTGATAATAATTTGGCGTACAAAATACGCCCAAATCGTACTGGTAAACAGGTCTGTTTACACCGTCATGCTACACGACATTCGCGCCATGCAAATAGCTGCGAGATCTCTATTTACAACATGCAAGAAAATGAACAAGAACAGTAATTCAATCTCTCCAAAGCTCTGTGCAGTTGAAACCAGACATCTAAGAAATAGTTATACTTGTATTCACTTCTGAACAGTTGAGAGATAGAGATATAAATCATGCTGCCTCAAGAAGAACATGACATGAATTCATATCAATGTTTTTCCTTCTTTTTCTCAATGGGCACAGTAGCCTAGTGGTTAGGACATGAGACACGAAGTCTCGAGGTCGAGAGTTCGAATCTTTGCCGGGGCGTTTATTTTTTCCCCTTGATCTCTCTTGAAGATGAAATATGATCAGTCTTGAGAGAGCAAACCGGATGTTATCTCTGCAAAATTCAAGCGTTGACTGAAGCTCTCAAGGTCATACACGCCGTATAGGTGGGGTTTCGGGTAGCGTTTGCTGTACAGAATTCTGTACATGATTGTATCCCTATTTTTCAACCTCGTAGCCCCGGAAAGTCATAAATAGACCACAGCTTTAACCAGCGCTTTTGCATAACCGGCTATCTTTCCTGTCTTTACACGGGTTCAGCGTGTTATTATCATTTAATAATGGGGTCCTGATTTGGCCTATTATGGTCCGCTGGACCCGAAAAGCAACAGCTAACTATCATTTAATAAACTTTAACTGGCATTTTTTGTCAGTTACTTTCCTTACGCCTTTGACGTAAGAACAACGTTTGAAGTGAAGTATCGAGGGAGGTGGCGAGATAGTATATAAACAGGCGTCTGAAACTTATACTTTTGTTGATTCTATCTTTGTTGTGTGACTGCGAGAGTGGATCGTGGTGTGGATAGTCAGTTAGCAGTAATTGACCGTTCATAATCACCTTTTGTGATCTATGAAACGTGACAGAATGTCAAAAACGATTCTGAATTTTGTTCTTTCTTTCTTGCGAATTGAGAATCTTTGCTGAAGACTGCTGATCAACACTGAGTGAGGAGAACAGCAATAGTGGCACTCAACTTGAGAATTATGCCGACTCCAGGGGCGGACACGTTCTTGCCAGATACAAAAGTTCTTGCCAGATACAAAAGTACAAATTAAATTGACATCTGTAAATGGATGTATTACCGGGCGAGGGGGAAGGGAGGGGGGGGGTGGGCATGAAGGGGGACCCCCCAAACAGTGTAAATGAACAGCCAGTTAGTGAATTTGTATGTGTACGATAAATTGACGTAAAGGTTGATTACCACGAGAGAAAATATGCCTAAAGATGGTAAGTCAGCTAACTTTTAGATGCTATATACATATTTACTGAGCTGTGATGTGGCTCTGTCGAATGGAGATAACCAGTTCGTGTCACCAGTAATAAAGTTTGTTTCAAGACCTGCAGCCCAGGGAATCAACAGTGTGTGTAATCTGCTGCAATTGCTGCATGTTTAACGACCTGGTGCCACAGTTTTATCATGTTTTGATTACCTGCTCTTCCAAGTGTTGCTATGGAAAGGGGCTCTGAGAATGTCCCATGTTTTTTTTTGAATGCGTAAGAACAGCGAAAAAGGACATTTAGCTGTGTTTGTTTCTTTCTGTCTGTCTCTCTGCCTGTCTGTCTGTCTGTCTCTGTCTGCCTGTCTGTCTATCTGTCTCTCTCTCTCTTACACATGTATACACGCACGCACGCAAGCACACACACACACACACACACACACACACACACACACTCCTATCCTACAGAACCACATGTACAAGCACTCAAGCACGTACGCCGCCTCAAACCACAGAACCTCGATGACGTCTTGTTACTCGACATTGACGTCCATGATGCTTCCCGCTGCACAATATATAATTATGTACTATACTGTACAGCTGCACGTGACTGCTTTTAACAATAAGACACTGAGCCACCGGCCGTTATTCCATCTCTCTCACCCCCACCCCCCTCTCATCCCAGGTTAAGATTTAATGGTGACAAGCTACATCCTCGTGCTTCTTTGTAAATGTGTGTGTGTGTGTGTGTGTGTGTGTGTGTGTGTGTATGTGTGCGTGTGTGTGTGTGTGTCTGTCTGTGTCTGTGTGTGTGTGTCTGTGTGTGTGTGTGTGTGTTAACAAGATACTTTCTAGCTTTGGGTTGTGTTCAGTTTTCTGACAATTCACTCTACGTACAATGTTCATTTACCACAAGTGGTTTTACAAAAAACATTTTCGTAATCAAAAGATATCCACAATTACTTAGGCCTATATTTCTGTCTCGCCTTGCTTTCTTAGCCAGTATAACCACAAAGTGTTGTTTGTTTCTTCCCCGTATAACAAGCAGAAAAGTTCAGATGCCCTCTCCCCAAGACAGCCGAGGGGGAAACTTGAGTTTGTTTTTTGTCCTCTGCGACAAGAGTGCATCCCGCAACCCCACATTGACAGCAACATGACAGCCACCAGAACTGGTGATTACCACATTGCCACAGGGAAAGTGCATTCTCTGCTAGCGTCAGATACTCCTCTGCATGATACCGTTAAGCAGTGGTTTGGGCCGTCGTTGTGCACAGGGGGAGGGGGGGGGGGGGGCTCGAGGGTGTTTGTGTGTGTGTGCCGGTGTGGGGGGGGAGTGTATGTGTGTGTGTGTGTGTGTGTGTGTGTGTGTGTGTGTGTGTGTCTGGGTGTATGTGTGTGTCTGTATGTGTGTCTGACTGTGTGTCTGCGTGTGTCTGTGTCTGCGTGTGTGTATGCGCGCGCGTGCGTGTGTGGCTGATTGTATATATATATATGTGTGTGTGTGTGTGTGTGTGTGTGTGTGTGTGTGTGTGTGTGTGTGTGTGTGTGTGTGTGTGTGTGTGTGTGCGTGCGTGCGTGTGTGTGTGTGTCTGTTTGCGCGTACAAATGTACATGTGTGTGTATGCGTACGCGCCAGCGTTTGCGCGCGTATAAAGAGTTTTTCCTTGTTCCCTAAATCCCACTCTACCACTCAGCTGCCAAGAAGCGCACGCCAGAGTAATAGCATGGGATTTAACCGCCGCATGTTCCCGTTAAGATCTGGGTAATTTTTTGCAACTTTGCACGGCAGTGATTTACAAATCTATTGACAATATGAAGCGGGTTTTTTTCCATGCTAACTCGATAAGCGGAATATTGGTCGAGGTTTCCATGGCTGCCTGAGGAAAACTGAACCGGTTAGAGAGGATTAAATTCGGATTGCCAGAAAGCGCAGCTTTCGCAACACTTTCTTTCTTTATTTGGTGTTTAACGTCGTTTTCAACCACGAAGGTTATATCGCGACGGGGAAAGGGGGGGGGGGGGGGGTGGGATAGAGCCACTTGTCAATTGTTTCTTGTTCACAAAAGCACTAATCAAAAATTTGCTCCAGGGGCTTGCAACGTAGTACAATATATTACCTCACTGGGAGAATGCAAGTTTCCAATACAAAGGACTTATTACTGCTTGACTAAAATCTTTACAAAAATTGACTATATTCTATACAAGAAACACTTAAAAAGGGTAAAAAGAGAAACAGAATCCGTTAGTCGCCTCTTACGACATGCTGGGGAGCATCGGGTAAATTCTTCCCCCTAACCCGCGGGGGGGTTCGCAACACTGATCTATACCTGTTGGTACCGTGCGATGATCATAACACCACAGGTATATTATCTACAAGTTGGTATCCCGCTGCATTGGCTCTGTCGACTCCCGTTTTTAACCGCTTGCTTCCCTTTGTATGATAAACCGGCCATAGAGCGTCGTCGTCCCGAACTAAATCTTGTAAGTCTCAACATACTTGGGGCATTCTGGGCAGGGAAATCCTTCCATGCAATGACGTCAGCGCCTTTCGGCAATTGGTCAATCAGTGCATTTCGGAACTAGACTACAACATAATGTCGGTTACATTTGAAATTAACACTACTTGAGATTGCTTTCCAAACTTATACGAACTGGTCAATATGGTCAGTTTAACTTGCCTCGAACAATGAGATCGACAAAACGTACAATACACAAATACGAACGGAGAAATTCGGAAACCGACGAGTCGACACATGCTCGAGAATACACGTGAAATACATGTTTGAAGTTCAACTATCTATTTTCACCCCGAAGAACTGTGTGCCGGGTTGGCTCATTGGTAGAGCGCTCGCCCACTGACACGACGGTCACGGGTTCGAATCTGGCAAGAATTTTCTTCAATTAGTTAACTTATTTTTATTTTCTGAACTCGTTATTCATGTATTTGATTTATTTTAATTTATTCCAAAGGGTTTGAGTTGTGTATTGATACTCGAATTGAGTGCGTAAGTGCCTTTGAACAGCCGTCCCAGAATTCCGTTTTCTATTTTTTAGTCCGGAATACCACCGGTCTATTTGTAGAGAAGGTCAAAGGGCATATCGTATCACCGCGCGTCGACTGAAGGTAATGGTGGTCGGGGGCTTGTAAGATCATGATCTTGTGATAACATTAAATAGTGTTTACCAGGTGTGCTACTTTTTCCAGTTGAATTATATCGTTCGTCACACAGTGTTCACAACTAACTAGGTTAAAAAAAAAAAGTGTGTTCAAAAGTGGAATACTTCAGTTTACAGTGATCAGTGTTAATACTCTATGCCGCCACTATAGCTGCTGTTTTAATTTCAACGCTGTATACCGATCGCCACAATAGCTTCTGCCTGTCTCTGTTGCTGCGGTTTCTGGCGTTGCTGTGGCACTGCTGTCGTTCATTTTCGAGACAATGTGTTTTTGAGAGCGATGTCTTCCCCGCAGGCAAAACACATCAACGCTCTTGCGTGCACTTAAGGTTTTGTCTCATGAGGTAATCTTTGGTCCCTCTGGCATCGGGCGATGGATTAAACTGGTTCTGGTTTTCTCTCACCTACTTTATCGATTTTCCTTCACAGGAGAGCGACACATGCTCGTTCTTGTCCGCTGGTCATTTTCTTCTCTCTGTTTTAACAGAAAATGGTTTTAAGGCGATGTGTGGCACTAAAATTAAACTTGGAGAATACATGGAATAACCTAGTTTTCTTGGTAGTTAATGAAGTGACTTATATCAATGAATGAAAAATGTGTACGTATTAATGGACACAGATCGCCGTTGCTATGGAAACAGCCGCCATATTTGATTTCTAGGAAATTTACAGCGACATCATACATTAGAAATGCATGATATTTGGCACAATGACACACATGACTTTTATCTACAATCATATAGAACGATATTTTTAATAAAGACTACAGTTGAATTTATATTAATTTTTGTAATAATGATCAATGAATTTCTAACCGCATATTCATTAATCCTTATTTCAAAAATGATATAAATTCAACTGTAGTCGTTTCTAAACAAATCGTTGTATATGATTGTAGACAAAGGTCATGTGTATCTTTGTGCCAAAGTTTAAGTATTTCTGATGTATGATGTTGCTGTAAAACCGTTTCCTAGAAATCCAATATGGAGCTGCTTAAGCCAGTTTCCATAGCTGAACTCATGAACGGAAGCATAGGGTCAGTTATCAACTTTAACTTGCCTCGAACAATGAGATCGACAAAACGTACAATACACAAATACAAACGGAGAAATTCGGAAACCGACGAGTCGACACATGCTCGAGAACACACGTGAAATACATGTAGTATTCACATTTTTTTTTTAAATTTCTTTTCATAAGTCACTTCAATAACTTCCCAGAAAACGAAGTTATTCCATGTATTCTCAGAGTTTAATTTTGGTGATTTTAGTGCCACGTGAACTGAGGAAAGAACCAAACTTGCATCGGTCTCGAATAGCAAGATGAGCTGAAGAGACGATAACAAAATATACTAAATCAACCGACCGTCTTGTTTTAACTTCTCTTGAAATACGGAGGAAATGAGCCAATTTTTTACATTTAGTCAAGTTATGACTAAATGTTTTAACATCGAGGGGGGGAATCGAGACGAGGGTCGTGGTGTATGTGTGTGTGTATGTGTGTGTGTATGTGTATGTGTGTGTGTGTGTGTGTGTGTGTGTGTGTGTGTGTGTGTGTGTGTGTGTGTGTGTATGTGTGTGTGTGTGTGCGTGCGTGCGTGTAGAGCGATTCAGACCAAACTACTGGACCGATCTTTATGAAATTTGACATGAAAGTTCCTGGGTATGATATCCTCAGACGTTTTTTTCATTTTTTTGATAAATGTCTTTGATGACGTCATATCCGGCTTTTCGTGAAAGTTGAGGCGGCACTGTACGCTCTCATTTTTCAACCAAATTGGTTGAAATTTTGGTCAAGTAATCTTCGACGAAGCCCAGACTTCAGTATTGCATTTCAGCGTGGTGGCTTAAAAATTAATTAATGACTTTGGTCATTAAAAATCTGAAAATTGTAAAAAAAATATTTCTTTTATAAAACGATCCAAATTTACGTTCATCTTATTCTCCATCATTTGCTGATTCCAAAAACATATAAATATGTTATATTTGGATTAAAAACAAGCTCTGAAAATTAAATATATAAAAATTATTATCAAAATTAAATTGTCGAAATCAATTTAAAAACACTTTCATCTTATTCCTTGTCGGTTCCTGATTCCAAAAACATATAGATATGATATGTTTGGATTAAAAACACGCTCAGAAAGTTAAAACGAAGAGAGGTACAGAAAAGCGTGCTATCGTTCTCAGCGCAACTACTACCCCGCTCTTCTTGTCAATTTCACTGCCTTTGCCGTGAGCGGTGGACTGCCGATGCTACGAGTATACGGTCTTGCTGCGTTGCATTGCGTTTAGTTTCATTCTGTGAGTTCGACAGCTACTTGGCTAAATGTTGTATTTTCGCCTTACGCGACTTGTTTTTTATTAAGCAGAACCATATTTGCTTGTATTTTCTCCCCCTTTTTTCGCTGTAGATTCCTCTGTTTTGCTTTTGCATACCCCCCAACCCCCCGACCCCCTAATCCCCCCCCCCCCCACCCTCGATGTGTTTTTTCTGGTCTATATTATTGTATGTCCAACCACATGAATATTTGTGTAATGATGAATTGTGTGGGTCACGTAAAACAAACTTTCGCTTGTGTTCGTTCCCTTGGTGATGACTGTTTCATGCTAAGTATTTTGAATAACATTTTGTTTTAACCAACTATATTTGTGTCAGCGTGACTTGTCCAAATGAAATAAGCAAGGTTGCCAAACGTGTCATATTACATTTTATAGAATACCTTTCTAATCTCCCCATCGCCTGCCTCGGATTTTGTTTTAATATGTGAGTAACTACGTTTGAATAAAATATTGCATCTTTCTAGGCAAAGTTACTTTTAGAATCTACAACAATTGAGACTTGCACAGCATAAGGGTATATGGATGATTGCAATATTCCCTCAGGACATCAGAATCTCAGGTTTCTGTCCCTTGTCACAAATTATTTCTGGTCCTCATGACGTCACACAGTGAAAGTATCTATGGCAACGACAAGTCAGCGTTCACACCTTTTGGATGAAAATATCACGTTTCATCAAATAAAAAAGTCACAATCAGCTCGAATACACATTTTCACATTTCACAAGCCCTTGTTCTATAAACTCGGTAGTGTGTTTTTTAGGAGCACAGAAGTAAGGAGACACGATTATTTCCCATGTCTATGTGGATATTACTTCTGCAAAACAGCCTACATTTTGACCAGCTAATAAAACAAAATTAGGTTTGAAACAGTTATGAAAACAATTTTGAGCAGCTATAGATAGAGTCATTTTTCTAACGGTATGATTTGAGACAGTTCTGAACATCAATTAAAAACAGTCAGGTTTGAACAACTATGAAAAAAGAACATTTTGAACAACAACCGGCCGACACAGTCAATTTTGAACAGCTGTAAAAACTGCTAATTTTGAATAGCCTCAACAACAGTCAATTTTGAACAGCTATAAAAGCAGCTTATTCTCAACAGCCTTGAGGGCCTTAAACAGTCAAAAAAAGCTTATTCTGAATAGCCTTGAAAACAGTCAATTTTGAACCGCTATGACTTGGTGGTAAGACGCCGGCCTCCAAAGCGAAAGGTCTTGGGTTCGAATCCCGGCCGCGCCTGGTGGGTTAAGGTGGAGATTTTTCCGATCTCCCAGGTCAACGTATGTGCAGATCTGCTAGTGCATTATCCCCCTTCGTGTGTACACGCAAGCACAAGACCAAGTGCGCACAGAAAAGATCTTGCCCACGAACGCAGAAGAAGAAGAAGAACTGCTATGAAAACAGCTAATTCTGAACAGCCTCAAAAAAAGTCCATTTTGAACAGCTATGAAAACAGCTAATTGTGATCTTGAACAGCTGTTCTAGTTCCGGGCAGCTTCCGATTGTCAAGACGCGAGATGTTTGCCTCTTGAAAAGCTCATTTTACAGCAGCTGTTTGACCGGGACGCACTCGTTGTGGTTTGTCCGGACATTTTTCCCGATGGAGTATTTGTCGGACTGTCTGTACACTTTGATGAAGGGTCCACTACCGAGTTCTACATGCATGAATGTCGCCATGACGTGTTGCTTTTTGCTCCCAAGCCCCCCCCCCCCCTCCCCCCGCCCCCTCCGTTGAAGTTTTTGTCGGACTGTCTGAACAAGTGAGGGTCCGCTTCCGTGCTCACCCGTTCTCCCTGTCACCATGACGTGTTGCTTTTTGCCCTCATCCCCACCACCCCCCCCCCCCCCCTCCCCCCATTCCGGCCACTTTTGCCGACGAAGTGTTTTTCAGACTGCCTAGCTGTTCATGAGATCGAGAGGGTCTGCTTCCGTGGTCTGCATGTCGCCATGACGTGTTGCTTTTTGTCCCCATTACTCCCCCCCCCCCCTCCCGCTCCAATGTGCCCTGGGAGTTCCAGCGGAAGAGAGCAGACAGAGATGGAGGGATTGTGTGGATAAACCGCCACGTCACTGTCAGGCTGAATAACACGACTTTCTTCTTCGGCACAAGGACCCCCGCACCATGAATACACATTATATTGGTTATATGCATGACTTTCGCGCCCCTGCTTTAGACAAGAATGGATGGCAATTCGTCTGCTGAATAGCTGTCTAATTCTAAATGTTGTGTGTAGCTACTCTCTTTCCTGGTCTGGAGCCAAGATTGGAAAAGGGCAATCGATTGCAGATGGAATTTCTACGTGGCCTTTATCGGCTGGCCAGCATGCCACGGTTGGTAAGGTAAGACACGTTCGTTGTCTGCTGACTGCAGCCGCAAGAAAAGGAAAGAGGTTTTGGACAGCAGAAGGAGATACATCCAGAAGAACAGAAAGTAAATAATTGAAGAATGTCAACGACGGCAAGGAGAAACAGAGCTGGTGTAGATTGTCCACAAAAAAAGTGTCAATACGAAAATGAATCAGCAAACACAAAAACAGACACAGACATGCACACACAAGCACGCACGCACGCACGCACGCGGAACGCTCGCACGCGGAACGCACGCACTCTGAACGCACGCACGTACTTACACACAAACACACACACACACACACTCACACACACACACACACACGCGCGCGCGCGCACGCACGCACGTACGCACACACACAAACACACACACGCACGCACGCACACACACACACACACACATCCCACCACCACCACCATCCTCCAAAATTGCCATGACACGAATGCTTTCCTGTTAAGGGATTGCCCTGAACCTTTAGCTGTAACTGCTGTCTTCAGGTCATTGATTATTAGGCGGGGGGGTTGGTATATGCGGACATTCAGATAGTCCAAACGGTAAAAGCCTGTAGTGATACGTGTCCTGGTACGTGGCGTAGCTTAATTATGTGTCACGTGGAATCTAACATTCTCTAAATTTGTTGTCGTGTGTGCAGCTGAGAGAAATGTGGCAGCTACTGCTCAACGTCAAACGTCTTACTGTTGAGTCGATTCCCGAATTCGGAAAATGTTTTTGAAAGTGCACATAAATCAGATTCGATCGACAAACGTGCCACTGTGTGGACTCGTTATGCATAAGCTGTAATCCATACATGTACATCAAATACGAAAGTAATTCGGTCAACAGATGTAGAAGTTATTAGCATTTTTGTGGGTTGCATTCTTAGGGGGTCACCCTGTTCTATGGTTACAAAGGCCACAACCATCAGTAATAATAATAATAATATGGGAGATTTATAGAGCGCTTGACGTTCTCCAAGCGCTTTACAATAAATTGGTGAGAGGTCAAGGCAGGTGAAGTAGCCCGCACGTTGAACATCTCTCATGCTGGGTATTTTCGTGTTTCTATAACCCACCGAACTCTGACATGGATTGCAGGATCTTTTCCGTGCGCACTTGGTCTTCTGCTTGCGTGTACACACGAAGGGGGTTAAGTCACGAGCAGGTCTGCACATAAGTTGACCTGGGAGATCGGAAAAATCTCCACTTTTAACCCACCAGGCGGCAGCGACCGGGACTCGAACTCACGACCTCCCGATTAGGAGGCCGACGTCTTACCACCACGCCACTTCTCATGTCACTGTCACTACACCTGCCAACCACCCTAGCCGTGATACACACTCAACTCTGAGACAATAACAATACTTAACAGAAAATGAAAATACAATACAGTGGAACCCCCTTTTTATGACCTCTACAAATCTGAGGAAATCAGGTCTTAACAAGGAGGGAGTCTTAAAATAATAATAATAATAATCTTCTTCTTCTTCTTCTTGTTGCCGCTACACGTGGAGACCAGTCCAATTGAGAAATGTAGTGGTCATCTGCAGGGACGCCGCCGTGCCGTACAGCTTATCCTGGATGGGAGTCGGCTCCGGCCACATCTTCCTTCTCAACTACTGGAAGTTCCCGCAGTCTTGTAGGATGTGGTGGGTGTCCTGCTCTGCTTCTCCGCAGGGACACATCGGGGACGGCACAACTTTCAGCTTTGAGTGGAGGTGTTCGTTCAGCCTGTTGTGCCCTGTTCGCAGCCTGAAGATGGTAACCTGCTCTGGTCTTGTGAGCAGGTGAAGGCTGTCTTTTTGAGCCGGGGTTCGGAACAGGGCTTTAGTAATGGTATTTAGCTCGGCAAGGCTTACGGCGTTGTCTTCTTGTTCTTTTTCTGCACCGGATTTTGCCAGGTCATCGGCTTTCTCATTTCTCATTTCTCATATAATAATAATAATAATACGAGAATTTATAACGCGCATATATCTCACCACAAGGCGACTCAAGGCGCACACATGGAGATACATTTACAGAGGTTATGAACAGAACATCTGAAAAAAGTCTTTAATTTGGGCGGGGGGCGGGGGGCGGGGACACTGAGCACATCCTCAATCTCGATCGCGATAATCTCACATGCAATTTTCTGCCCTGGTTTGAAAGTAGCGAGCTTCTTTTTCACTTTCAGGCATCGTTTTACAAATCTAGGCATGTGTATTTCATATGCATATACACCCCATACAATTCCAATCGACGAACCCGTTATTCCGGTCCTTTACCACCTTCAGTGCTTAGACTGGGAAAGATTCAAGAAGATATTGAAGATCCCTACAACTTCCTCGGGTGATTGGACTTTGTAAAATCTTACATAGGTACGTTGTGCAGACGCATGGAGGGGTTTGCTACGTTAATACGCAGCGCGTCCCGCGTGTGGGATACGTGTCCTGGTACTTGACGTAGCTTAATTATGCGTCACGTGGAATCTAACGTTCTCTAAATTTGTTGACGTGAGTGCAGCTGAGAGAAATGTGGCAGCAAAACGCTTTCAGGAAACACTCTGAGAGCTCGCCTTCACCCTCCAAGTTAGGTGTGGACACCGGAGAATTCGATAGCGGGGGAAAAGTTCTGGGGGCAACAGCATGTTTTGACAATCGATCTTAACAGCGCAGTTTTAGGCAAAAAGGGGTGATTTTGTTTCTTTTGGTTTGCATGCATGCATGCATTGCGCAAGCTGGCGTTTTTCAATTCTCAAGATAGAATCACAAAGAAAACAGAGACCCACTTTCGCACATTTTCCAAGCGAGCACAAACACGCTTCCCCAACGAAAACATATTCTTTCACACAAAGACACAGACACAGTAACACACAGACATAGACAGACAACACACCCACACCCACACCCACACACACATTCACACACACACACACACATTCACACACACATTCACACACATTCACACACACACACACACACACACACACACACACACACACACACACACACACACACACACACACACACACACACACACATTCATACACACCTACACACACAGACACATACACGTAAACACAAACGCCCATGCCCCTTCCTGACTCTCAATCTCTCTCTCTCTCTCTCTCTCTCTCTCTCTCTCTCTCTCTCTCTCTCTCTCTCTCTCTCTCTCTCTCTCTCTCTTTCTCTCTCTCGCTCGCTCTGCCCCCCCCCCTCCCCTCTATCCCTCTCTCACACAAACACAGACAGACAGACAGACAGACAGACACCATCACTACCACGACAGCAAAAGGCTTGAACTACAAAGTCCACCCGCCTTTGTCACTTTAACGGTCAGTTACCGGTTGAGAGGGGTCAGCGACCTTGACCTCTGGACTCTACACAGAGATACACACGCACATACACAACTACAACCCCCCTCCACCCGACCCCACAGTGACACACGCTCACACACTCACCTACACACCCTCACCCACACCACACACACACACACACACACACACACACACACACACACACACACACACACACACACACACCACTCTATATGAACTCACGTGTAAACGTCATTCTGGAACGGCGACGGTGGCTGGCCGTTCATGTTCCAGCACCCTCGCTGCAGCCACACGGCCTTAGAGCTAAGCAACCCAGGGTTCTCCTGGAAGGCAGCCAGCACGAAGTCCAGCGTGTCGCGGAGCAGCTCCTCCACATGCAAGTCCTGGTTCATCAGGAACGCCTTGGTACCTAGCGGGAAGGCACGCAGCACGTGCTCGTTACGAGTGTAAGCATTCTCCGTGACAATCCACGCGAACTGGCGTTCCTCGTTTAACACACTGGGAGCCACATTCAGCAGACGCTGAGCGAAGCTCGTAGAGGAATGCAGCACGAAGATCCGTGACACGTTTGGGCTCAGCTCGGCTAGGGACTGCGCGATCTGTCGGTCAGTTAACCCGCGTGACAGGAAGAGCTCGTCTTCCACCAGCCAGCGGTCGTCGCGGGTCATCTTGGTGAAGGTGTTGCGGAACCCGTCGTAACGCAGCTCGTCCTCTACGACCATGGTGACGCGGTACCAGTAGTTGACCGCCAGCAGGCTGACCAAGCCTCGGGCCAGGTGCGTGTTGGCCGGCTGCAGGCTCAGGTAGAAGGGGTTGTGCACCTGCATAGACACACAGAACACGATATTATTATATATTGGATCAGGAAGAACGGGTTGTGCGTGTGTATATTTAAATACATACAATAGAGACATGAAGTTGCAATGTACAGGATAAGGAAGAACGGGTTGTACACCTGTACATACAACAACAACAACAACAACAACAACAACAAAAACATAAAACCGATAATATTTACAGGATCAAGTAGAACGGGTTGTGTACCTGTACATACACACATCGACAGAGAAGTTGTAATGTATAGAATAAGGTAGAAAGGGTTGAGCACCTGTGTATATACACACAAAGCGATATTACTTATAGGCTCAGGTAGAACGGTTTGTGCACCTGTACACACATACAACGGAGACATGAAGTTGCAATGTACACTCGGAATAAGGAAGAATGGGTTGAGCACCTGTATATACGCACAAAGCGACATCATTTATAGGCTCAGCTAGGTAGCATCCATATGGCAACGGGTTGTGCGCTTGTACATACACACAACAAAAGACATCAGTCATACAACCTATGCAGAACGGGTTGTGCGCCTGTACATACACACAACAAAAGACATCAGTCATACAACCTATGCAGAACGGGTTGTGCACCTGCATGTGTTTCGCCGACGTGGCCTCAACAACTCGGGAGCGATTTCAAACCAACAAAAGTTGGGGAAAAGTTGGTTGAAAGTCTGCAATGTGAACGGCACTTTAGTGTATACACGCACACACGCCGGTACCTCCGCTGCACACCGAAAATAGCCGGGGCCACTTGCTGCGCACCGGGGCCGAGCCACGAGAGGTGAGTTTCTGCACTAAATCTTCTCTGTTTTCTCCAAAATGACATATCATCACGTAACTGGCGTTTGTACTTTTACCTAAGGTGTTATAGCATACCATCGTCGATTTTATTCTTTTCCTCGATTCAATTGTGAACTCTGAGCTTCGATTATTTATGCTTTTCCAGTGAATTATGTGCAAATTCTGACTTTCCACAGTTATTACAAAAAATCAAGCTTACCAAACAAGCTGCAGATAATTGGAATGTAATTATTGGTTATTTATTGACATTTGGCTCAAGTGGTGTCTACTAACTTCACGCGGTTGAATTATATTTGTTGAATCTCTACCGTCACTGAACGAATTTGTTGCTGCGCACCGGGGCCATGTCTCTATTTTGAGGGCTGCGCACCGGGGCCATGTCTCTATTTTGAGGGCTGCGCACCGGGGCCATGTCTCTATTTTGAGGGCTGCGCACCGGGGCCATGTCTCTATTTTGAGGGCTGCGCACCGGGGCCATGTCTCTATTTTGAGGGCTGCGCACCGGGGCCATGTCTCTATTTTGAGGGCTGCGCACCGGGGCCATGTCTCTATTTTGAGGGCTGCGCACCGGGGCCATGTCTCTATTTTGAGGGCTGCGCACCGGGGCCATGTCTCTATTTTGAGGGCTGCGCACCGGGGCCATGTCTCTATTTTGAGGGCTGCGCACCGGGGCCATGTCTCTATTTTGAGGGCTGCGCACCGGGGCACTTATGTGCTGCGCACCGGGGCCAGTGAATTATGTGTAAATTCGGACCTTCCACAGTTATTACGGAAAATCAAGCTTATCAAACAAGCTGCAGAGAATTGGAATATGATTATTGGTTATTTGTTGACATATGGCTCAAGTGGTGTAATATAAATTCATGCGGTTGAGTCATACTTCTTAAATCTCTAGCGTCATTGAACGATTTTGTTGCCGCGCACCGGGCTATGTCTCTGTTTTGAGGGCTGTATACTGACCTGGGCACTAATTTGCTGCGCATCTGGGCCAGTACTACAGTGAATAAAGTATTGTCTGTCTCAGCCACACACACACACACACACACACATACACACACACGAAAGGTAATGACGCTGACGTTCGTTCGTTTTGTCCTTTTTAAGAGTGGGTTTGATCTGCTTTGCAGGTGAACAAATGGATCAGTTTAGATGTTACTACTGCAAATTCAAATTTTGAGAGTTCAGGACGTTATTGGACACAGTGTCGATGTGCATTCGAATGAACAATTGAAGATACGTTTTTGTCGCTGAATGAAGTGACTGGAAAGAGTACCTATTTGAGAAAAGACTTTGGCGTTCTTCCATTTATTCAATAAAAATCAGAAATAAAGAAATCCGCGGAAATCCACCCAAATTCGGATCAACGTAGGCCTCCTAAAGTTTGGCAACTTCTGTCCCCAACTGTAGCAATAGTTTGGCAACAAAGGATCCTTCTTTATCATGTATTATCGGGAAGAACATTTCTCAAGTCGATCTCAGTATTCGTTCGTGGGATAAGCTTACCTCCAACTTCGCTGGGAATATACCTGCGGGCACCTTTACCTGCCCGCGTATGTGTACCTATTGCAAACAATGAGAACAAGAACTACAAGAACTCTCAGCGGAAGAAAATGTTCCATTTTTATCTACTATTTTCATGGACAATAAAGTGCTATTATTGTTATTGTTATTGAACTACGAGAACAGTAGACGATGTTCTCAATAAAACAATAGATGATTGCCACATACTGGGGAAGGGCTTATCAGTGGCTTCTTGATTGCATAATGACCGTCCTCTTCAAGCATGTTCAAATATTTATTTTTTATTGACAGTCGGTCATTATTCAATCAATTTTGTAAGGGACAGGCCTATAGACCTTGCGGAACCGAGGTCCCTGCAGGTAACAATGTGAAGAAAACAATAGCTAGCAGACGACAGCTAGTGTTGTGTCCCCTCGGGACAAGCTGACAAACAAACAAAGATCCTCAAGTACGGTCGCAACCGAAAACAGTATGCCACACACTTTGAAGGAGCATAATAACACGTTTATTACTGGCCGCGGTGCGCAGCATCAATTGCACAAATAGTGCCCCGGTGCGCAGCCCACAGTGGCCCCGCGCAGCAACAAACTCGTTCTGTGACAGTAGAGATTCAAGAAATATGATTCAACCGCGTGAAGTTAGTAGAGACCACTTGAGCCCGATGTCAATAAATAACCAATAATTACATTCCAATTATCTGCAGCTTGTTTGATAAGCTTGATTTTCCCTAATAACTGTGGAAAGTCAATATTTACACATAATTCACTAAAAAAGCATAAACAATCGAAGCTCAGAGTTCACAATTGAATCGAGGGAAAGAATAAAATCGATGATGGGATGCTATAACACCTTAGGTCGAAGTACGAACGCCAGTTACGTGATGATATATCATTTTGGAGAAAACAGAGAAGATTTAGTGCAGAAACTCACCTCTCGTGGCTCGGCCCCGGTGCGCAGAAAGTGGTCCCGGCTTTTTTCGGGTGCAGCGGAGGTACCGGGGTGGTATATGCAGCTCCGGCAAAGAAAGCCAGACGCGACTTTCAGATTTAGGCGTATGATTGTTTTCAGAGAAAACAAAACAACAAAGAAATGATACGGCAGATGCGTTTTACAGACTGTGATTGTACGTATCAGATGGCGGCTGAAATCCCCATTTTATGAGTTTGGAGATCTACATAATTATGCTGAAATAAAATAAGGAATGAGAAGCCGAGTAATGAATGTAATGGGTAGCCAATGATCTGAACTGAGAAGTCGCTGTCAGGCATAAATTACCATGTGACGTATGTGACCAGTACAAGGCTTGCTTTAAGCCTCTCATTATTTGGGCGAAGTTGACTTCGCGAAGCTCGGTGCACGAAGCTTTGGCACTGAGTTTTCGCGAAGTCTTCTCGGAGTCGACTTCGGGCCTTTACACTTACGCAAGAACAAAGGCAATTCAAACATTCTTCAGGAACATTATTATACAGTTTTGGCAGGTTGGCATATTACCCCTGCGTGCATATTGAATTCGCTGACATTTTTCTCCAACAAAGACGCAAGCATCCCGCATAAAATCCGAACTGAATCAAACTGGGTAGAGGTTGAAGGGGGGGGGGTTGGGGGGTTAGGTGTCGAGCAGTGTCCACCAACAATCATTCTGATTTCACAGACTGCCTTTCTGTCCTCACTTTGTGGGAATTTTTATATTTGAGTGTCCATGTTTCTGGTGAGTACATATTTCCTGTTATCTTGTTCTATAATTATAGTTCTTCGCACCGGCAGTCTTTTGTTCGTGTTATCATTTGTGGGAATGGGAAACATACTGCCCGGAAAATAACAGCCGAGCTAATGTCTTCGAAGCAGTGTTGATAATAAAATTAGCCATGTTTTGTTTCAGTCTTCGGTTTGTGTGTCTGTTCTTTTCCTTTAAAGCTTCACGTGTTCCTATAATGCTACGCCTGAGGACAAGCAGATACAAGACGACTCAGTGGGGGGGGGGGGGGGGGGGGGCGGCACAGGGAACCAAAAACAAGCCATACGGAATACAAAGATACACACAATCCTCTACAACATCAGACAAGCTGAAGACAGAACACGAAAAAGAAAGGGAAAACATGGAACAAAAGAGGGAAGACGCCTCTGACAGAAAATCGATACAAACAAAAAAACTCTCGGAAATGCGATTACATGGAAAGCCAGTGGGGAAAAAAACAATAAGCAATTGATAGCCGGTCGAAGTAAACCCCAAATGATAAAATATTCAGGCAAGAAAAAGGCTGGAAATTCCCTTTTAAACCTCTTTCTTGCCAATTGCCTCTCTTTCTGCTCGTAAACTTTGCCGGCATTTCGTGGCGTGTACCGTATGATTCAGTGCACACGTACCCAGGGTTAACATGTCTTTGGTCTCTTTGTTAAAGCACAGGCACAATTAATCACGTTTCTTTGAGAGACTGAGAGAGAGAGAGAGTTTGAGAGAGAGAGGGAGAGTTTGAGAGAGAGAGAGACAAAAACAGAGAGAGACAGAGGCAGGGACAGACAGACAGAGAGACAGGCAGACAGAGAGAGAGAAAGAGAAAACGAGAGAAAGAGAGACAAACAGACAGGTAAAGACAGAGACCGAGAGAGTGAGCGAGAGAGAGAGAGAGGGGGGGAAGGGAGAGAGAAAAAGAGACAAACATACAGACAAAGAGAGAGACCGAGAGAGAGAGGGGGGAAAGAGAGAGGGGAAGAGAGGGGGAAAGAGAGAGGGGGAAAGAGAGAGGGTTAGATGGGGGAGGGGGAAGGAGAGAGAGAATAAGAGTGAGACAAACAGACAGACAGATAGACAGAGACGGAGAAACTAAGAGACGTAGAGACACACACAGAGAGACAGAGAGACAGACAGAGAGGAGCAAGGAGGGTGGTGGTCGGGGGTGAATTAGCATCTTCTCTTATAGCACTGTCTCGAAACAAACGCGATAATCGGACAGAGTTGCGCCCCTGGAACGGCAGGCAGTTGGTTTGTAATTGCAAAATGGAACCGCATGACAATCCGCCCTTCAACTTCTTTGCCCGCGTAGTTTGACTGAACAGCAGACATAGTAACGTTTCCCTCCACCACCAATCTTCTTCTCTCGTTCAGCCATTTTGGACGTAAACAAAACAACCGGAACTACTACTTGCCGACAGCGCCGCGGGCTATGGCAGGGACGGACAACTCGTATCACTTTCGTTTTGAGACAATGCATGTAGAAGCGCTTAACCAGGATGTCGATACTGACCACGAACTAGAGAAAGTTCTCATCATAAACATTCATTGTGCTGCCACAGTGCCTTGTTTACTAACTGTTAAAATGAGAGATTCCCTGGTGAATACCACGACACGTACGTTTTTGACGGAATGAGTGGAGTGAACCTGTTGGGCAGTACTGAGACCACAATAATTAACCAAAAAGAATTTAGTTGATACTCGTAAGTGTGAAGAGTTATGCAGCATTGTTGACGGCGGTCTGTCCACAAGAGTAGCAAAAAACGAGTTCTAACAAATGTCTTAACCTACAGAACGGTTTCGGGACACAAAGCATTAATGATATAGTCATGCGACGCGTTCCCTACAGACATCGATTTTTGTTTAAAGGATCCGATGATTGAACTAATAATAATAATATTATGGGAGATTTATAGAGCGCTTGGCGTTCTCTAAGCGCTTTACAATGAATTGGTGAGAGGTCAAAGCAGGTGAAAAAGCCCGCACGTTGAACATCTCTCATGCGTGTTTCTTCGTGTTTCTATAACCCACCGAACTCTGACATGGATTACAGGATCTTTTCCGTGCGCACTTGGTCTTGTGCTTGCGTGTACACACGAAGGGGGTTAAGTCACAAGCAGGTCTGCCCATAAGTTGACCTGGGAGATCGGAAAAATCTCCACTTTTAACCCACCAGCCGGGGCGGGGATGTAGCTCAGTCGGTAGCGCGCTGGATTTGTATCCAGTTGGCCGCTGTCAGCGTGAGTTCGTCCCCACGTTCGGCGAGAGATTTATTTCTCAGAGTCAACTTTGTGTGCAGACTCTCCTCGGTGTCCGAACACCCCCGTGTGTACACGCAAGCACAAGACCAAGTGCGCACGAAAAAGATCCTGTAATCCATGTCAGAGTTTGGTGTTATAGAAACACGAAAATACCCAGCATGCTTCCTCCGAAAGCGGCGTATGGCTGCCTAAATGGCGGGGTAAAAACGGTCATACACGTAAAAGCCGTGGGAGTTTCAGCCCATGAACGAACAAACAAAACCCACCAGCCGACAGCGACCAGGATTAGGAGGCCGACGTCTTACGCCACTGCGCCCGCCCAAACTACACACGACTGTACAAACTGTGCTGCTGTTTCTTCAGGTTAATCATCAGCATCCACATAATCCGGTGGTCTGTATCCTCAAAGGCCAACTCCGTCTCGTGAACAGTTGCCTCACCGTCTCAGGCTTTAATGTGGGATAAGACCACCCTCCACTTGGTCACATACCATTTTTATTATGGGAGCCAGGAGGCTCCCATTTATACGGATAGTTTTGATGGGGGCCATGGGCAGCGCCATTTTGTTGTGAAATACGTCATCAGTTTGTGTACACAGGAAGTTGTGACATCCGTCACCCTATGGGAGGGGTGAAGGCAACATTGTTCATCAGTAGAAAGTTGTGAAATCCGTCCCCCTATGGGGGGGGGGGGGGGGGGGGGTGAAGGCAATATTGGTCATCACTGAGTTTGTGTAACACAGGAAGTTGTGAAATACGTCACCCTATGGAAGGTGTGAAGGCAAAATTGTTCAACAAAAACATCATAGGTCGAACTGTGCAGGGTCAACCGCAACAAACTCAAACCATTCATACTGAACTGATATACCGACATTTTTATTTCTTATTTTCAGCACAGGTGTAGGAAAAAATCATGAAGCAAAATGTTATTTATTTTCTAATTTAACATTAGTTTTACAAATGTGACCATAGTCTTTCAAACATACAGTGACATTAAACATTGTTATGTTAAAAAAAAAGAAAAAAGAAAAAAAGCTTTTGTGCACAAATCAGAACATACATTGTACATTTTACCTACAGGCCAAACAGTGTCAGTGGCTGAGCCCGACCCAGCAAATTGTCAAGAACAGGCGCTTGCATTTGGATGTGTCCAATGATAGTAGGTTTGGTTGTGATCAATCAGAATAATGTAGGAATAAAAATGTATGACAGTTTGGTATGATGACATGTAATTCACATATGCTGAAATATAATATTATACATCATATAATATTATTATGGCTGTTGATATCGCGCACGTATCTCACCACACAAGGCGACTCAAGGCGCATGTTACCTATTAATGCCGTGTGAGATGGAATTTTGTACACAAAATATCACGCATTCACATCGGCCAGTAGATCAACAGCCTATAGGCGCTGCATCCACCTTTCACGGCCTATTATTCCAGGTCACACGGGTATTTGGTGGACATTTTTTATCTACGCCTATACAATTTTGCCAGGAAA
The DNA here is from genome assembly GCF_037325665.1 of Littorina saxatilis. Taxonomy (NCBI): domain Eukaryota; kingdom Metazoa; phylum Mollusca; class Gastropoda; order Littorinimorpha; family Littorinidae; genus Littorina; species Littorina saxatilis. Next base: position 47,249,832 of record NC_090249.1, read on the forward strand.
GACCCTTTTGTCAATCGTGGGATCTTGAACCCACCACCTAGGTTAGGAAAGGGGGGAGAAAATTGCTAACGCCCTGACCCAGGGTCGAACTCGCAACCTCTCGCTTCCGAGCGCAAGTGCGTTACCACTCGGCCACCCAGTCCTTATACACATGAACAGCCTGGCTTCTCTCTGTGAACAGTAGTATTCTTTAAAGAGTTAATTTCGTGAAATGCACTGGTGCCTCTTTCGAAATGAATTCATTTAAACAAAACAAAATCCAACTCACCACAGCAAGCAGTCAGGGTGATGATTACCAAACTAAACGTTGCAGCGCCTGTCGCTACCCTGTCCCCCTGTTGCCCGTAGCAACTAACACCCCCTGACCCCTTGGGGTCCTGGCACCGACATTAGTTAGTGCAACATCAGTCACACCAGATGACCTTCGCCTGGTCTGCTTGATACTTGGACACAGCACTGAGCAGGACACATGCCTTGTGTCTGCATACCGCACACACCTCACACTCTCTGTGACTTGCATCAGCACCGAGGCATAGCTCGTTGGTCAGATGAACTATGAATTCAAAAACAGACAGACTGCCAATGTTCTAAAATTCAGAATCAAAAAACAAGAATGGTAGGTAATTCAAACGTGTATTACCGTAAAATCCATAGCAAACGCCCCCCCTCCCCCACCCCACCCCCCCCCCCCCCTCTGCACAGATTTCGGGTAAAAGTAGGGGGTGGGCGTTTGCTAGGTATACACCCCTTTGCACCCCATCACATTTTCACAAGAAAAAAAAAGTGATACAACCATGTTAAAGAAATACAGTGGAACAAGAAACACACACAGACACACGCACACACACACACAAACACACACACACACACACACACACACACATGTCGCGCGTGCGCGCGCGTACGCACACACACACACACACACACAAACACACACACGCACACACACACACACACACAGACACACGCACACACACACACACACGCACACGCACACGCACACTTTGACAGATGTTGAGGCTGGCTCACATTTCAAATCACTGTTGGTTTCTTTTGGGACTGTATATATTCTGCAGATAAAAAAAACCACTATTACAATAGAATCAGGTACCTTTTTCTATAAAAAAAACAACACACACACACACACACAAAAACGGGGTGAGCGTTTGCTTGGTAGTGACCCCTCTGCACAACTTTTGGCCAAAAGTGGGGGGTGGGCGTTTGCTAGATACTGGGCGTTTGCTAGGGATTTTACGGTATTGACAAAACAACTCAAATTGTAACGTTTTGATTTGTCTTTAATAACGTTCCAATTACCTACCATTCTTGTTTTTACATTTAGTCAAGTTTTGTTTTTATTCAGATGAACTATGATCTGAGGTAAGAGTTGCACCAATATAATCCTACACTCTCTGAGGGTGGTATGAATCATGACAGGCGAGAACACCTTTGTTTTAATTGCAGGACGTTCTGAGAAGAGGCTATACGATCACACAACACACAACCAGGTTCTACATCTTCTGAGCATGCTGAAAACCAAACAACCAAGAAACAAATGAACAAGCGCCATGTTTACAAATTTTGCAACATGAATCAATTAACCCTGTGTAGTAACCTCAATTTTGGAACTAGGAACTTGAACTCATGCATACGGATCACTGACAGAGTCGATCCCGTAAATCACAAGTTCTTTACGAGAAGCCGAACAGCCGTCGGACGACCGAGGCGCCAAGCAAGACCAGCAAACTTGACAAGAGTTAAGAGTTCTTCTTCACTCATGGGCTGAGACTCCCACGGTTTTTACGCATACAGAAGGAGCGACAAGAAGTGTGGCCGTCTCCCACCCCACTGGCACTGCAAACCAAGCTCCGTGGCAGTCGACTGGAGCTGGAGGAGACTACGACCTTCATCTCCCGAGCCGGGCTGAATGTGTAGCGCCAGCGAACGCCTAGAAGAAGAAGACATATGTTTTTCCCCTGTCATTCAGGCAGCCATACGCCGTTTTTCGGGGGACGCATGCTTGTTATTTTCGTGTTTTTTTTAAACCTGAGATGGATTACAGGATGTTTTCCGTGCGCACTCGGTCATGTGCTTGCGTGAACACACGAACGTGGATAAGACACGAGCAGGTCTGCACGTAAGTTGACCTGGGAAATCGGAAAAATCTCTACCCTTAACCCACCAAGCGCGGCCAGGATTCGAACCCACGACCTTCCGCTTGGGAGGCCGGCGTCTTATCTACGAGGACATTGCGCCCGTCAGTGCAGTGGAGAGTTAAAAGTGTGCATTGCCTGTATTGGGATGGGGGGGTGGGGGTGGGGGGGTAAGACGTAGGAGGAGGGGGGGGGGAAGAAGGTGGAAGGGTCAAGAAAAAAAGGAGAGAGAAGCGAGGGATCCATGTTTACTTTACGCAACTGTCAGATGTCGTCCAAAAAAGCATTCTTTACGGTCGGTATTAGCAGAAACATAAAAACAAATATTTACAACGCCGATCCCGGTGTCCTACAAAAAAACACAAAAAAACTTGGCTTTGCAAACCCGGTCCGATCAATGGCCGCTCAGCTTCTCTCCTCAGCGCTGTCCGCAGATACTCGAGGAAAGGAGAAAAAAAGTTGATGGAAAAATCGAAGGCTTCCCGTTACCGTTGATTGGCGATTGATGGCTTAATTGACAGCCACGATTCCCTGTCGACGACAAACGGGATCAAAAATCGGCTCGCGGGGAGTCTTGCTTTCCCCGCCTGGGTA
>NC_090249.1:47255078-47259922 GCF_037325665.1 Littorina saxatilis
GAGACGAGGGTCGTGGTGTATGTGTGTGTGTGTGTGTGTGTGTGTGTGTGTGTGTGTGTGTGTGTGTGTGTGTGTGTGTGTGTGTGTGTGTGTGTGTGTGTGTCTGTGTGTGTCTGTGCGTGTGTGTGTAGAGCGATTCAAAGTAAACTACTGGACCGATCTTTATGAAATGTGACATGAGAGTTTCTGAGATTGATATCCCCATACGTTTTTTTCATCTTATTCCTTGTCGGTTCCTGATTCCAAAAACATATAGATATGATATGTTTAGATTAAAAACACGCTCAGAAAATTAAAACGAAGAGAGGTACAGAAAAGCGGGCTATGCATCACAGCACAACCACTACCGCGCTAAACAGGCTCGTCACTTTCACTGCCTTTTGCACGAGCGGCGGACTACGGTCATTGTGAAAAAATGCAGTGCGTTCAGTTTCATTCTGTGAGTTCCACAGCTTGACTAAATGTAGTAATTTCGCCTTACGCGACTTGTTGCTGAGAGCACTGGACAGCGCGGCACTCAGTGGCTCCTGTTTTTTCTTCACAACAGCTGAAGAAGACGCTCAGAAATAACTCTGTCGGGTTTGATTATAAATGTTGTTTAACGCCCTCACAGTTAAACCATTAGGGGCATGTTGTCGGGTTTGTACGTACGTCAGTCTTAAATAGACAATGTTGGGAAAATAACTCTGTCGGGTTTGTACGGTACGTCTTTCTTAAATAGACAATGTTGGGAAAATAACTCTGTCGGGTTTGTACGGTACGTCTTTCTTACATAGACAATGTTGGGAAAATAACTCTGTCGAGTTTGTACGTACGTCTTTCTTACATAGACAGTGTTGGGAAAATAACTCTGTCGGGTTTGTACGGTACGTCTTTCTTAAATAGACAATGTTGGGAAAATAACTCTGTCGGGTTTGTACGTACGTCTTTCTTACATAGACAATGTTGGGAAAATAACTCTGTCGGGTTTGTACGGTACGTCTTTCTTACATAGACAATGTTGGGAAAATAACTCTGTCGAGTTTGTACGTACGTCTTTCTTACATAGACAATGTTGGGAAAATAACTCTGTCGAGTTTGTACGTACGTCTTTCTTACATAGACAATGTTGGGAAAATAACTCTGTCGAGTTTGTACGTACGTCTTTCTTACATAGACAATGTTGGGAAAATAACTCTGTCGAGTTTGTACGTACGTCTTTCTTACATAGACAATGTTGGGAAAATAACTCTGTCGAGTTTGTACGTACGTCTTTCTTACATAGACAATGTTGGGAAAATAACTCTGTCGAGTTTGTACGTACGTCTTTCTTACATAGACAATGTTGGGAAAATAACTCTGTCGGGTTTGTACGTACGTATGACCCGGGTTGTGAAAGAGTGAATACCCCGGTTTGTTTTTTCTCGGACAAATAAATTCATGTCACACTTGCTCCTTTCCACGTGTTTCAGACACACCGGCCAGAAAGAAGGATTTTAAATGTGTGACAACTGATGCATTCATAGAAACTGCACTTCATAAGCAGGATCGGCTCAATTTAGTTTTTTTGTGGTTTGGTCAGATTGACTTGATTCTTAGGTATTGCACTTGATTAAAAAAACATCTCTCTAAATAGTTATAACTTTTCTCTCCGGTCCGCCTCGCCGTCGCAAGGGGAAGTAATTCAACCGAAACAATAACAACTATATCTATGTACATTTAAGTTAATTTTCAAAGTCGTTTGCACATATAAATACCGGTACTAAGTAGCCTGAATAAGTCACACTGAGACACACGTAGGCCTACACTACACACACCGTGGCACACACTGCAAACACGCACTATACTGAGAAGTCAGGGACATGATCGAATTGCAAATTGACAGAGAAAAAGAGGAACTAGATACTTCTTTTTTTAGAGTCTGTGAACAAGTCTGTAGTACCTTGTCTGATTGGAATGACCGGGTAGGTCAGTCAAGACTGCTTACCGTCAGGCGGTCTAGGAAGGTAACTGATTCCTGTGTCAGTGTGGCTTTAGTCGAAGACAGAGGCCATACACCACGAAAATTCATTATAAACCACGAAAATCCCTTTATTACTGGGCCTAAATTTTGCGAGCTTCCATGATTTGTGCGACTGAGGTAAAAAAAAATCATTGACTGAAGTGCACAGCGGCAACCGTCTCGCGTCACTAAAAATAAGGATTACCCCCCTTGCTTTGGTGCGATTAATGACAACTCCCCCAACATGGCTGCGCCCGTTAAAGTCCAAAGGGTAAACTGATAACTCTGCGGTAGTACATGTATTACTAAACATCTGTATGGTGAGCAAAATGGCTGCTGTGCTAAAGCACTGGAGAGAAGCTTCAACTTTACTCCTAGTCACTGCGCGAAAAACATGCTCAAATGTCAAGCCTGTTTTCGTCAGTGCAACAGCTGAGTCTGCGGACGCTGGAAAAGGATCGAACCTAGAAGTGCTGCTGTTGAAACGAAGCTCGAAGAGCAAGTTCATGCCAAACCTGTACGTCTTTCCAGGTGGAGTGGCATCCGATGTTGACTTTTCTGCTGACTGGCTCCAAGTGTTTGACTTGCTGGGAAAGGACCAGAGACAAAACCTGTTCGATTTTGTGCAACGAGGCGGTCAGGGTGCCCCGATGTTCAGTCGGCTGAGAGACAAGCGATTTTCGCAGATCCCCAGTGAAATTGCGTTCAGGATATGTGCAATCAGAGAAACATTCGAGGAGTCTGGGGTTTTGATCGTGCGTAAGGTAGATGCGGGTAGCAAGTTTCGGCCAGCCTTGTGGGACGGAGCTAGCTGGGCATCATTTTGTGAAGACGAGGCGGTGATCAGCGAAAGGAGACAGCGAGTAGACAGAGATCCTGCCGAGTTCCTGCGCATGTGTCAGGAGTTACAGATGGTTCCAGACGTCTGGTCACTGTATGAATGGTCCAACTGGCTCACACCTTTAGGGTCTACTCGGAGGTTTGACACTGCCTTCTTCATCTGTTGTGTGGATGGCAAACCTCACGTCGCAGAGGATGAGGGAGAGACTGTTCATTCACAGGTGTGTTGACACTGTCCAACGTGTGTGTGTGTGTGTGTCTGCCCATGTATGCATCCCTATTTATGTGATAACTAGTATGCATAGGGCAGGTTTCACAGTACTTAACTACGCAGCTGATCTCATATATATTTCCCCAAAAGTATCAAACTTAACAATAACAGGGAATGGCTTGAACAACTTTTGTTCATTACAGACATTAGTACTATGATTAAAGAACACAAAGATGTCAAGTGCTTGGTTGATGATTTTTGGGTCTTCCATATATACGACTTGTGTCTGTGTGTGTATCTGTGTATCTGTGTATTCGCCATGCACGGCCAAAGTTCTCGATGGATCTGCTTCAAATTTGGTGGGCTTATTCAGAGAGACCCCGGACACAACCTCATCGATGAGATATTTCAACACGTGCTCTCAGCGCTCAACCGATTTTGGTTCCACCTCAGCTACCCGGGCCCCCATACCGACACACCAAAGCCGCTACACCACATCACAACGCCAAAGTTCTCGCTGGATCTTTTTCAAATTTGGACACCGCGTATTCAGCTACACCCCGGACACAATATCATCGATGAGATATTTCAACACGTGCTCTCAGCGCGCAGCGCTGAACTGATTTTGGTTTTTGTGTTCATTTCACCATTATAAGTAACTCTTCCTTATCTTCTCCAGTGTTTGGCGTTTATCTCCCTTCCTTCGTGTGGCTTTCCCGTTTGTAAGTTACTATTACTATTTTTAGAATGTCACTGCGCTGTCCACTGCGCTGTCCACAACGCTTCCCTTGCACCCGTAAGTTGTTCTTACTGTCAAAGTGAAAAGGTCGAATCAATTTATAGCCACGCGAAAAATACACTCTCACCTATCTCTATATATTTATAGATACAGATATGCATATATATATACGGCTTCTCTGTGTGTGTGTGTGTTTGTGTGTGTGTGTGTGGGCAAAAACCTGTGTATTGTAGAGTTCTGTTTGTGATGTGGTCTAGCGGCTTTTGTCTGTCTGTATGTTCTGGCATTTGAGAAGCCACAGCAGATAATATAGGGCTAAGAAATAAGCTCTAAAATTCTCAATCCCGTTTGACAGGACTTCGCCTTCAAAGGTGATTGTGGTGAACCGCCACGCTGTCTGTCTCTGTCTCGCGATTCACCCCGGCAAAGCCGGGTATTCCTCTAGTATATATATATATATACTAATTTTCAAAATAAACGTAGACGTAAAGAGTAGAGACTAGAGCTGTCCATAGATTAAACATTAAATAAAGGCCTTAAATAAATGCACCTTTTTGTTCCAGTGCATCTTCTTTCGTTTCTTGGTCCTTGCATGTATGCTAGAATCAGCAATGTGATTTTCTGTGTCAATGGAAAAAAGTATGCTATAAAGCTTATAAATGTTTGCTTGGCTTGCAGTGGGGATCACCACAAGACATCCTGCAGCAGTACTATCAGGCCAAGTTGGGGGTGGCGCCCCCACAGCTCTACGAGATGCAACGACTGCTGCACTTCCAGTATGCACGCGACCTTCTGCGGTTTTCCTGGCACAGGGGTCAGCACAGAGTGGAGCGATGGCTGCCTGTCAGAGTGGCCATTGCTGATGCTATCTTGTCCATATTACCTGGTTAGTCATCTTTCACAGTGTTCACTGATTTTCTGACATGACATTAGAAATTAATTGCCCTTGAAAGTTGAATGGCAGTTTACACTGATTTCTGACATGAAAATTGACATCAATTACAATTTACATGCCTGTGAATGACAATGTTCACTGATTTTCTGACATGACATTAGAATAATTTACATGCCCT
>NC_090249.1:47260122-47315122 GCF_037325665.1 Littorina saxatilis
TCACCTCCCACGTGCAAAACGCAGTGATATGCTCACGCCAGAATAGCGCGGTAGCGTATTGTGCTAAGCAGGAAAGCGCGCTTTTCTGTATTCGTGTTAACTTTCTGAGCTTGTTTTGAATACAACCTATCATATCTATATGTTTTTGGAATCAGGAAACGATAAAGAATAAGATGAAATCATTTTTGGATCGATTTCTTACATTTTAATCGTAAGACTAATTAATCTATTTTCGTTAATTGTGATCACATTTTAAGAGTAAACATGACATATGTATATATTTTTAGATTCAGAATGTCGTGAAGAATACGATGCAATCAATTTTAAATCTGTTTGCGAAAAATCGATTTTAATGACAACTTTAATGAGCAAACTCATTAATTAATTTGTAAGCCTCCAAGCTGAAATGCAATACCAAAGTCCGGGCGTCGTCGAAGATTACTTGACCAAAATTTCAACCAATTTGGTTTAAAAATGAGAGCGTGACAGTGCCGCCTCAACTTTCACGAAAAGCCGGATATGACGTCATCAAAGACATTTATCAAAAAAATGAAAAAAACGTCTGGGGATATCATACCCAGGAACTCCCATGTAAAATTTCATGAAGATCGGTCTAGTAGTTTTCTCTAAATCGCTCTACACACACACACACACACACACACACACACACACACACACACACATACACCACGCCCTCGTCTCGATTCCCCCCTCTACGTTAAAAGATTTAGTCAAAACTTGACTAAATGTAAAAAGGAATGAGAACGATATGATGATATTGGTTAGTTGATCGCACGGTAAAAGTGCTTTAATCATCTTTAACAAGATGCCTATCTTGCTTTGAAAAGGGATACATGTATGTGAACTGTCATGGTTCTGTGCATGCTTTTTGACGTACACTATGCTCACTATACAACTAGAACTAACCACTGGTCCAGAGTCTATGATTATTTTGCAAACAAGAGTTGGGATCGTCATGGAAACACGTTCTGAGGATGTCTCCAAGGCATGAAAATGTTTATTGTAACCTGACCAGTCCTATATTTTTCCCCAACACTCAACTGTTGTGCTTGCAGCTTTGGAAAACAAAACTAACAGTGGGAAAGAAATTGTAAGCAAAACAACAGCCAAAACTAAAAATATAGTTTTTCTAACAGAGATTGACTATTTGTGAGACATATCAGGGGAATTAACTTGTTGTTGATACTGTTGTTGTTGGTTGCATTACCTCTTACCCCTTTTGTACTTTAACGTTGGTGCATGTGTGTGTGTGTTTGTGTGTGTGTATTTGTATGTGTTTAGACTGTTTGTTGTTGATGTTGTTGTTGGTTGCAATACCTCTTACCCCCTCTCTGCATGCACTTTAACATGTTTGTGTGTGTGTGTGTGTGTGCATGTATGCACGGTGCGTCAATGTGTGTGTGTGCAGGAGGGATGCGGAGATTGAAATAGATACAATGTATTGGTGCGGATACAGGAGAAAATAGGCGTGCAAGCTAGACAGCTGGGGCAGAAGAAGTGATTGACTATGCCAACAGAAGTGATTGATTATGCCCACAGATCAATACGCTTGTCAGAAGTGCCGGGACACTATTGCACTATGCTACACTCTGCTTCCCAAGACGGAGGGCAAAAGTTGGTACACACACACCAGTCCAGTCTTATCTAGCTGATTAGATCGCCGCCTTTTCTGGTCGTTAAATGCCTGGAGTTAATTTGTTCTTATCCCCCCCCCCTCCCCCCTCCCTCTAACGCGGTGCCTATAGCCAAAAAGGAATTGTCTGTAACGTCCCCCGGCCATTTCCACCCTAAGTATCTCGCCCATTCACTGTCTCTCTTTACTTCAAACACTGGTGGAGTTTTCATTCTTCCCAGACCTATAGTTCCACCCACTCTCTCACCCATTCCTCTTTACTTCAAGAACTGGTGGAGTTTTCATTCTTCCCACACCCAGTCACACCCACTCTCTCACCCATTCAATATCTCTTTTCTTCAAAAACTGGTGGAGTTTTCATTCTTCCTACACCCACTCTCTCACCTATTCACTATCTCGCTTTTCTTCAAAAACTGGTGGAGTTTTCATTCTTCCTACACCCACTCTCTCACCTATTCACTATCTCTCTTTTCTTCAAAAACTGGTGGATTGTTTTTATTCCCGGCGTTTCCACCCTTTTCACACCCACTATCTCTCTTTTCTTTAAAAACTGGTGGAGTTTTCATTCTTCCCACCCCTACTAAGTCACACCCATTCTCTCACCCATTCACTATCTCGCTTTTCTTCAATAACTGGTGGATTTTTGTATTCTTCCCCTCCCTTTTCACACCCACTATCTCTCTTTTCTTAAAAAAAACCCTGGTGGAGTGTTCATCCTCAGTTCACATAGCAACCTTGTAAACTGGCAGAGTTCAGTCCGGATCCGATCTACTGATTAGGTCAGATAAGTCCTTTTCTACAACTACAAGTATACGGTTGGTACATGACAAGTCTCATACACAACTGTCTCCTACCCTGCAATCTCTCTCTTTCTTTTCAAGCAATTGTACATGCTATTTGTCATACATAACAGTCTGATACCCTTCAATCTCTCTCTTTCTTGCCAAGCAATTTTGGTTTTCGTCTCCCCTCCCATCCCCAATGACTGTGATCATGATGTGACCCCTGACCTCTCATTCCCCAGGGCAGATCCAAACTTGACGCGAGATTTGGCGAGTGGGGCGAGGAAGTAGCGTTTCTCGAAGCGAAGAACGCTAGGATTTGGCGAGGATAGGCGAGCATGCCTTTGAGGTGCTCGCTAGGCGAGACGAAAATGGAGGCCGCACAGCTGCCAATGCGATTGGCTGTTCTGTGCTGTTTATGGACCAGTTCAAGCGACCTTTTCAAAATCAACCAATGGTGTTTTACGTTTAATTCTTGCATAGCTAGCAATCAAACCGTTTCATATACACTATCTCTCTTTTATTCCAAAGCTTGAGAGGCTAGCCGGAAGCAATTCTCGCGTGAAAGAAACACCCGTCTGTGTTTTGTCCTCGGCTTGTGGAGAAAAGGAAGTAGTCAGTCGCTTAGAGTGACTGCGCACAGTCTTCTTATTGAACATCTTATTATACAAATGTGAGGGCACGCAGGAACTTTGGAATTTAGGTGATGAAGGTGATTTCTGATAATCCATATTGTGCCACAGGGCAAGATAGATTTCTTTATTTGGTGTTTAACGTCGTTTTCAACCACGAAGGTTATATCGCGACGGGGCAAGATAGATGTTGCGAGGGCTAGCCCGTGACACTCTTGCCTCCCCCTCCCGCCCCTTCCAAAATATGATTCTGATACTATTATGTCGCAAGGTAAGAGGGAGGGTGCTGGGGGTCTAGTACTCGGTAACATCGCTTGCCCCCCCCCCTGAGACAAGACACATACATCAATGACTAAGGCAATGAATATTTGTTCATCATAAGAGCAATCAATGAGAAAATCAACACTTTATATCCTGACCTTCTGTGAGTGCGACATTTTGCCGGAAAAGTGTGTGTGGGGAGGGGGGCTCCCCGTGGTGCGGGGAGAGAGAGATTGTGAGTTCTCGGTCGTTACTGAAGAATATCTTTCTCCTGTTGTGAGCGATGATGTAATCCGCCACAGATCTGGAAGAATTTTACATACATACAGGTCACAGTCACAGTAACCCCACTGTTCCAGACTCTGCACCTCCAGACTATAGGCTTGGAGGGCCACCTCCGAGTGCACAGATAAACTTCAGAACGCAAAGGTCTTCTTCGGACCCCAAGGACAACCACCACAGGACACATTCCACGAATGCACCCCCCCCCCCCCCCAAAAAAAAAAAAAAAAAAAAAACCATTCTGTGCAGAGTGGACTTTTCGTTGTTGGGAAGCCTGCAGTAAATGTCTACATGTTAAACTTGATCACGCAAGATAGGACTGATGAGATGGGGGGGGGGGGGGGGGGGGGGGGCGGGATGATTGGGGAGGAGGGGGGGGGGGGGTATATAGCAGCATAACCGATCGTACGTGTAATGACGGGGGCAAAGAGATAAATCTAGATAAATATAGATCATGGGTAGGTAAAGCTGTGTCAGCTCTAGGCAACGAGGGGAGGTAATCACGGAGGGGAGAGAACTGTGCCCGCACATCACGATCAATACCCGCTAGGCCCGTCACTGGTCACCCAGGGGCCTCTATGACAGGGGTCATTGTATGGGGGGGGGGGGGGGGGGCGAGAAACCGTATCACTATCATACATGTAACGATCTCAGATTACTCCTTCAACCAGTTTTCTAACCGACCTTGTTGATAATAATAATATAACATTTATATAGCTCTTCTCCACAGCTCGAAGCGCTTTGCAATGGCTCGAAAGGGGGCGAGAGATAACATACAAATAACTACAATTCGCAATAAATGACACCTTACAAAACATGGGAAAATATACATCAACAAGCAACATACGTGAAAAAGTACTGAGAAAAAAACAACACAATCTCGCATAAACACTGACTCTCCTCCCAAAGCGGTACACTTATTTGAAGAAGAAAAGCAAGAAAGTTTCTTGCATGTGAAAGAAATTCGTGGTGAAATTCGACAGCTTTCACCCCAAAATACAATTACAGTACTTTGTAAATGTGCACCGAGTGGTTACGTCCCTTGAATGATGGAAAGGAAGGAGGAATTTTTGTATGAAGTAAATTTCTAAGTTGTAATACATGTACCAGTTGTTTCTGAACGAATTAGTGTAAAGTACCACAGGTCGATCATCAGTACTATTGAGGGGGGGGGGGTGGGGGGTGTGGCAAAGTCAGTGTGGAGTTTATGCGAGATCAACAAGGCCGGTGTAACACGAAATTTTTACTCCACGAAAAATTTACTCCGGAGTAAATATTTCGTACGAAATTCTTACTCCGAGTACACTTTTCGTACGAGAAAAGAACTCCCCAAGACACGAAAAAATTACTCCCTCCACGAAATTTGTACTCCCCATTTTGTTTACTTCCAATAAAAATCTCGTACGAAAAAATGAGATGCGGGTAAGGGATAATGCCATTAAGTGATCTCGCGCACTGACACGAATGTCGCGCTACCCTCCTTCCACCCCTTCCACCACCAAGACTAACAGGGGACAAGGGAGTAAAAATTTCGTACACCTGGCATGGGAAGTTAAATTGCTCGTGTTGGGGTGAAGTAATTTATTCGTTATTTATTCGTCAGGGGAGTAACATTTTTGAACGAAATGTTTACTCGGAACTCACCTGTCTTGGGGAGTAATTTACTCGTGCAATGGGGGAGTGCTTTTTTCGTAAAGGGAGTAACTTTTTCGTACGAAATGTTTACTCCGGAGTAAAAATCTCGTGGGAGTAATTTTCTCGTGTTACACCGGTGAGAAAACTGGTTGAATGAGAAATCTGAGATCGGTATACCGGCCAGTCTCACTACACCCCCTGGTGCACCTATCTATCAGGCGGCCCGCTAAATCAGCAGATGATTCGCGGAGACTCGGCATTTGCCTCCCGTTTAGAGGAGCCACCGGATTTATTATTTCTCCCATTTTTTATATCCCAGTCCCTGTGTGTGTGTGTGTGTGTGTGTGTGTGTCTGTGTCTGTGTCTGTGTCTGTGTCTGTGTCTGTGTCTGTGTGTGTTTTACCTCGTTCGTGTTTTGATACTACCAGCTTTTTCTTTTACTTGCCTATTTTCCTGATGACTTGGGAAAGGATAGCGTTGTTTTTGTGGTTTTTGACTCACATGCGAAGCAAAAGTGAGTCTATGTACTCACCCGAGTCGTCCGTCCGTCCGTCCGTCCGTCCGGCCGGCCGGCCGGAAAACTTTAACGTTGGATATTTCTTGGACACTATTCAGTCTATCAGTACCAAATTTGGCAAGATGGTGTATGATGACAAGGCCCCAAAAAACATACATAACATCTTGACCTTGCTTCAAGGTCAAGGTCGCAGGGGCCATAAATGTTGTCTAAAAAACAGCTATTTTTCCCATTTTTCCCATTTTCTCTGAAGTTTTTGAGATTGAATACCTCACCTATATATGATATATAGGGCAAAGTAAGCCCCATCTTTTGATACCAGTTTGGTTTACCTTGCTTCAAGGTCAAGGTCACAGGAGCTCTTCAAAGTTGGATTGTATACATATTTTGAAGTGACCTTGACCCTGAACTATGGAAGATAACTGTTTCAAACTTAAAAATTATGTGGGGCACATGTTATGCTTTCATCATGAGACACATTTGGTCACATATGATCAAGGTCAAGGTCATTTTGACCCTTATGAAATGTGACCAAAATAAGGTAGTGAACCACTAAAAGTGACCATATCTCATGGTAGAAAGAGCCAATAAGCACCATTGTACTTCCTATGTCTTGAATTAACAGCTTTGTGTTGCATGACCTTGGATGACCTTGACCTTGGGTCAAGGTCACATGTATTTTGGTAGGAAAAATGTGTAAAGCAGTTCTTAGTGTATGATGTCATTGCTAGGTTTAGTTATTTGACCTTGACTCTGAAGGTCAAGGTCATGTAAAGGTCAAGGTCAAGCATGTGAGTCGTATGGGCTTTGCCCTTCTTGTTTTTTGAGGGGGGGGGGGGGGAGCTGCAGGAAGAGCTATTTCCAGCTGTTAACATCGCAGTAAATTTTATATTGGTGAATTTTGCACGTATGTATCGTCATGTCCATGCCGCTGTGCGTGTAAAGCATTTTTTTGGTTTTTTGTTTGTTTGACCTCAGTTGCAAAGCATAATTAGCGTGTACAGCATAATTATTCCGAATGTTTGTGAATAAGCTCTGCATTGCACCGCCCAGTTTAGCTTTTGATCTCCACGCCCTGGATCGTCAGTGGTACACCTGACTCTACTCCCTGCAGGTGGTACACACCCTTTTATCCCTCGCAAGAATTACCACATGATGATGATGGTAGTTGTCTCCAAACTACTTTAGAATACCCACGACAAATAATGTCATCTGTCTCAAGCATACATTGACGAGGCATTTTTTTATTTTTGTGATATCACAAATTTGCTTCTGCGTGCGGGGAATAGAAAGGGGTGTACCGCATGCGGGGGATGGAGCTAGTGTACAACGATCCAGGGCGTGATCTCAAGGACGGTGACTGCAGAACGCCCAGTGCGTGCATACGTCGCCGGCTCCACTTGGTCTTCTTTTTATTTTGAATTCGTTTTGCTTTTATTCTGAATTCGTTTTTCTTTTATTCTGAATTGGATTTTCGTTTATTCTGAAATCGTTTTTCTTTTATTCTGAATTCGTTTTCTTTTATTCTAAATTCGTTTTTCTTTTATTCTGAACAATTTACTTATTCATCGCGTGAAGGATATCAGGATAAAACGTGTGTCATAGAGAAAAGAGGTATAATCAGCCTCCCGCTTACTTCACTGCAGCACTTGTATTGGAGAGTCCGATCCTCAGACTTTTGTGGTAAGCACGACTCTGTGGCCAGACTGACCATGGCAATGATGAGATTGGTCATCGCAGATTATAGTGATTAACACTGGACCCCGAAATCTAGTCTGAATGTCATAGGCAAGAAGAAAGTCAACCTAGTGCCGAGCGCACACCAGTTTTCACAGTAACTGTATCCTTCAAGACAAAGAGAGAGACAGACAGACAGACAGACAGAAAGACAGAGAGAGAGAGAGAGAGTGTGTGTGTGTGTGTGTGTGTGTGTGTGTGTGTGTGTGTGTGCGTGCGTGCGCGCAAGAGAGAGAGAGAGAGAGGCAGAAAGAGGGAGACAGAGAGAGGAGAGCTTTTTGATTGTCAATTAGTAGAAAAATGTGACCTGTATCAATTATCACCCCACCCCACCCCGTTGAAATGAACTTTATGCTTACTCATTAAAATGTCTTACGTCTTACTCCTCACAAACCTTTGCGCAAGAGAGCTGTGGAAATGAGACGCTTTAGAAAAAATCCTTGGCATCTCCTACACAGAACATATAACCAACAAGGAAGTCCGCAGAACCATTACTCAGCACGTGGATCACTATGAAGACCTGTTGACCACTGTCAAAAAGAGGAAGCTGAGATGGAAAGGAAAAGTAACAAGAACAGACGGGCTCTCCAAGACCATCCCCCAGGGTACGGTGCGCGGGAAGAGGAGACAGGGAAGACAGAAGAAAATATGGACAGACAACATTGCAGAGGGGACTGGGAACCGGAAAAGCTTTGCGACAACCCATAAAAATGCTCACATCCGGTGTCACGAACTGAACACTCTGCCTGAACAATCCCTCTCAATGCGGTCAATGCGCATGCGCTAACATGGGGAGATTAATCAGGTCGTGAACACCCTAACCCTTACCCTAACCCTAATCCTAATCCTAACCCTAACCCTAACCCATGGTTCGTTCGGTCAAAGCCGGGTCGCATTTTTTAAGTCCAAGATTGGCGCATGCGCATTGACCACATTGAGAGGGATTGTTCAGCAGAGTTTTCAGTTCGTAACACCGGCATAGGTTGAAACTGAGGGTGCAACGCTCGTTAATGAGTGCAGTGCCCCTACGACCCTGGCGTGTTACGGGATCCGTGAGCAGCGAGTGAGAATGACATTTGCACACGGAAAATTACCAACAAAATACTAAACTGACTTTTTCTTGTGTGTGGCAAGCCTGGATACATTTCATCTGTGAGACGGTTGCAGGATGATAACAAAGGAGGTTGAATGCTAACTTTGATCAGCGCATTGCTGATATGCAGTTCTCTTTCCCCCCGTCCTTTTTCTCCTTCATTTCCGCCGGGTTTTTAAGGGCTAAGACATGCACAAGGAACCTGACAAGTCGCGTAATTGGGGTTTGGAGCGCCAAGCCATAAATGGTTAACCCAGTCTGCGTCTTGCCAGACATGCATGTTTACTGATATACAATACCGACACATGCACGCCCTGGCGGTACGATTCATTTTCTACTGCTGATACCTGTGCATGTATGTGGAAGTCACCGAGACAAACTTCGTTCTCGAAATTCGTTGTCACTTCCTCGCGAGGCATGCAGAAGAAGTTTTACGTGACACCATTATTTAACGTCATTTATGACGTCTTTTTGGAACTTTGCTGTTTGGCTTTTAACGTCAGAGTTTTCACTTTGAAAGAGAGGGCGAAAAAGAGACATCGTATATCGTATGTCTTGAACCGAGTCTACTTCTTGCAAAGGCCGACCGGCGAAACTCAATGAATTAGACATTGGGCTGCGGTATGAGCAATACAAAATTTTCTAAGCTGGCTATCCCTGTTGCAGAGTTATACGAAACGACGGCTTGGACGTTTGAGTGTCACAGTGAGAATTATACGAAAGGACGGTTTGGACGTTTGAGTGTCACAGAATTGTACGAAACGACGGTTTGGACGTTTGAGTGTCCAAGAATTGTACGAAACGACGGTTTGGACGTTTGAGTGTCACAAAATAGTACGAAACTACGGCTGGGACGTTTGAGTGTCTCAGAATAATACGAAACTACGGCTGGGACGTTTGAATGTCACAGAATTATACGAAACTACGGCTGGGACGTTTGAGTGTCACAGAATTATACGAAACGACGGCTTGGACGTTTCAGTGTCACATAATTGTGCGAAACAACGGTTTGTAGGTTTGAGTGTCACAGAACGACTGCAGCTTGAGACAGTCTGAGTGTTGAACTGTCGCGTGACTGTCACGTGATTGCGGCCCGGTCTCTGTCTCAGCGCACAATGTGCTTAGTGTTATTACTTCCTTGTGTCACAATAGATGCCAGTCAAACACTGGGACTGGAAAGATTGGACTACGTTTTGCATGATTAGCACTAGGATGGGTCTCGCTTCCAAAACAGCCTTCTTCTTTGTCTTTATCGTCCTTTTCTGTTGTTGCATTTTTGTTGCTGATTCCTACACGTGGGCTTGAACAAAAGTTACTGCTCTGGATTTCTTTGCCCCAAAAAGGAGGGGGAGTGAGGGGGGGGGAGGGGGGGCAGGAAGGAATACCGGTCGATGTAGAGGCAAAACGATATTGCACGTGTGAGACGGCAGGATTGATATAAAACTGGAGCTTTGTTTCATTTGTTTAATCCAGTCTTCAGTAATGCATCCCTGTTACCATTACGTCATACCATTGAAACTGACACTGACAAAGATTTCATGAATAATGGGCGGAGCAGGCTGTTTCACACAGGAGATGGGGGATAAGGGCAGCCAAACGGCTCGCGATTCACACAGTACACCTCGATAATAGCCATATTCCGAAAATAACTCTGTCGGGTTTGTATGGGTTGTGAAAGAGTGAATGCCCTTGCTTTTTCTTGGACAAGCTTCCCTTCATGAGACCAAACTCTTCTCAGCTGGTTTGAACTGTCAGAAATGAAGGGCGAGAGGGCCAAGGGTAGCCGAGTGGGCTCACAAAAAGCAAGATAGTTTGCATTTTTTAGTCGAAGAATGGTTCGCACCAGCACAGAAACTCAAAGCACAGCCGCCATTTCTTAGACCTCCACCCGCAGTACAGACCAGCGGCAACATTCGGCAAACTGATTCGAGCCAACATGCTCACTTAAACGGAAGTGGTAGGATAAGGTGGCAATAACAATAATTATGACACGAATAGTTGTACACACACACACACACACACACACTCACATGCGCGCGCGCGCGCGCACACACACACACACACACACACACACACACATGTAAAAACACACACAAATCAGACCAGTTCAGTAAATGGAGCTCTTCAAATATCCTCCCTATATCCCACCCTTTAGGGAAAGAAAAGTAGATGCGCGAAACAAGAAAGTCGCGACAATAACAACGATCGAGAGTTTCTATTGAAAAATGAACGGTAACACCGATGCATCACTTAAGTTTGGATTAAACACACGAAACAATGCTACAGTTATACTCGATCATCTCGTTTCATCCCCCCCCCCCCCCCTACTCCATCCAAACCCCCTTCTCCATCCCCCCCCCCCCCTCCCCGTCCCCGCACCCCCCCCCCCCTCCTTCTTCTACGCTTCTCTTTAGAGCGGTGACAAAAATCAAACATGAATATTCGAGAAAAATAAAGAAAACATCGTTTTAAATTTCCACTTTTTGTGTAGCTGGTCGATCTTAGTTGGCATGGTTAAATGGAGGAGAATGCCACGTGAGTTGAGAAATTCAACGAAGAACTTGAAAAGCTCTCTCTCTCTGTCTCCCTCTCTGTCTCTCCCTGTCTCTCTCTCTCTCTCTCTCTCTCTCTCTCTCTCTCTCTCTCTCTCTCTCTCTCTCTCTCTCTCTCTCTCTCTCTCTCAAACTCTCAAACTCTCAAACTCTCAAACTCTTCTCATTCCACTCATCAAGACTGAGACGCTGATGTTGAGAGTACGCAGCAATAATGAGTACCTCTCTTCTTCCCTTTTTCCGGTTCCTCCCCATGTTCACCCTAGCACCTAGCCCCAAAAGAAGAAACATTTATCAGCGCAAACCGTATCATTCTGAGAGAATATTCCAGGACAAAAGCAGCGATTTGGGGCGGCAGAAGTCAGAGATAACCTGGACTCCCCGAGGGCCCGGCAGGCGGTGAATTTTACAGCGCGGAAAGTACAGTGTTTGGTAACGCCCGGCCCACACCACAGGGGAACATAGCATTTGTTGAAAGGAACACCACAAGTGTTCCAGGCGCTTTGCCCCCGTAAAGCGGGCGACTGGAACGCGATTGGTCAATCAGCCCATCCGTCAATAAGCACGTGACGGGAACAGCAGAGGATGATTGGATAAAGTGGATGGAAAGTTTGTGTTGACGCGCCATTTTGTGGAGATGGAGGCTGTGATTTTATCAACACATTTATATTTATTTAAAACAAGAGTTTTATGTTGTTGGAACGTATAATTATTGACAAAACAAAACGTTTAAGTTCACAGATATATTGACCCAGCGGTTTTGTAAGTGCACAAACACTAACTCGACAAAACTCATCTGACAAAATGTTCAGCCGCTTGCAGGAAAGACCCAAGCAAGGCAAGCAAGGATTTTGGATTTCAACACATCTATGTTTTGCGTGAGTGTTTACTGACGGGAAATGACACAACAAATAAGAAATGACACTCTGTTTAACAAAAGAATCGTCTCGTCCATAGACTCCCGTTTCTTCCACGTCCTCATGCTCGAGTTATTGACCGTCGGTCAGTAAGAGCTGTAACACACAGCAGACAAGTCTTCAGTCTTGCACTTTAATGACGTGTGCACATCCAGGGTGTCCGATCGAGTCCCTGGAGCAACATGAAAACGGTTCAATGTAGTGGACAGTGGCGGACGCAGGGCAGCGGGGACCGTCAGATGGCCGCACAGGCTGGTCACTTCGACGGGCGCAATGGCCTAGAGTGGATAAGACGTTGGCCTTCCAAGCAGAAGGTTGAGTGTTCGAATCCTGGCCGTGCATGGTGGGTTAAGGGGTGGACATTTTTCTGATCTCGAAGCTCAACTTATGTGCAGACCTGCTAGTGCCTTATCCCCCTTCGTGTGTACACACAAGCACAAGACCAACTGCGCACGAAAAAGATCCTGTAATCCATGTCAGAGTTCTGTGGGTTATAGAAACACGAAAATAACAAGCATGGATCCCCCGAAAACGGCGTATGGCTGCCTGAATGGTGTGTGTGTGTGTGTGTGGGGGGGGGGGTAACATTAGTCATACACGTGAACACCGTGGGAGTCAGTTTCAGCCCATGAACGAAGAAGAAGAAGAAGCTGGTCACTTCGCGCCTAAGATGACCACTGAAACTTTATTCCGTTTCAGGAATACCCCTATAGGCGTCATCTAGGCGTCATTTACACAATTACTTCAGCAACACGCTTATACTATGCACACAAAACAGATATACTTTCTGAAACTAATTACACCTGTGACTTAAAATTGAAACAGTCAGCTTCTCTTTTTTGAAACTTCAATAATTACTTTTGTATGCCAAGTGTACCCACACACTGCAGATCGTTTTTCAGCTCTGGCGCCGCGTCGTGCCATTAATCAGTTCATTATGGGAGACATGCGCTGTCTGTGAATGGGCAATCTGAGGACTGGCAACAGTCACTGATAAACTATAAAGGGGACCTACTAATCTTATGACAATGTAAAGGGAGCTAATCAACTTCTCTGATGGCACTATAAAGTGAGCTAATCATCGCCTCGGCAAAATTCTCAAAACCTGCTCGCCCTGCTCTGCTCTGCAATAAGCGCTTATGGAACTGGCACCTACTGTCGTTCAGCTCATCGATCTCTAATCAATCAACTAATAAGCGAATGTTGCCGTCAAAACCGCTGGCACTTTGGCATATTTGGCAATGCGCCCAAAACTCAGAAAGCAGAGTGGAAAGTACGTGACCCCATGGAGTGACGTGCACCAGTGCACCAGTCTTCAAAGCTTGGTACTTAAAGGACACTCCCACCAGGCTTTTGCATGGGGTAAGACCATCTTTTCCCTTGGTCACACACAAATAAATCGACACCCTTAATAAAACGTAAGCTGACCGTGGCAGAGACGCTTGATAAAACAATAGCTGACTGAGACGCTTGATAAAACCATAGCTGACTGAGACGCTTGATAAAACGATAGCTGACACAGACACGTGATAAAACCATAGCTGACTGGGACGCTTTATGAAACCATAGCTGACACAGATGCGTGATAAAACTATAGCTGACTGAGACGCTTGATGAAACGATAGCTGACACAGACGCGTGATAAAACCATAGCTGACTGAGACGCTTGAAAACACGATAGCTGACACAGACGCGTGATAAAACCATAGCTGACTGAGCATGAGACGCTTGATAAAACCATAGCTGGCAGAGACGTGAGATGAAACGGAAGCTGACACAGACGCGTGATAAAACGAAAGCAGACACAGACGTGTGATTAAACGTAAGCTGGCAGAGACACTTGGTAAAACTGCAGAGATACGCGATATCCTACATACTTGAGAGAGACCACCTATTAGATAACAATATCGTTCAATTCACATGTGGGTATATCATGTAAATAAGGTCGTGTCAAACTAGTCTTGGCAGTGAACTGATTTTCCACTGCTCATCATGCCAAAGTCACCAAGACAAACGTCATTCTGGAAACTCTTTTGCGATTCTTTTTAGAAGTAACACGTCGCGATATACTTTCTAGAGTGACGTCTCTTTGCGTTGACGTCAAAGATTGCTTTGAAAGAGATCAAGGTTCCACGAGAAGCGTCTTCAATTCGGACGCGTCGACTTCGGAATGTATGGAGCAGAATTAAGGCACGCGAGGACAGTATGTAGGATACACAGAATACTATACACGGTTTGCTGTGTCGTGCCAAATTTACACTCATTGCTTTTTCAAAAATTGCAAAAGCTCGCTTTCGCTCGCAGCCATTCAATATTAACACACACAAAACTCGTGTAAATCTGGTACGACACGGCAAGCCCTGTAGTGTTCTCAATAGCTGACAACAGACGCTTGATAAAACGTAAGCTGACAGAGACGCGACAGTGTTGACAGGCGAGTTGTTGACTCTCTCCCCTTGAGCGCGTGAAGCGGGCCGACCCCTGGCGGCAACACCAGACCGCTTTGACACTCGCACGCGCGCCATGTTGGATGAAGAAACAGACCCGTTTACAGCATGTCGTGATCCACCATTCACTACCGCCCCGAAAATCTATTCTCCTTTCCGGTTGTCATTAACGCAATTTCCGAAGTGTTTACCTAGCGAAATTGACATGTCGTAGCGAGGAAAGGGACAGAATGCTTGCGGGGCGGGGTCGGGGACTGGAGAGTTCCCGTTGCTGACGACCCTGGGACTTGGAGAGTTGCCGTTCCTGACGACCTGGACCGGCGTCGCGGCACCTGTCTAGTATTTCGTGTTGCGGGGTAAGCTCGTGGCGGTTGAGACGCTCGTCCTCCTCGACCTCCTCGACCTTCGCTTCAAAAACTCTTCATGGCTTTTGAAACGGCGGCCGTAAAACAGGATAGGGGCTGACTTTACACGCGCACACACAGCATCACTGCCAAACTGGACCCGATTCCATTTCTTCTACCATCGATTTCCCCCCTCTGCTTCTTTTGTGTATTGCGCTGGCTCCCATTTCTGTCCCTCTGGGGGAACACGTCTGCCTCGCTTTCATTGTTCCTGACGGAACCCTCCCCCTCTCCCTCCTCCCTCCCCACCTACTCCCCCCCTTCCCCCCTTCATCTGTCGTTCTGGCTAACACCGTTGGAATTATGCAGTGGCGTTTAACACATTGGCGTTTAAGAAGGACAAGACAAATTTAGCCCCAGAGCTGGAGAAATCAATACTCTTAGATACAAAGATGTCGCGGGGTACACATCAGCTGACAGATATACGACTGGAGAGGGGATCTGTGCAGATTAAGGGGAACAAATGGCATGTAGTGAATTGCAACGTGGAATAAATGTCTGTTCGCCTCTATGATGGCAAATTCTCGCTCGGTAACTAAACAAAGTCTCTTAATTCAGGGCAGTGGGCAATGATCCAACTAAAACTATTCCCTATGTAAAATACTCAACGCCTGTAAACTTGGCCAATTGTTTGTTCGCCTTTGTTTGTTTTTTGTTTGTTTGTTAGTTGTTGTTCTTGTTTTGCTTTTGCTGGATTTGTCATCGTCGACATTGTCATTGTTTTAACACGTGAAGCTGTGTTTTATTTACACTGACTGTCGATGTTCCAGCAGATACATAAGCCAGAAGGGGAACTACGTCAACCAAAAATGGGCGCATTCCATGTAGGTGCACTTCCTGTAGGCGTTTTTCTTGTATACAGGAAATGCACCCGGGTGTATTTCATGTAGGAAAGTGCGATACCGCTCAATCTCGCGCCAAGCGCGTGGCTCACCTCAGCTTTCCTTCCCCAAAATGCATTTTTGAGCAGGGCTTGATGGATTTTCTCATTTCTTCAATAAAAAAAATCGTACACGGGATCGAATTTCTTTGAAAAGTATGTAAAGAGAACAGAAAAATATCAAATTCTACCGATGTCCCTAGGCATCACGTGACTTTCAGCGAGATCGGTGAAACGCCTACAGGGAATGCACCCACTTTGGTTGACTTAGACTCCTGCATAAATAAGGGTGACACAACTATCAGTTAGTGTTCTGACTGATGTGAAGGATACAAAGCCGGGCCATCGAAACCTGGCGTAGGATTGTACACTGTCAAGGTCGTATTCAGATAATATGCCCCTCGCCATCCTTCAACACCACCCCCCGTTCACCGCAATTATCTCCCACCCCATCAAATACACAAGCAAACCCGTTGTTAAAAATTTGATTCAGCTGGGTCTCCAAACCAACCCCATGACGCTACTTGACACCAACCTCCGGCTCCGGTGCCTCGTTGACCGGGAGCTGGAGCGCGACAGCCACCTTTTCCTCCTTTCTTTTTTAACAATCTAAAGTCGGGGTCATACCCGGGATCATACCCCTTATGGCGTTAAACAACACTTATTATCATTTGTTAAAAATTGCCCGTTCGTTCTCAGTGGGCGGACATTCTGCTCGCGAAAATGTAATGGAAAAGGTACAGTTTGGCCCAGAATAAGACTTCATAATAATAATTATCAAGCATGCAGTTTGACCCAGAAATACAAAACTAACAGTTTGTCCCAGAATCATTCAACATACTGTTTGGTCCAGATATAGGAAAAGCTCAGTATGGGGCCCGGTAGCTCAGTTGGTAGAGCACTGGACTTGTGATCGAAAGGTCGCAGGTTCGAATTCGGGCCGGGACGGACACGGGTCAACTTTATGTGCAGACCCAGAGACGGAAGCCATGTCCCACCCCCGTGTCATCACAATGGCACGTAAAAGACCTTGGTCATTCTGCCATAAGTGCAGGTGGCTGAATACACCTAAACACGCAGACACTTGGGTAGCGCGACTCCGTTGCTGCTAGCTTTCCACTGGGAGGAAGCGACCCGAATTTCCCAGCGATGGGACAATAAAGTAATGAAAATGAAAAATGAAATGAAAATGATCCAGAATATGACAGATACAGTTTGATCCACAAATATAAAAGTTACAGTTTGACCATGAATTATTAAACATACAATTTGACCCAGAAAGAGGAAATGCACAGTTTGACCCAGAAATAGGAAAGATACAGTTTGACCCCAAAAATAGGACAAATACAATTTGACCCAGAATGAGACATACAGTTTGACCCATAAATATGAACATTACAGTTTGACCATGAATTATTAAACATAAAATTTGACCCACAAATAAGAAATGCACAGTTTGACCCAGAAACAGAACAGAAACAGTTTGACCAAGAAATACGTAAGCAATACTTGACCCACATTCTACCAGAGAGTACTTCTTATCTAAAAGCGTTTTTGTGCATTTCACTTTTACGTTAAACATGTTGAGAAAAAAAAGAACAGTCAAAGAAACCCTAAAAAAGGAATTGAAGAGGTGACACGGGTTATAATTCAGGCTGTTATTTCCTTGTCGTCTAAAAACTCAATTCCAAACCGCGCCTCTGAGTGAGCTTGAACAGCAGCTAATGAGAATTCATCGATCGAGTGAAAAGATGGATCGGGACTTTTTGCCACAAGTCTCTGTTTCTCTTTCTTGGTTTATCGTCGAATTCAAAAATACGATTTCATTTCTTAAATCAGCTTTTTGTACATTGTATCCAGCGTTTCCAAACCGCATTTACGCTGTTGTTTTCCAGTTAAACACACTGTAGTTTAAGCCCGTAATTAATAGGGCGAAGTCAACTACGCGACGTATGCTTCGCGAAGCTGACCACACGGAGCTTTAACACTGAGTTTTTGGTAAAAAGACTTCGCGAAGTCGACTTTGGGCTCAATTAAGAACCGGTGTTAAGCCTGTCCTTAATTGGACGAAGTCGACTTTGGGCTCAATTAAGAACCGGTGTTAAGCCTGTCCTTAATTGGACGAAGTCGACTTTGCCTAGCTCACTTCGCGAAGCTGCCGGAACGAGAATTCGTCCCTAAATTGAACTGCTTTCAGCATAGCTTCGCGAAGTCCAAGGGAATGCACTCTCTGCTCTTTCGAGTGTGATTTCTACGTCCATCTTGAATTAAAATGCACTCTTCTTTCAAAAAGAACAACTTCGTCACAGCTACGGCGTAGTTTCGTTTGTCAAAACTTGCGAAGCAATGTAGTGGACGAAGTACTTCGCCATAGCTGCGGGTTTTTGGTATAAAGACTTCGCGAAGCTTCGCGTAGTCGACTTCGTGCTCAATTAAGGACGGGCTTTATGGTTAGCAAGGAATCCTCAGGACCACGAAGACGTGTGTTGGGGGATCACCGCCTGCTGCATGTGTCCAGCTAGGCTTTGCATCTTTCTTACCGGTCTCGGGGTTATTTAGAGCTCCCAAGCCTTTTTGAATTAGCTCGATCATTGAATAGAAAGTGTGGAGCCCCGATGTTTGTTTGTATGGTTGGTTGGTTGGTTGGTTGGTTGGTTGGTTGGTTGGTTGGTTGGTTGGTTGGTTATTTGTACTGTTTTGTGGTTGGTTTTCTGTATGGTTGCTTGTTTCGTTGTTTGTATGGTTGTTTGTATGGTTGTTTGTATGGTTGTTTGTTAGGTTGGTTTTTTGGTTGGTAGTTTGCATGGTTGCTTGTTTGGTAGGTTGTATGGTTGTATGTTTGGTTTTTTGTTTGGTTGCTTTGTATGTTTGCTTGTTTGGTAGGTTGTACGGTTGTTTGTTTGGTTGTTTGTATGGCTGTTTGGTTGTTTGCATGGTGATTTGTTTGGTTGTTTGAATGGTTCTTTGAATGGTTGTTTGAATGGGTTTTTTTCTGTTTAAGAGGTTCTCTCCCCAAACCAAGAACGTCGAAGGAGTGTTGCTGCAACCCTATTTGGCAACCGGGAATCCAGAGGTATAAATGAAATAAAGTGGTTTCTGAGTTGTTGTTGTTGTTGTTGTTGTTGTTGTTGTTGTTGTTTTGATTGATTACAGCGTGCAAGTCACACGAGATGAGCCCATTCCGAATTATTGCCAATTCTGAGACATTTCGTAAATAACATCATCGAGTTCCAGCCTGCGGGAGGAGACGGGGGGGGGGGGGGGGGGGGCGTTTAGTCCATGATAGGAAGTTGGTGGTCCAGGATCTATCACCAATGAGACTCTTCCTTGCCTACCCCTCCCCCCCCCCCCCCCCCCACCCCTATCCCTTTCTTCAGCCGAGACGGCCACTGTTTGCTTCCCAAGCCGCCCCTTCGATCCACTCCAATAGCAGTTCACATCTGAGGCTGTCCAACTATATGGCACGCGGGGCACTTGCTTGGCCAACTAGTACTACACCGACATGGGGCTCACGTTTTCTCTTATATTATTTTATTATTATTTAATTTATTTATTTTGTACTACGTTGCAAGCCCCTGGAGCAATTTTTTGATTGGTGCTTTTGTGAACTAGAAACAATTAACAAGTGGCTCTTTCCCATCTCCCCCCTTTCCCCTATCCCATCTCCCCCCTTTCCCTGTCGCGATATAACCTTCGTGGTTGAAAACGACGTTACACACCAAAGAAAGAAAGAACAAGAAATTCCTCCGAGGTAGGAAAAACACCCCCGTTGGTCAAAGGGAAATAACCATTCTCACTGCCACCAACTGAGAAGGTTATTTCCCTTTGACCATTAATATGTCCCTCTATAAGTCCTTGTAGAATCTTAATCCACCAATAACTCCCTAACCGTGTGTTTGACTGGTCCCAATTTTTGTAAGGACCGTCTCAGGAATGTATAGAACCTGTTCACCAAGTTTGGTGACGATCGGTCCGTTCATTCTTGAGATCTATATGCGAACACAAACACACACCCAAACAAACAAACAAACACATCGAGCGAAACCTATACACACCCCTATACCGGGGGTGTAAAGAAAGAAAGAATTTATTTATTTAGTGCTTCTGTACCCAGTATGAATTAGGTTTCCATGAGCACAGACACCGTCGGGAATGTGCATGATTGTACAACTTTGATTTGAAATGGATTCCTGAAAAGTATACTCCGCTGTAAGGGTTATGATGACACACACGATTGAGCGGCCCTGAGAGTTAGGCCCGGTCAATATGTATAGACGTGCTCACGTTAGTCAATATATGAACCTTTTCCCAAATACTGTGGAACCCCCTTTTTACGACTTTCAAAAATCTAAGAAAATTAGGTCTTAAAAAGGAGGGAGTCTTAAAATGGGGGTAACATTACAGAGGCAATGAACAGAACATCTGAGAAAACGGGGTCTTAAAAAGGAGGGAGTCTTAAAATGGGGGTAACATTATACGTATACAGAGGCAATGAACAGAACATCCGAGAAAAGGGGGTCTTTAAAAGGAGGGAGTCTTAAAATGGGGGTAACATTATACAGAGGCTCTAAACACACCATCTGAGAAAACGGGGTCTTAAAAAGGAGGGAGTCTTAAAATGGGGGTAACATTATACAGAGGCTCTAAACAGAACATCTGAGAAAACGGGGTCTTAAAAAGGAGGGAGTCTTAAAATGGGGGTAACATTATACAGAGGCTCTAAACAGAACATCTGAGAAAACGGGGTCTTAAAAAGGAGGGAGTCTTAAAATGGGGGTAACATTATACAGAGGCTCTAAACAGAACATCTGAGAAAACGGGGTCTTAAAAAGGAGGGAGTCTTAAAATGGGGGTAACATTATACAGAGGCTCTAAACAGACCATCTGAGAAAACGGGGTCTTAAAAAGGAGGGAGTCTTAAAATGGGGGTAACATTATACAGAGGCTCTAAACAGAACATCTGAGAAAACGGGGTCTTAAAAAGGAGGGAGTCTTAAAATGGGGGTAACATTATACAGAGGCTCTAAACAGAACATCTGAGAAAACGGGGTCTTAAAAAAGAGGGAGTCTTAAAATGGGGGTAACATTATACAGAGGCTCTAAACAGAACATCTGAGAAAGCGGGGTCTTAAAAAGGAGGGAGTCTTAAAATGGGAGTAACATTATACGTATACAGAGGCAATGAACAGAACATCCGAGAAAAGGGGGTCTTTAAAAGGAGGAAGTATTAACAGGGGGGTTCCACTGTAGCCATTTAGCCATTCTCACGAGTGGTTCCAGGCCAATTTCCAAGCAGCAAGGTACCAGGTAAACTGAAGCTGAGTACTGAGGCTGAAGCACATGCCTTCTGCACTGCCTTAAGTGCCGTTCACATGGCAGACTTTCAACCAACAATTGCGCTTACCGATTGGTTGGCTCTAGCCAAACTGCTCTTCCCGTATTAGGAGGTAGCTCCGATAGCTGAACTGGCATTCACGTCTACAGATAATCGCCGCAGCGATTTTCAACAAAATTTGCGCCGACAAAAATCGCTTGAAAGTTGGGGAAAAGTTGGTTGAAAGTCTGCTGTGTGAACAGCACTTTAGTTCGTCATGTACGCCAGTACAATCAATAAGCAATGCATCAAGATCCGCCGGTCCAATAATCTGAGATAACAGAGTGCTGCACTTACGGGAAATGTTTCGAAACAACACTATTCGGACAATCAGTCAATACCAGTGCTACACTTGCGGTAAATGATTGCTGACAATACCAGTGCCACACTTTCGGTAAATGATTGCTTACAATACAATGGTATCCCAGGCAATACCAACAAAAGCAACTCGACAAGGCATGGTTATGTAGTATTGTAGTTAGAAGTGGACTCAGATTCCTCATGCTGACAGCCAGTCGAGTGACGATCCGAAACAATATTTTCTTCGTTGCAAACTCTTCATTGCATTAAGTTACGGGAGAAAAAAGGGATTCTTAAAAACACACTTTATAAATCTGCTTTCGGAACAGTTACAAAGTATGAAGGAAATTGCATTGCTCGACAGTCGAAATTGTAAACGCACGCACGCACGCACGCACACACACACGCACACACACACACACACACACACACACACACACACACACACACACACACACACACACACACACACACACACACACACACACACACACACACACACACACATACACAACGTTCAATGGAGTTTAAGCAAAAATCCTCTATACATCACATGAAAAACCCACACGATTGTAAAAGTCAAACGGGCATGACATTGAAGTAATACGGAATGTCAGTCTGAAAGTGAACGACTATTTTCCATTAACGGTGCAGTACACTTTAGACAGAGAGTGAGATGTGAGAGGAGGGGAATAGAGAGAGGGAGCGGAGCATGGAGGGAGAGAGAGAGAGGGTGAGCAAGAGGAGACTGAGGGAGAGAGAGAGAGAGGGAGATATTGATGGGGTGTGGGGGGAGAGAGAGAGGGGGAGGGAAGGAATAGAGAGGGAAGGCGCGAAGAGGAAGAGTTAGAGAGACATAGAGGGAGAGAGAGAGAGAAAGAAGGAGAAGTAATTGTAAAAGGAAATCAAAACTTGACTAAATGTAAAAAGAATATCCAGTAAAAAAACAATGTCCATTTTGCGTGTAACTGAAAAAACATATTGTATAACAAATTCCAAACAAGCACGCATACGGAAGAGAAAGAAAGTTGTCAAGAAAAAGAGAGAGTGCGAGTGAAAGGGTTATACGTTTACAGTAGGCGACATCACAATAAAAATAAAAACCCTTCCGAAATAGTACCCGCTGATGGGACCCAAAAAAAGTCTGATCTCCTTAAAAAATAAAACAAGTCGCGTAAGGCGAAAATACAATATTTAGTCAAGTAGCTGTCGAACTCACAGAATGAAACTGAACGCAATGCAACGCAGCAAGACCGTATACTCGTAGCATCGTCAGTCCACCGCGCACGGCAAAGGCAGTGAAATTGACAGGAAGAGCGGGGTAGTACTAATTGCGCCGAGAAGGATAGCACGCTTTTCTGTACCCCTCTTTGTTTTAACTTTCTGAGCGTGTTTTTAATCCAAACATATCATATCTATATGTTTTTGGAATCAGGAACCGACAAGGAATAAGATGAAAGTGTTTTTAAATTGATTTCAAAAATTTAATTTTGATAATAATTTTTATATATTTAATTTTCAGAGCTTGTTTTTAATCCGAATATAACATATTTATATGTTTTTGAAATCAGCAAATGATGGAGAATAAGATGAACGTAAATTTGGATCGTTTTAGAAAACAATAATTGTTTTTACAATTTTTAGATTTTTAATTTTCGGCGGTGTTCTGTGCAATACGACCAGAGCTAGAGAGACTAGAGAGAGCAAACACTACAAAGAGACTGGCATCCGCTCCTACCTAACGGCTTAGCCAGTAACAACTGATTTGGCCTTTGGGGGATTAGCAGTTAGCTTGCACATGTATAACATAACGCGCGCACGGAGGGTTCATTGGCCGCCCAGGCCTCAGGCTCGAGGCATGTCGAGGGATTCAGCTAAGCTCAGGGCATCACCATGACCGCATCTAACTACAGGGTTACATCGAGTATGAATCGTCTTCTCTATGCTTCACCTCGGTACTGCTAGGGTCACGCAAATCTGTGCAGGCAATGGGCGGTGGCCTGTTTGCCCCCAAAGGACAACTGCATCTATATATATATACGACTTGTGTCTGTGTGTCTGTGTGTGTGTCTGTGTGTCTGTGTGTCTGTGTGTGAGTTCGCGATGCACGGCCAAAGTTCTCGATGGATCTGCTTCAAATTTGGTGGGCATATTCAGGTAGACCCGGTACAGGACACAACCTGGTCGATATTTCAACACGTGCTCTCAGCGCGCAGCGCTGAACCGATTTTGGTTCCACCTCAGCTATTTTGGTTCCACCTCAGCTACCCGGGTCCCCATACCGACACACCAAAGCCAAAGTTCTCGGTGGATCTTTTTCAAATTTGGACACCGTATTCAGCTACACCCCGGACACAATATCATCGATGAGATATTTCAACACGTGCTCTCAGCGCGCAGCGCTGAACCGAATTTGGTTTTTGTGTTCATTTCACCATTATAAGTAACTCTTCCTTATCTTCTCATCTTCTCCATGTTTTCAGCGTTTACCTCCCTTTTTTCGTATGGTGCACTTTTGTATGAAGGGGGCATCTTCGGATATTCCCGGCGTTCTGTTACTATTTTTAGAAGGTCACCGCAGTGTCCAGAACGTAAATTGGACCCGTAAATTATCCTCACTGTAAAAGTGCAAAGGTCGAATCAATTTATAGCCACGCGAAAAATACACTGTCATCTATCTCTCTATAGATACGGCTTCTCTGTGTTTGTGTGTGTGTGTGTGTGTGTGTGTGTGTGTGTGTGTGTGTGTGTGTGTGTGTGTGTGTGTGTGTGTGTGTGTGTCTATGTGAGCAACACCTGTGCATTGTTCAGTTCTGTTTGTGATGTGGTCTGGCGGCTTTTGTGTAATTTTATGTACTGGCCTTCCTTTGAGAAGCCATAACAGTTCAAAAGGGCTTAGAGATAAGCTCTAACTTGCTCAGTCCTGTTTGAGTGGAGTTCGCCTCCAAAGGTGATTAACACGGTTACATTCGTCGACAAGGATGGGACTCGATATGGTCAGGAATGGCATTATGGCCACTGAATCATTTTCGTGCTGTTCCCATTCCACGAATCTGGGAGGGACCTAAGCTTGGCGGGTCCATTGTTCGGACCCGGCGAAGCCGGCGTACGGCTCTAAGTACTTCTTCCCGGCGAAGCCGGCTACCCGGCGAAGCGGGTATTCATTCTAGTGTGTAATATTTTTCTAATATATAGCAAAATATATATAGCTAAGGCACAATTTGGCTATACTGACGTTGCGAGACCACGGCGACACAAAATGTTTGCCCCAAAGGCATGGGTAACATTCTTTAACAAATCTGGCAAAATAGCCGAGGCGCAAATTGGCAGTATTGACGTTGTGAGACCATGCCGAATGGCTTGCCAGTGCCGCTAAACAAGGTGATTTGAGAGAGCATTCACGAGTGCTGGAAAAACGGCATGCACGGAAAATGGATGCAAATCACGTTTTCGCTTGCAGACAGTACACGACAATGAGAGACACATGATACAGTAATCATCCCATCGCCAAGGGAACACTTGAACACGCGGCAAACCAACGTGTAGAAGCCAGCTGGCACACGATCGGTCTCGAAAGATTTTCATTAACGGTCTGATTTCATCCAAAGTAATTTTGTGTGTAAAAGACAAACCCCTCCACTCGGCTTTGCCAGAATTCACAACAGCGGCCAGACCTGCGTTATATTAAATCATTTTCGTTATTGTTGTTGTTGTTTATGTTTATGTTGTTGTTTATGTTAATGTTGTTGTTTATGTTGTTGTCTATGTTAATTTTGTTGATTAT
This sequence comes from Littorina saxatilis, assembly GCF_037325665.1. Taxonomy (NCBI): domain Eukaryota; kingdom Metazoa; phylum Mollusca; class Gastropoda; order Littorinimorpha; family Littorinidae; genus Littorina; species Littorina saxatilis. Next base: position 47,285,374 of record NC_090249.1, read on the forward strand.
GTTGTTTTTGTTGTTGTTGGTGTTGGTGTGTGTGTGTGTGTGTGTGTGTGTGTGTGTGTGTGTGTGTGTGTGTGTGTGAGTGGGTGAGTGTGTGTGTGTATGTGTCTATGTGTATGTGAGTGTTTGTGTGTGTGTGTGTGTGTGTGTGTGTGTGTGTGTGCGTGTGCGTGTGTTTGTGTGTGTGTCCAAAACACACCTGCTTATTGCCAGGGTAGTTTGGTAATCAAACTTTCACTGACTTTGCAAAGTATATCTAAACGTACATGTAGATAATTAAATATAATTGGTCGTCATTAGTTTTATTCTCCTTGTAAATCTTGCCGTCATTCACGAAACAAATAAAACCTCAGCTATCTTGAAACTGTATTCTCAAGTTGCCTCCTTCTTTGGGAAACGACCAGTATAATTATATGCTACGTGCGATTGCAGGCAGACTGTGAGAATCTAAGAGAGCGTTATGGAGGCCCATGCCTTTAGTTTTGGGGCGGTAATTTTATCGTAAAGCGAGAAAAACAGTAAACGTCGATTCCGGCATGGGCTAACGATGTCTGAAGCCAGAAAATCAAATAATAATAAATAATAATAATGGTGATTTCTATAGCGCTTTCGAACACACAAAGCGCTTTACAAAAGCAATAACAACATCATTACCAGAATGACGCCATTGACGGAATAGAACACAATCATAAACACTTTACAACAAAATCAATGGAGAGTTCTGCTGGAGAGAGATCTACGTGACTTTCCTAATTACTGCTTGTATCTATTTTGAGGAAAGACGCCTCCTTTACAGCGAGGGCGTAAACTTAATATCTCCGCCCCATAGCACTGCAGACAGTTGGCTGACAGCAAAACAAATGAGATTACAAGAAATCGTAATCAAACATTCTTGACATATATTTCTGTTTGTTCAAAGCCTGGATGCGACGCAGTCATTTTTTTCTTTCATTTTTTTAGTAGAGAAATGTTGATCAGCACATTAAGAACAGGTTAAACTGATCAGGGGAGGTCATCCGCAGAGGACGCTCCGGACCTTTAAAGGTCTGTCCATTGGAGACATTTCGTCCTTGAAGGTCACCCTTAGGAAATCGCTTCTTAACCTATTTTGGGTCACCTTCACCGCGGCGCTAAACCTATTTCAGGTCATCTTCACTAAGGGACTAAATCTGTTACAGGTCACCTTCACTACGGCGCTAAACAAGTTACAGGTCACCTTCACTACGGCGCTAAACCTATTTCAGGTCATCTTCACTAAGGGACTAAACCTGTTACAGGTCACATTCACTAAGACGCTAAACAAGTTACATGTCACCTTCACTAAGGCGCTAAACATATTCCAGGTCATCTTCACAAAGGGACTAAACCTGTTACAGGTCACCTTTACTAAGGCGCTAAACAAGTTACAGGTCCCCTTCACTAAGGCGCTAAACAAGTTACAGGTCACCTTCACTAAGGCGCTAAACCTATTTCAGGTCACCTTCACTAAGGCGCTAAACCTGTTTCAGGTCACCTTCACTAAGGCGCTAAACCTGTTACAGGTCACCTTCACGAAGGCGCTAAACCTGTTTCAGGTCACCTTCACTAAGGTGCTAAACCTGTTTCAGGTCACCTTCACTAAGGTGCTAAACCTGTTTCAGGTCACCTTCACTAAGGCGCCAAACCTGTTTCAGGTCACCTTCACTAAGGCGCTAAACCTGTTTCAGGTCACCTTCACTGAGGCGCTAAACCTGTTTCAGGTCACTTTCAGTAAGGCGCTAAACCTGTTACAGGTCACCTTCACTAAGGCGCTAAACCTGTTTCAGGTCACCTTCACTAAGGCACTAAACCTGTTTCAGGTCACCTTCACTAAGGGCTAAACCTGTTTCAGGTCAGCTCCACTAAGGCGCTAAACTTGTTTCAGGTCACCTTCACTAAGGCGCTAAACCTGTTACAGGTCACCTTCACTAAGGCACTAAACCTGTTTCAGGTCACCTTCACTAAGGCGCTAAACCTGTTTCAGGTCACCTTCACTAAGGCGCTAAACCTGTTTCAGGTCACTTTCCCTAAGGCGCTAAACCTGTTTCAGGTCACCTTCACTAAGGCGCTAAACCTGTTACAGGTCACCTTCACAAAGGCGCCAAACCTGTTACAGGTCACCTTCACTAAGGCGCTAAACCTGTTTCAGGTCACCTTCACTAAGCTGCTAAACCTGTTTCAGGTCACCTTCACTAAGGCGCTAAACCTGTTACAGGTCACCTTCACTAAGGCACTAAACCTGTTACAGATCACCTTCACTAAGGCGCTAAACCTGTTTCAGGTCACCATTAGGGAGGGGCTAAACCTGTTTCAGGTCACCATTAGGGAGGGGCTAAACCTGTTTCAGGTCACCTTCACTAAGGGCTAAAACGATTTCAGGTCACCTTCACTAAGGCGCTAAACCTGTTTCAGGTCAACATTAGGGAGGGGCTAAACCTGTTTCAGGTCACCTTCACTAAGGGCTAAAACGATTTCAGGTCACCTTCACTAAGGGCTAAAACGAGTTCAGGTCACCTTCACTAAGGGCTATAACGATTTCAGGTCACCTTCACTAAGGGCTAAAACTATTTCAGGTCACCTTCACTAAGGGCTAAAACGATTTCAGGTCACCTTCTGGGAGGTGCTAAACCTATTTCTGGAAAGCACAATCATTACGAATAAGCTTTGCGCTTTGTGACAAACAAGTTGAGAAAAGGAGGACATAGTTTTTACACAAATTGAATACTTTTCCCTCAAATGTATGTCGAATACGCGTCAAGCAATCTTGGCAATGACTGGATCGACCAATCACGAAAGTGTCTCGATCGATGGTCCGACTCAAAGCCAAAAGTGTAGACCATCATACTGTACTCTCATCGTCGCCGCTTCGCAGACGACCATCCATCATATTGGTAGCGCTAAAAGTCCAAGATTCCCTCTCGCCTCGGAGAGACGACCATAGCAGCCTCATTCCATTAATTTCCGCCCTCCGTGGGGAGGAGAGAGAGAGGGGGAGGAGAGAGAGAGAGAGAGAGAGAGAGAGAGAGGGAGAGAGCTAAAGAGAGAGAGCCAGACAGAGAAAGACAGGAAGAAAGAGACACACGGAGAGACAGAGAAAGAAGAGAGAGAAAGAAAGGAGAGTGAGATAGAGAGAGAGATAAAGAGACACAGAGAGAAAAGAGACAGAGAAAGAGACACTGAGATAGAAAGAGAGAGTGACAGACAGAGAGAGAGAAAGAGAAAGAGAGAGCTTGAGAACTAAGAACTTTATTGAGAAAGGATACATGTTTCAGGCTTAGCCTAATCTTCCAACCTATCCTTTGAACATGTACAGAGAATAATTGTAAACGGAAGCAAAGACAGAGAGAGAGATAGAGAAAAAAGAGAGAGAAGAGAGAGAGACATGGAGAGAGAGAGAGAGACAGAGACAGAGAGACAGAGAGACAGAGAGAGAGAGAGAAGGATAGAGAGAGACAGAGAGAGACGGAAAGAGAAATAACAAGAAATTCCTCCGATAGGAAAAACACCCCCGTCAAAGGGAAATAACCTTCTCAGTTGGTGGTAGTGAGAATGGTTATTTCCCTTTGACCAACGGGGGTGTGCCTCTATAAGTCCTTGTATAATTTTAATCCACCAATAACTCCCTAACCGTGTGTTTGACTGGTCCCAATTTTTGTAAGGACCGTCTCAGGAATGTATAGAACCTGTTCACCAAGTTTGGTGACGATCGGTCCGTTCATTCTTGAGATCTACTTGCGAACACAAACACCCAAACAAACACCCAAACAAATACCCAAACAACAAGAAATTCCTCCGAGGTAGGAAAAACACCCCCGTCCTTACCATTCTCACTGCCACCAACTGAGAAGGCACTGCTAACAAGTGTGGTTAAAATAAGTTGATTGAGTGGACAAAGAGACAGGCGGAGAAAAAGACAAATCAATATAACTCTTTCTGTAACACCTACTGACCGCATACAGAAAACAAAAGATCCCGAAAAAAAACCCCACCAAAATCGGTTTGCGCTGCGCGCTGAGAGCAGGTATTGAAATATCTCATCGACCAGATCTTGTCCGGGGTGTATCTGCCGCTTCGCCGGGTAGCAAGTAGAGCCGAATACCCGGCTTGAGTGGCGCACTGTACGCCGGCTTCGAACCATGGACCCGTCAAGCTTAGGTCCCTTCCAAACTCATGGAATGGGAACAGCACGAACATGATTCAGGGGCCATAATGCCATTCCTGATCATATCATGTCGAGTCCCATACTTGTCGACGACGCCCTAGGTACCACATCACAAACAGAACTGTGCAATACACAGGTGTTTTCTACAGACACACTCAAACACACACACACACACAGAAGCCGTATATATATATATCTATATCTATTGTATAAATATATAGAGATAGATAAGAGTGTATTTTTCGCGTGGCTATAAATTGATTCGACCTTTGCACTTTTACAGTGAGGATAATTTACGGGTCCAATTTACGTTCTGGACACTGCGGTGACCTTCTAAAAATAGTAACAGAACGCCGGGAATATCCGAAGATGCCCCCCTCATACTATAGTGCACCATACGAAGGAAGGGAGGTAAACGCTGAAAACATGGAGAAGATAAGGAAGAGTTATGCCGTAGTTGATCCCCCAAAAAAACCAAAATCCACCAATAACTCCCTAACCGTGTGTTTGACTGGTCCCAATTTTTGTAAGGACCGTCTCAGGAATGTATAGAACCTGTTCACCAAGTTTGGTGACGATCGGTCCGTTCATTCTTGAGATCTACTTGCGAACACAAACAAACACACAAACAAACAAACAAACAAACAAACAAACACATCGAGTGAAACCTATACACACCCCTATACCGGGGGTGTAAATACCCAAACAAACACATCGAGCGAAACCTATACACACCCCTATACCGGGGGTGTAAAGAGAGAGGGGCGGGAGACAAAACAGCGGTTAGAGTTATCAGCGCGGCCCTCTGCTGTGATCAATGGACATTGGAAATATCATTTGCTGCTTACGCTGACGCCCTGTCAGGAACTGACGTGCTCGCACTGTTTGCGTGACGTCACTGACGTGCACAGTGCGCATGTCAGGAAGAGCTCTCAGACATATCGGATTTCCTGTAGAAGGGATGACGGGGTGGGGCGGGCGGGGCGAGGGGGCGGGCGGGGCGAGGGGGGAGGGGGGGGGAGTAAGTGTACTTTAGTCATGGCATCCTCTGACGTCTGAAAATTTTCGTCAGCAGCCGACATTTTGGTGGAAGTATAATTCCATTCGCGCCCCCCCCCCCCCCCCCCCCCCCCCCCCCCAATACAATATTGGATAGGCTGGTTTGGGAAGATAAGATGGTAAAGAGAGAAGGACAGGAGAGAGAGAGAGAGAGAGAGAGAGAGAGAGAGAGAGAGAGGGGGAGGGAGATATATATATATATATATATATATATATATATATAGAGAGAGAGAGAGAGAGAGAGAGAGAGAGAGAGGGAGAGAGAGACAGACAGACAGACAGACAGACAGACAGACACAGACAGAGAGACAGACAGAGAGTGAGAAAGAGAGGGAGAGAGAGAGAGAGAGAGAGAGAGAGAGAGAGAGAGAGAGAAAGATGGAGAGAGAGGGACAGAGAGAGACATAGAGGGGGTAAACTGTTCAATGCAAAGGATGCAAAGGATGAAGAAAACACCCACAGGTGGCTCTAGTGGAGCGATCAAATTTTCTCTCTTAAATCCCTCGATGCCTGCTTCCACTTGACTGCACAGGCGCATCAAAGAAGGCGGAGGAGAGCGCGTGAGCAACAAGGCCAGGGTCATTTTTTGTCTCCCTTGGCCTCTTGAGAACTGGGAGCTGCCCTGCCCGGTGTGAAAGGATGAAGTGTCTTGCGTGTTTCAAAGTCCGGCGGACTATGGTTCCTAGACCAAGAACTGTAGGTTATTGGAACGTTTGTTTATTCTAGTTTTTGAAACTGAATTTTGGAACGTTAGCAGTTTTTGGATTTATGGTTCCCAGCAAAATGTGCCCTTGGACTTTGTGTCCTAGGAACGTAAGTCCCTGGATTATATATATTTCCTAGGGAAAAAGTGTCCTATTTGCCAGGCTGTAAAAGCAAAAGTCGGACCCCTAAAACATATGCTAGGACTTTCTGTCCTAGGAAAATTAGTCCGCTCAAAGGTTAGGACAAATTGTCCGGCTGTGGACTGTCGTTCCTGGGACTATGGTTCCTAAGAAAATGTTTCCCTGGAATGTGTCCCTGGAAAGGAACATAAGTCCCTGGATTATATTCCCCAGGAAAAAAGTGTTCTACAAGCCATGGTGCAAAAGGACAAGATGTCATCCAGGACCCAAAGTCAGACCCCAAAAAGTGACACAACCGTCGAACGCTGAGGACGAAGAAGAAGAAGGACCCCTTAAAAAAATAGGTTAGGACTTTCTGTCCGAAGAAAATTAGTCCGCTCAAAGTTCAAGAAAAGTTGTCAAGCTGTGGACTGTCGTTCCTGGGAACGAGATAGTCCGTAGGACTCTGATTCTCAGCGGGGAATTTCTTTTCCTTTTACAGCGGCAAAGCTCTCAACACCAGCCACCATCTCATGGTGGCGGCACCTCGCTTCTTTGCCTTGCACGCCCGGCTCGTTTTTACCGCCAGGGGATGGTGTGTTGGCATTACACAAGCCTCTCACGTCCCCCCGTCATCATTTCATTGACTCCTGGCCCGTTTGAAACCACTCCATCGCGGCCCTCCCTCCCTGCTTCTTTACAAAACGTCATTTTCTTCCCGTCACCACTGACGCAAGAGCTGACTTTCGAGTTGCCCGGATGTAATTTGGTCCCGTGCGCGGCCGCGGCCGAGTCTGCCTTGATTCTGTTATGAAAGTTACTGTCAAAAATATTGACAGCATTCAAACTTGTTGAGCGAAAGAGGAGATGATGGCGAAATGGAAGTTCAGGGGAATTTTTTTTTGGGGGGGGGGGGGGGGTTAAGGGAGGGGGTGGGGTGGAGGGAGGAGGAGAGCGGGGGAAGGGTATAAATAAAAACACAAACAACCTGACGCTCTTTTACCGGCACGGTTGGCCTAGTGGTAAGGCGTCCGCCCCGTGATCGGGAGGTCGTGGGTTCGAACCCCGGCCGGGTCATACCTAAGACTTTAAAAAATTGGCAATCTAGTGGCTGCTCCGCCTGGCGTCTGGCATTATGGGGTTAGTGCTAGGAATGGTTGGTCCGGTGTCAGAATAATGTGACTGGGTGAGACATGAAGCCTGTGCTGCGACTTCTGTCTTGTGTGTGGCGCGCGTTATATGTCAAAGCAGCACCGCCCTGATATGGCCCTTCGTGGTCGGCTGGGCGTTAAGCAAACAAACAAACAAATCGTATAAACCAACTCATGTCCAACATAGGCACTTAGACCTGACGGACAGTAAGCCCCTTAAATTTGACTTTTTGACGCTCTTTTCTTAAAGGAAGGTTGAAGAACAAGCTGCGCCGAGCAAAGAGTGCTGGACTGATGTACACGAAGCGAAAAAAGGGCGCCACCCAAACGGGTGAGAACAAACCGCGGGGTCTGATAGGTTTGAATCACAACACATCTCAATTTCAACCAATCCAACATCGCGGCAGGCTACCACCGGGTTGGTTACTTTGTCGGGCGCCTCAGCCCAGGGCTCCCAAGACGGTGCGTCCCTATAGGTCTTATACGCTCTAGAAGCCGAAAACACATACTACCAATTGTTGAAACGGATTCCGTGACGCGTTTAACTTGAAAAAAGCGGGTCCCAGGACGCACTCAATCTGCTTTATCATGCGCACCATCGGTATATACTGATCGTGTAATCGTCTTCTAGTTTGCATACAGAATAGACAAGAGCGTAAACTTGGCTGAGTTTCGAAGACAAAGAAATGTCTTGCCGGATCTCTACTGACGCTAATTTACAGAATAAATCAAACCGATACGACAAAAACACTTTTTAAGACCCTCTAAATTTCCACTGAGGGTTTCTTTGGACCCCCCCCCCCCAAAAAAAAAAATTTAAAAAAATTTAAAAAAATTAAAAAAAAACCTGGGGGTCCCAGGACCCTCTAGGCCTTGGACAGACTAAACCAAGTTGGTTTCTGCCTGTAACAAGTTCAACAAGGACATAAAATGAAAGCTTGATTAGTGCGAGCGTGTGTGTGTGTGTGTGTATGTGTGTGTGTGTGTGTGTGTGTGTTCGTATGTGTGTGTGTGTGTGTGTGTGTGTGTGTGTGTGTGTGTGTGTCTGTGTGTGTGTGTGTGTGTTCGTGTGTGTGTGTGTGTGTATGTGTGTGTGTGCTCGCGCGTGTTCATGTGTCTGTGTTTGCGTGTGTGCGTGCGTGCGCACGGATGTGTGTGTTTTCCCCCAGCATTAAAACAAATTCCGATCATATCGCAAGGTGAGAGCACACGAAACAGACCAGCTGAAGAGCGCCCAAGCCGCAAGGGGAAATGGAGACCGGCCAGTTGTTGGTCAAGGAGACAGGGATAAGGACGACCCAGGCTTGCCAGCGATAACGACACAGTAATTCTATCTGTCCGCTGACGCCGTGCACTTTATCGATCGCTGTAAATGGATTCGGCCTCTTTCGTCTTGCTTCTTCTTTTTCTTTTTTTTGTATTAAAAATGTTATCATTATTCAGTGCGTGCCGCTGCTGAAGCTATGTTCGCCTTATTATGGAGGCCAGGAGGCCCCCATTTATACGGATAGTTTTGATGGGGCCATGGGCAGCGCCATTTTGTTGTGAAATACGCATCAGTTTGTGTACACAGGAAGTTGTGACATCCGTCACCCTATGGGAGGGGTGAAGGCAACATTGTTCATCAGTAGAAAGTTGTGAAATCCGTCACCCTATGGGAGGCGTGAAGGCAACATTGTTCATCAGTAGAAAGTTGTGAAATACGTCACCCTATGGGGCATGGGAATTGTCCGCGAAATCGCGGATTTCCGTGAAAAGAAAATTACGTTTCAGCAAAAATGAAAAATTGTCCTCGGCAACAAAAAAAAAGTAAATTAAATTATATGTATATGATAGTGTCTCTCTATCCATCATTTGCTTACACAAGAACTATCACAATATTGGTCTAAAATGCTAAAAGTCGTTTTCCTTCCGGGGCGCTTCGCCCCCTTGGTCCCCCCCCCCCCCCCCCCCCCCCTAAGGAGGTCCCTGGACCTTGGCCTATTTTCAGAGTTTTTCTATTTTGGAATTCCCATGCCTGCGTTTTCATGGGATAAGACCATCCCTCCACTTGTCATTATACGCTATCGCTGAACTAGTGCGATTAGAATAGTCATTCCACCTGAATGTGTTCACATAGTAATAAGAAAAAATCCGAAGGACATGCATTTGAACGGACATTGCATTCAGGGTGCACGAACAATAGTGTCATTTGAACGCTTGCTGTAGAAATTAATGTGTATCCTTTCATATTGCGAGAAAGTGGTCGGCGTAAAACATCGGACATTTACCTGTTTGTCTACTAGAGCTGGCTGTGTCGTGGTTTGAACGGTTCAGAATCTTGTGGGAGCTGTGTGAATAAAAATAAAAGTGGGATAAGCACGGGTCGTATACGATAGAGAACAAATACGCTGAGAGTGCCCCAGTTCCGGGAGAACGAATTAGCGCAGAGTGGCCAGCCGGCAAGCAGCAGGCAGACTGACCATTACTGCAGCACAACCCGTCTTTGAGAAACGCTGGACCGGTGTTACACGAGACAATTTCTCCCACGAGATTTTTACTCCGGAGTAAAACATTTCGTACGAAAATCTTACTCCCTTTACGACAAAACTACTCCCCCCCCATAACACGAGAAAATTACTTCCAACGACAGGTGTGTTCGAAGTCAACATTTCGGTCGAAAATGTTACTCCCCTGACGAATAAATAACGAATAAATTATTCCACCCTAACACAAGCAATTTACTGCCAAAGCCAGGTGTACGCAACTTTTACTGCCCTGTCCCCTGTTAGTCTTGGTGGTGGAAGGGGTGGAGGGAGGGTAGCGCGACATTTGTTTGCGCGAGATCACCCCCGCATCCATCTGGCTGGCCTCCCTGCCTCATCCATTCATGGCCTACAACGAGTCCAGAACACTGCTGCCAGGCTGACGTTGAGGAAGACGAAGCGAGACCACATCACCCCCCTACTTCGCTCCTTGCACTGGCTCCCTGTCAACACCCGAATCTCCTACAAACTGTCCACTCTGGTCTACAAGTGTCTCAACGACTCTGCTCCCGAGTACCTTCAATCCTCCCTGGACCTGTACACCCAGCCCTCCGACCGTCCCCTTCGTTCTGCTGCTGACCCACTCCGCCTTCACATCCCTCGCTCGAAACTCGTATCTGCTGGTCAGCGTGCATTTCCCTCCGCGGGCCCCTCCGTCTGGAACTCACTGCCGCTTGAGCTTCGCCAGAGCCCCTCTCTTGACGCGTTCAAGAGTAGGTTGAAGACTCAGTTCTTCCCGTAGCTGGCTGCGACTTTCATGTTCGACGTGATGTGTTGTGCCCCAAAAGACATTCTTGTGCTGTGCTCTGTGAGAGGTGTTTTCTTTGTTTTTAATATTATTTTGCTTGGACCTAGCTATTGATGTGTACATTGTTGTTAAACAGTTGTTTGTTGTATGTTTATCAGGGTTTGCTAGTGTGTGATAGGGTTCGTGTCCGTCTGTAGATGTTAGTTTCTTTGTTAGTCCTGTGTTGACAACTCTTCGACAAGCGCTTAGAACTGTACCCACGGAATACGCGCTATAATTATAAGCTTCATATTGATTGATTGATTGATTGATTGATCCAAATTTTCGCGTACGAGATTTTTACTGGAAGTAAACAATTTGGGGAGTAAAAATTTCGTGGAGGGAGTAATTTTTTCGTACCTTGGGTAGTTCTTTTCTCGTACGAAAGGTGTACTCGGAGTAAGAATTTCGTACGAAATTAATTTTGTAAAGTTTTCGTGGAGTAAACATTTCGTGTTACACCGGCGTGGAGATCAGATTGACCAATACAGAAGCAAAGTGCAGTCAGTCTTTGAGAAGCACTGTCCAGAGCGTTGGGGGGGGGGGGGGGGGGGGCAAGCGGAGAAAAGAAGTGACTCGCTTTGCGTGTTTACCGCCCGTCTGTCCCTGTCGCATCACAAGTGGAAAGAAATGTTTTGGAGACGCTTTCTTCCTTTTGATTAATTGAAGTTTGCGTCGAAAGGTCGAGGATGCACGCACAGACCACTGGGAGAAGGTGTGGAGAGAGTATAGCCTCCCTTTGCCGTGTCGCGGTTTCCTTTGCACGGGGCACGTGCACACAGACTAAGTATCAGTGACGTCTCCGCACCACACAAACGCCCCAGGGGCTCGGGATTAGGCTCAAAACTCCGCAATCTTTGCGCTGCTGTGCAAAAAGGTGGATTAAAAACTTCACAAACTTTGCCGTTGATGTAAGAAGGCTGTCTTTGTTGTGCATTTAAGGGCTGTGTGTGTTTGTTGTGTGGATTGGAGCGGTTGGTTGAGGTCCACGCCCACTCATGGCTGTTTTGTGGGTACCGTCAGGGGAGAGAGTTGACCTACACGTACGCTGTGTTTGCACAGCACTTCTTCTTCTTCTTCTTCTTCTCCGTTCATGGGCTGAAACTCCAACGTTCATGTTTTTTCACGAGTGGGTATTCACGTGTATGGCCGTGTTTACCCCGCCATTCAGGCAGTTATACGCCGCTTACGGGGGAAGCTTGCTGGGTATTTTCGTGTTTCTATAACCCACCGAACTCTGACATGGATTACAGGATCTTTTCCGTGCGCTCTTGGTCTTGTGTTTGAGTGTACACCCGAAGGGGGATAAGGCACTAGCGAGTCTGCACATAAGTTGACCTGGGAGATCGGACAAATCTCCACCCTTAACCCTTAACGCGGCCGGGATTCAAATACGCCACCTCTCGCATAGAAGGCCGATGTCTTATCCACTAAGCCACTGTGACCGTCTGTTTGCACAGCCCGATTAGTATCGCGCACGTGCTGGTCGTCGCACTGTCAATGCCCTGAGTGCCTGGGTCAAACACTCTGACAGCACTCATCAGTCAAAATGCAGGACATGCGTTGGCAATTTCTTCCGGACTTTTAACAACAACTACATATACAACGACGACAACAACAATAACAACCACAACAACAACAAAATTAGCACCACCACCACCACCAACAACAACAACAACAACAACAGAAACAACTACAACAACAGCAACAACAACAAAAACAACAACAACAACAACAGCAGCAAAAAACAAGTCGCGTAAGGCGAAATTACTGCATTTAGTCAAGCTGTGGAACTCACAGAATGAAACTGAACGTAGTCCGCCGCTAGTGCAAAAGGCAGTGAAAGTGACGAGCCTGTTTGGCGCGGTAGCGGTTGCGCTGTGCTTCATAGCACGCTTTACTGTACCTCTCTTCGTTTTAACTTTCTGAGCGTGTTTTTAATCCAAACATATCATATCTATATGTTTTTGGAATCAGGAACCGACAAGGAATAAGATGAAAGTGTTTTTAAATTGATTTCAAAAATTTAATTTTGATCATAATTTTTATATTTTTAATTCTCAGAGCTTGTTTTTATTCCAAATATAACATATTTATATGTTTTTGGAATCAGGAAATGATGAAGAATAAGATGAACGTAAATTTGGATCGTTTTATAAACATTTTTTTTTTTACAATTTTCAGATTTTTAATGACCAAAGTCATTAATTAATTTTTAAGCCACCAAGCTGAAATGCAATACCGAAGTCTGGCCTTCGTCGAAGATTGCTTGGCCAAAATTTCAATCATTTTGATTGAAAAATGAGGGTGTGACAGCGCCGCCTCACAGGGTCCCCACTGGTTTTTAGAAACAAAATTCCATGACTTTTCCATGACTTTCCATGAGCCTCAATAACATTTTCCATGACTAGATCCACAGGTCGCCATTTCCGAACACGCAAACTTTTTATGTCTTGTCACTGCCAGTTTTGACACTGGCTCGCTTTGCACTGAATTTGAGTCAGTTTCTACGCAGTGTCTCTTCGACAAGCAAGTCAAGCATTTGCTACGCAGTCAGATTATCGGTAATGTTTGCTGGTCCTGTCATTTCACTAAACTGGACCAGCCACTGTTTGTATCCATCTGCACTTTCGTAAATTCCGTTTCGTAACCGTCACTGTGACTTGACGAACTGTCATTTTTTTTTTCACCGCGATACACAGTTCATTGCGAAGATCTTCCTCAGTAATTCGTTCCAATTTCGCATACTTTTTGTTGTCAAGAAACAACTCCAAAGAAAGTTTCAAACTCATCATCCTCCATCTTGCTTGTCGAAGCGCCAAAGTACTTCATCGATGCAAAAACAAAAGCAGAAAACTTCGACGAAACCGACTCAAATGCAGCGCAGACGACACGACGAGATAACGGAAGGAAGTGAGCCTCGCTTTGGCTCAAGTGCCGTTAAAAATACCGTTATTCTCGTATGCAAACGGGAAAGCGTGCCTCATATTTTCCAAGAGTATTCACCCTTTCGCAGCACATACAAACCTAAGTCTATTCTCCATGAGAATTCATACTATCGTTATAAGGTTCGCAAGTGCAGTGCAATATGTGTAGAGCCAAAGAATGAATCGGACCTCAGAGTATAACTTCAGGACAATCAAAAACAAACTGGTCACGCCCAGGTTGCAAAGTAATAACTGCTAATTCATTTACTGCGAAAAGAGAATCCAAGAATGGCAGAGAGAGAGAAAAGTGAAAGTATACAATATACAAAATCAAAAAACAAGAAAGGTAGGGTTTTCTTGTTTTCTTTTTTTTAAATCTTTGTTTTTGGATTTATACAATATACAAGTCAAAGAATCGTTGCTCGTGTTGAAAACGCACAGCAGGATTTATGACCAACTACTAATGGCTGGAAGTATGCGCTTGGTGACTCCTAACAGATTTACGTCGTCTGCTACTTCGCCGTCATTGTTGTTGATGACTGCGCTGGTAGTTTCAATGGTATGAAAACGACGCCAACGACAATGAAAGTCCCACTAAAGGTGCTAGGAGAAAAACGGAAGAGCTCAACACTTTAAACCTAAGTGTTCCACTTTTGAAAACACTTTTTGTTAAGGTGGTCCTTCAAAAGCTCCGTATGGCCAGCTTCCCGAAGTATACTTCGCGTAGTCGACTTCGCCCAGTTATGTTGAGGCTTAACCATTTGTGAACACTGTCTGGAATACTAGGCTATATAACTCTGCTTGCAAAATGAGCACACTTTGTAAACAATATTCCGTGTTTACCACGTGTGCTACATTTGTTGGTAGAGTTATTATAGTGCGTCGCACAGTGTTCATAACTGGTTACAAAAAGTGTCCCCACTCTCACCATCACCCCCACACACACACACACACACACACACAAACACACACATACACACAAACACACACATACACACACAGTTGCCCATATTGACACGTGATGTGTGTAAGCATAACCATCACACATATTATAACCATCAGGGTGAAAGTCTGTGGCTGTGTGCTTGCGCTGGGCAGACGGTGGGTGGGGGTGGACGTGGGGTTTAGTGGCCCGGAGTGGGGGTGGGCCCCATGATGGGTGTGAGACACGTTGCCCAGGAAGTTTGGTCCGATGAGTCGTATCGATCGCTGCTATACGTCTTCGCCACCCAGCCAGCGGAAGAGAACGTCCAGGAAAGTGCTCCCACCCCCTTTTCCATTCCCCCTCCACCCTCCACCCACCCCCACGTCTCTTCACTAAACTGTCTCTCACCCAACTGGCCCAGTTAGCGTGTTGAATACGGAGTGTGATCACAAAATATTATCGCGCATTCCTCCTCCCTTCCAAATCCTCTCTCTCTCTCTCTCTCTCTCTCTCTCTCTCTCTCTCTCTCTCTCTCTCCCTCTCTCTCTCTCTCTCTCTCTCTCTCTCTCTCTCTCTCTCTCTCTCTCTCTCTCTCTCTCTCTCTCTCTGTGAATGCATATAAGTATTTGGGAATACTTTTTTCGACCAGGCTTAGTTTTACGGCTGCCTGCTTAGACCTTGCAAGTAGAGCTAAGCAAGCTTTGTTGTCGATTTCACATAAGTTATACATGATTAATAACACTAGTTTGGATGTTTATCTAAAGTTATTTGATTCACAAGTGCAACCTATTGCACAATATGGTGCAGAGTTATGGGGCTTAGATAAAGCAGCCATAGAATGTGAAAAGGTGCATTTATTTGCATTGAAAAAGTTTCTGGGTTTAGAAATGCGTACACCAAACGATTTGGTATATGGAGAAACTAACAGATACCCTTTGTACGTAAATTCAATATTGAAATGTATTAAATATTGGTTGAAGTTGTTGAGAATGTCTGAGCATAGATTGCCTCATAAATCATATAAAATGCTGTACAGGATGGATGAGAATGGTAAATTGAATTGGGCGTCAAATGTGCGTTGTAAATTGTATCAGCTAGGATATGGTTTTGTGTGGTTGAATCAAGGTGTTGTTGACGAAAGCAAGTTTTTGTATGTTTTGAAAGATAGATTAATTGCATGCAGATGGCAAGACTGGGAGTTTCATATTCAAAATAGTGAAAGATTTTCTGTGTATAGAACATTTTGTACTGTTCCTGAGATCAAACCTTACCTTTTGTTCAATATTGACAGACATTTAAGATTCATGATGATAAGGTTTAGGTTAGGGATCTCTGAAATTGCCGTTCACACTCATCGTTACAAAAAAGTTTATGATGTTAATAATTACATGTGTCCCTTTTGTAAAGATAAACTGGAAAATGAAGTCCATTTTGTTCTTGTCTGTCCATACTTCCATAAATTGAGAGAAAAATTCATCCCACTGAAATATTACAGGCAACCAAGTGCTTTTCGACTCAGCCTTCTTTTATCTTCAACACATGAAAAAACTGTACGTGATTTATGTTTGTATTTGTATAAAGCATTTAAGATACGAGAAACACTGTTATCGTAATTTCGTATGTAGATGTTTGCATTGATGTATCTGTTATCCACTTTTGAGAAAAATATGCACTGTTTTGAGTCTACTGAATGTAAAAATGATTCAATGTTTTTGCTTTTGTTCACACCCCTTCACTAGGGGCAATGGCCTATGTGAATAAACCATCCGAATCTCTCTCTCTCTCTCTCTCTCTCTCTCTCTCTCTCTCTCTCTCTCTCTCTCTCTCTCTCTCTCTCTCTCTCTCTCTCTCTCTCTCTCTCTCTCTCTCTCTCTCTCTCTCTCTCATAGTCCCTCTCTGGGCGAGGGCTGGTTGAAAAGAAGCTCGTTTATATTGCTTATGCCACAACCCTCGTAAAATAAAATTTGATTTGATTTGATTTGATTTGATTTGATCTCTCTCTCTCTCTCTCTCTCTCTCTCTCTCTCTCTCTCTCTCTCTCTCTCTCTCTCTCTCTCTCTCTCTCTCTCTCTCTCTCTCTCTCTCTCTCGCAGAACTGAAGGAGAGGCTCTGCAGTTCCTTCTGTCATGATTGGCGTAATCATTTGGACTCGAGTGAGCGCCTATCACTGTATGGAAAATATAAAGCCTGTTTTGAAAAAGAACGTTATGTGGACATTTTATGGAAAGATGTGTACAGAAATGTCGTCGCTCAATTTAGAATGGGTGTCTCACAGATAAATATCCACAGATATCGCTTCCAAAATTCAACAGAAAACAAGTGTTGCCCCTTTTGTGAAGATAAATTAGAGACCGAAATCCATTTTTTGTTTGAATGCCAAACATATTGTGAGTTAAGAATAAAGTATTTAGCACAGTTTTTAAGTGTTGGTGATCAGTTGGGCAGTATGATTACAATGTTTAAAAAACAAGACACAGAAACAAATGTAGATTTAGCAAGTTTTTGTTTTTTGCATTTCAGTTAAGATTGTCAATGTTAAATGATAATGAGGATTAATTGTCGCTGAAGGTTTTGTTGTTGCTGTATTTATTGTTCGGTTGTATGTATATATTAGGCAGCATTTATGTGCAAGATTATTGATAGAGGAAAGCTTGGAACAAACCACTGTGTATTTTGCATACGTTTAAATATCATGTTTTCTTTTTTTTCCTGTGATTCATGTGTACCCCCCCATTGAAAGGGGCTGTAGGCCCATATTCAATTGAACTGTGTCAGTGTCAGTGTCAGTCTCTCTCTCTCTCTCTCTCTCTCTCTCTCTCTCTCTCTCTCTCTCTCTCTCTCTCTCTCTCTCTCTCTCTCTCTCTCTCTCTCTCTCTCTCTCTCTCTCTCTCTCTCAGAAAACAAGTGTTGCCCCTTTTGTGAAGATAAATTAGAGACCGAAATCCATTTTTTTTTGAATGCCAAACATATTGTGAGTTAAGAATAAAGTATTTAGCTCAGTTTTTAAGTGTTGGTGATCAGTTGGGCAGTATGTCATGAAGTGGATTGTAGTGTGAAATAAAGGATCTTTTCTGAAAACGTGTTCTGCCCTATCTTTTTACACTGACTTCAAACTTCACACCAACACACTCCAAACACAGAATTTTGGGAGGATACAGACTTATTATTTCCTCACCAAAATATAACACAATTCTTCACTTCAAATACATCAATACGAATCAACTTCTTGAACACACAGTTCACACAACATATAGCATTCACTCAATGCATGTAAATACATAGTATAAAGATACTTTCTCAAAGATAGATTAACGCACAAGATAAGGTGCTGACAGACACTCACGAGTTCGTATCACGGCTCACTGCATGTCGTCATTTACACATCCTTGTGTCGCTGAATCCCGTAGATGATGAATTTCCAGAAACTTTCCTTATAGGTGCCAACACACACCTTTCACGTTTCTCCCCGAGAAACATTTCCGCCATTAGCGAAATAAACCGTCGTCGCTACGACCGGTAACGATGGAAACTCCTCCGTTTAGCCATCTCTGCGCCGATGTGGTCTCTTCCCCCACCATCGCTCCGCATTCTCCCGTGTAAGGTCCCTCCCTTGTCCACGCCATGGAAAAACCCTCATGGAACCTCCTAAAGAATTAACCCAAGTCTTAATACACATTCTCTTAAACGATCTCCTCTTCCTAAACTAAAGTCATGTAAACATCTCTCTCGTTCATTCTACATTCACATTCCGTCCACAGACAAAATCCAACTATACTTCATCCATGAATCACTTAATCCATCACTGACACTACCACACATAGTATCACTGTCTTAAACATAACATAAATGCGTAACAGCAATTATGTTCAAGAATTTACCAACAAAAACCATAACATAATCACAAGAATTCTCTCAAAACTTCACACTAGAATTTAGTGCACTTTGTATACACTAACCTTTACATTCCAGCTATTTATTCCCCCCTCTGCTTCTTTACCTCTGTAAACTTGTAGAGCTAGTTATTTTTCGATAATGACCCAGCAACCAAACAAATAACGAGCCAGCAACAGCCTGAATCCTCGATAGTGCAATGGGTTGAGAAGCTGTTCTGTTTCGGTACTACTTTTGCGACTGAAAAGTTCCGAACGCTCTATACGTACGAAGTATACATCTCTGGAGCAAACAATACAAACATACCGCATTTAAATTAACAACTACAGGCCTGAACACATGAATCTCCATATAAAATCCATGAGTTCGGTTGTT
The DNA here is from genome assembly GCF_037325665.1 of Littorina saxatilis. NCBI lineage: Eukaryota > Metazoa > Mollusca > Gastropoda > Littorinimorpha > Littorinidae > Littorina > Littorina saxatilis. The sequence continues at coordinate 47,304,015 of NC_090249.1, forward strand.
TTCTGAATCTAGATCTGCCGTGCACAAACAGTTCATCACAAGCAAATTCCCAAGGCAAGTAACTCATACTCTGGCGACAAGAGTAGTTCCCCTTCTTTTAACGCAGTTTCTTCGACAACACTGACTGCAATCCGACGGTCAGTTTTCAACAATATTTCATTTTATAAACAGATCACACGCAACCAAATGCACACATCTCATCAATTTAAACAACATAAAGCGGTTTCATACACTATTTTCCCCAGAAAACTGAACTTCATACAGTAATTAACGTTGGAACACGGGTGCAAAAGTTCGTCTGCTAGTCCCATTTGACGAAAGAACATTTACTAAGCGATACTAAAACATAAACAGAACACACAATATCTGCCTTTACCGCCACAGCAGAATAACAGCATATCTGTGTACTTGATTTTAGTCCAAAACAGGGAAACTGAAAAGAAGTGTTAACAGAATGGAATGATTTGCACGGAACTATACAACCGCGCATTAATCGATCGCCTGCGCAGGTTGACTGGTTGAGTGATTCGGATTCGATCAAACTTTCGCACAAAAACTCCTGTTTTTTTGGAATAACTGAAGAAAGGAGGAATAAAGAGGTTACACACCTCGTCTCAGTGATTATTAAAAATAATGGTCTCAGTTCGCGGTCATGAAAAAGCTCGCTGAAGCTCGCATTTTTCATGATCCGCTAACTTCGACCATTATTTTTAATAATCACTGAGACTCGGCATGTAACCTCTACGTATTCCAACTTCAATAATATACAACATAGTAAATCATTTTTAAGAGACCCGTCTCTTGAAAGAGTACTTGTTCCCAGAACAAGACCGACACGCGCCGACAACCTTCCCGGTTGAAAATCTCAAACGCTGTGACGTTCTTAACCCCAGACCAGCTACAGTTCTCATAAACACAACTCATGTCAAACTATGGTTTTCTCGTGCAACGCACAAAACCCGTGATAACGCCTCTCCGGTCACCTACCATCGCACTTCAATATTTAGGGAGGTTAAAAACACGACGTGGTTTCACATCACAAATATGCTACTCACATCTTTGTGACACAGTAATGATTACCATGTTTAAAAAACAAGACACAGAAACAATTGTAGATTTAACAAAGTTTTAGTTTTTTTGCATTTAAGTTAAGATTGTCAATGTAGTTAAATAATAATGAGGATTAATTGTCGCTGAAGGTTTTGTTGTTGCTGTATTTCTTGTTCGGTTGTATGTATATATTAGACAGCATTGATGTGCATGATTGTTGATGTAGGAAAGCTTGGAACAAACCACTGTGTATTTTGCATACGTTTGTATATCATGTTTACTATTTTTCCTGTGATTCATGTGTACCCCCCCCATTGAAAGGGGCTGTAGGCCCATATTCAATTGAACTGTGTCAGTGTCAGTGTCAGTCTCTCTCTCTCTCTCTCTCTCTCTCTCTCTCTCTCTCTCTCTCTCTCTCTCTCTCTCTCTGTCTCTCCCCACACCCATTTTCGCTGTACTAGCTGTCTCTCTCCCAAAATGTCCCAGTTAGCGTGTTGAATACGCATGCAGTGTAATCACAAAATATGATCGCGCATTCCTCCTCCCTTCCCCCTCCAATCCCCCCCCCCCCCCCATTTTCGCTGTACTAGCTGTCTCTCTCCCTAAAATGACCCAGTTAGCGTGTTGAATACGCAGTGCGATCACAAAATATTACCGCGCATTCCTCCTCTCATCCCCCTTCAACCCCCCCCCCCCCTCCCTACCACCCATTTTCGCTGTACTGTCTCTCCCTCCCAAAAATGTCCCAGTTAGCGTGTTGAATACGGAGTGTGATCACAAAATATTATCGCGCATTCCTTCTCCCTTCCATGGCTCCCTTGCCTAATGCAGGACAGAAATGTTAAGGATACAAATCGATACGAAACACCGAGTTTGTCTTCTCACTCCGTAGGGACACCACAAGTCGGAAAATAGGGGGGGGGGGGGGGGGGCGGGGGGGGGGGGGCGGGAGAGAGGTGAACGAACGTTTCCGTGAAACTGGTGCCAGGCTAGGGGAGCTTGGTGCCAGGGGAAAGGGGAGAGGGTCAGGGGGGGGGTTGGGAGTTGACGGAAAAACGGATTATTTAGCGGAAAGGCTGAGAAGGGGTGTGGGGGGGGGGGGGGGCAGAAGAGAGGGTCAGTGAAGTTGGGTGTAGATATAACGGAGTATTTAGCTGAGAGGGTGAGGGGAAAGGAGAGGGGGTCAGGGGGGTTGGGAGTTGACGGAAAAACGGATTATTTAGCGGCGAGGGCGAGGGGGGAGGGAGAGGAGAGAGGGTCAGGGAAGTTGGGAGTTGAACATGATTCTTAAGAGGAGATGACGAGGGGGGGGGGGGGGGGATCGGAGATCGGGGAAGTTGAGTTTTAAATGATTATTTAGCGAAGAGGGCGAGGGGAGAGGAGTGTTCGAAGTTATTTCGAAGAGATGGGGAGGGACGTGGGAAGAGGTTCCTGTCAGTCCCCGAGCTGTCGCGTGACGAGCACGCCAAGCTGAAAGCTCCCAGCATGCAGCAGTGGAACCGTCACGTCCGCTTTTTTCCACAACATTTAAACACATTAACTCCCAATTTGAAAACACGCTACCACCCTTGCCTGCAGCCCTAACGACTTTTCTATTTTCAGCAATGTATATTTTCGGTTGCTTTTGAGACCATAACAAAATCTCTCTTTTTCTCGAGTTCAGGATATTCATCACAAGTTCAACTCATCGAAGTCTGAATCAGCGAATAACTCTTAGGGAATCCATGAACTCCTAAGCACACGTTGCCAGCGCTGAAAAGGCAAAGCAGGACCTCCACAAGATTCTCAAATATTTATTCTGGCAGGAAATTCAGGGTTTGTATGACAAATCGGTTTTCTCTTTTGGACCTGGATTGCCAAACCTGTGTCTGGCCTATTCACGCCTGCGCCGTTCCCCGGGGCAAAAGATGACAAACACGCAGCCCGTTTTCTCCCATATCTGTGTGTTTGTGACTGCTGCAAAACTTTCCCAAACGACGAGCTAAGCCGGCAAACTTCAGCTACCGGAATATGGTACTGACAATGCAAAACAACCACGTAGAGATTCATATTTCTATAAATGTTGTAATGAAGAATGTCTAGTCTTCAGTGCGTTGAGTCGGATAATGGAAACATGCAGTTCTCTTTGATGAATTTGTAGCTCGTGTGGCCGAGAGTAACTTCCTTCTAATTCAGCAGCCATGTACTCTTCGCCACCATTTCTTGGCCAAGGTCAGTGCCATTGTGGACCTGTGGCTCAGCCCTAGGTCAAGAAGAACGATGAGCTGAGTTTCAGGGCTTTATCAGTTTTCCAACTCTCTCAGTCAACTCTTCCCAATCTCTCTGCAGCCACCGTCCCCTGGGTGGAGATGCTTCCGCGTATACATGTACCACCATGAGCGTCACCTTTGTCCCCATCTTAGTATCATCATTGCGGTTAGTTAGTGCGTGCATGTACGTGTACGTGTGTGTGTGAGAGAGAGAGAGAGAGAGAGTGTGTGTGTGTGTGTGTGTGTGTGTGTGTGTGTGTGTGTGTGTGTGTGTGTGTGCGTGCGCGTACGTGTGGGTAATGTCAAGCCATTACAGTGCAAAACAATCTAATGGTTGAGCCCTCTGTGGCTCACTGTCAAGACAATGTCAATGCCAAGACTTTTAAAGACAGATATTTCTCATTCCTTATACATGGCACATTTCGTTCTCACTTAGCCTGAACATGTATATTGTTGATGCCTTATCTGTACCTTTTACACTTTTCAGTAGATAAATGTACCTAATTAATTTCATAACATGACTTATGTAACGATGCTACATGCTATTACTTGCAACGTAGTTGCTTCATTGACTCCTCAGTTTCACGGATTTTTTCTTCCCTCGAAGTCTCACACGCTTTTTGTTGCTTGAAACAGTTTTCATTATACCTTTGACAATAATATGTCATGTTCGTTTGTATGTATATTTTTGTTTGTTTAGTCTGTTAATCGTTTGCTTGTTTGTCATTTACTTTTATTACTTCTTTAATTGATATTCCAACATTTTTAAAACGTATTATCATTAGATTAAACCCTCCCATGGGCGAGGGCTGGATGTAAAAAAGCACCTGTTTGCTTATGCCATTACCCTCGTAAATAAAGAATTTGTCATTATCATTGTCATTGACAAAGTACACACTCTGATGCCAGAGGTCGTTTTTCTACGGACTAGGGAGAATGCTGAAACCTTCGAACAGAAACAAGCCTTGCATCAACGGATATGAGTATGTTTTTTAATCAGCTAAACCGTGACACTGTATTCCAGCCTGTACTTAAATCAGCCAAACCTTGACACTGTATTACATCGTGTACTAAAATCAGCCAAACCTTGACACTGTATTACATCGTGTACTTAAATCAGCCAAACCTTGACACTGTATTACATCGTGTACTTAAATCAGCCAAACCTTGACACTGTATTACATCGTGTACTTAAATCAGCCAAACCTTGACACTGTATTACATCGTGTACTTAAATCAGCCAAACCTTGACACTGTATTACATCGTGTACTTAAATCAGCCAAACCCTGACACTGTATTCCAGCGTGTTCTTAAATCAGCCAAACTGCGACACTGTTTTCCAGCCTGTGAGAGTTGCAGCCCATTCTTCATCAGGCAAGGGAGACAAGAAGACTGCAAAGGGCGGTAATCAGAATGCAAGGTCGCTAACTTGTACGTGAGGATGAAACAGAAGAGCCAATACTGGGCGGGAGACAGCGCGCGAGATGAGAGTGTGAAAGTGGGATTTGCTGCCATTTCCCCAGCATCTCGCGAGCTGTGCGTCTATAATATTCCGTCTCATAATCGTCGCACCAGGAAAATGGAAAACGAAGAATAACAGGCAACGTGCCAGCTCCCCCCTGGACGTGTATTATCTCTATTGAGCGGAATCTGGGCGTGTGAGATTTCTATTCAGCGGTGTCAATGTAACACTGCTGAGCGGTACTTCTTTCACAGTCCCCAATGGTCACTAGAATAATTTTAACAATTGCTATGTTGTTGTTTTTATATAATAGAAGTTTCCCTTAAGTAGACGTCGAAATATGATGAATTGAGCTTTATGCATATCTCACACACAAAACAAAACACACAAAAATTATAAAATCAAACAACAAAAGCTACTAATATAGAAAGAAATACGGGTAAAAGGGTTTTGTGAAACTAAAATGACCTGCAAGGCAAAATCAAACCCAAAAGCGATTTTTATGTTTTTTGATGGTAGAAGCTCCCCTTTATTGTCCATCACAATGTTACATTAAAATGGAAATGTTGTCTTTGACACACCCAGTCCGCCTGTAAACGATGATTATATTAACTGAAACATTTGAAAAGAATTTTTAAGACATGCAATGATAAGACAAAAACCACATCAAATAATAATTCGAGATTTTTTGTTTGCGGAAAAAGGTTCCAGCCGTCGAATCTGTCCATTTGGAATATCCTTCCCGGCAGTATTGGACATATGTATCTTGCATCTTCGAGATTTGCAGCGCAGCTGTGTTGAAATGATGCACAGTTATGAGACAATCCCAAACACCAGTGATGACTTCTTTGAAACCCAAGTTGCTGTCCATCTTTTTCTCACCGTATAGTTTTATTAATTGAATTCCCCGTATCCGAGCGCAAGGAACTTTGAGTGATGAAAGGGGCAGTAGGAACAGACAGTAGAGAAGCTTTCATCAGTGTGCTGGACACGTATAACAGACAATCGTGGATGTGAAGGGAAAATCAACTCATCGTCAATAACTGGCCAGTGCATGTTTCGCTTGGTGCTAAAGGCCATCAATAATAATAATAATAATAATGAACAGTTATCGCCCCTCATCACTAGAGCTCACGGCGATGTACAATAGCAACAGCGTGCGCGCACACACACATACCTAAAGTGTGGATGGTTACCTAAGAGGCGGCACTGGGTGTAGTGCCTTTCTAGTGCACTTGCACTACAACAGCACTGGGTGCAGTACTCGCTCCGGCATCGAAGAATTTTGCACTAAAAAATGCACAAAATTTGACCTATTTCGTCGCCTATAGAGGACGGAAAGAATGTCATTTTGAACATTGTTATGACATTCTTTCCGTCAAAAAAGTCAATTTAACGGTGTTAAATGAAGCGACCATCCACACAATTAGGTTGTCATCCAGAGTTTAGGTTGCCATCCACGTGTGGATGGTTGCCTTATGGTGATTTAGGCAACCAAACCTGTGGAAACGGGGGTACACACACACACATACACACACACACACACACACACACACACACACACACACACACACACACACACACACACACACTTATATACACACACACACGCACACGCACACGAACACACGCACACGCACACGAACACATGCACATGCACAGACACACACACACACACACACACACACACACACACACACACACACACACACACACACACACACACGTACACACTAAAATACAGTTTGTGATAACAATAGTATAAAGACGATAGCAATAGCATCGGCCAGTCCAGAGACTGGACAGCCTTTGACGCTTTCGGATGGGAGTGATCACGGCTGAAAAGCTGATCTATGGGTTTATCCGTATTCGTGAAGTACACAGTAAAACCTCTGACAAACGACCTTGAAAGTGTCCAGAAAAATTGTCGTAAAATGGAGGGGTCTTTTATTGGGAATTTTCTGGTCGAGTTTCCTGGCCTTACAAGGGAGGCAACTGCATTGCAGTTCTCTCGTGGTTTCTCTTTTGCTGCTTCTGTTGCCTTTCGGAGGTCAATGACAGTGTGACATTCGGTCGGAAAACGGGATTGTCGTTATCAGGAGGGGTCGTTATGGGAGGCTCCCTTGCGACAGTTTCCGCTCTGAATGTACAGCTTTAGGTGTTAAATGTGTTTGTTTGTTTGTTTGGGTTTTTTTGCTTAACGCCCAGCCGACCACGAAGGGCCATATCAGGGCGGTGCTGCTTTGACATATAACGTGCGCCACACACAAGACAGAAGTCGCAGCACAGGCTTTATGTCTCACCCAGTCACATTATTCTGACACCGGACCAACCAGTCCTAGCACTAACCCCATAATGCCAGACGCCAGGCGGAGCAGCCACTAGATTGCCAATTTTAAAGTCTTAGGTATGACCCGGCCGGGGTTCGAACCCACGACCTCCCGATCACGGGGCGGACGCCTTACCACTAGGCCAACCGTGCCGGTCTGTTAAATGTGTGCTCATGAGCGAGACGAGTCAGCCTCCACTATCACCATCACATATCCACTCCTTTCCTTTCCTCGTGGCAGCTAACAGATCTCACCAGTGAAGAAACAAGCTACCTGGCTGAGGTACAGGTGTATAAAACAGGATTTGTCAGATGACTCACCTTTTGATATCAATCAGGATTGCAGGAGATTATTATTCTCTTATTATTATGTGAATGTACGTCCACAAGTAAGACTGAAAGGTCGACGAACTACTGTTGAATGTTTTGTTTTGTCCATCGTTAAATGTTCCAACAACTAACCTTTCTCCTCCACGAAAATGCCAGTCATCACAAAAGAAGGGCCGTACCTCAATTCCAAAAAGTCCAAATGATCCCATTTTGGCCTCACACGATCTTCATAATATGGGCCAGATACGCGAAAATCACATCAGATCATTTTGTTTGGATCGTACCTCGTATTCTTGAGTTTTGAACATTAACAGCCTGCCTGTTGCGGATTTCTATTACATCAGAACCTTTCAATTCAGATCAAAGAAGAAGAAAAAAACTGACGAATCATACTCTCGTCTGCTCACATAAACCACGAGAGGTCACACATAATCGGATGGTCCATACAGAAAAGCTTCGGAACGACTGAAGTCTGCAAATGAACTGAGATTTTACAAGGAGAAGACGACGTGAGATGCACCCTGTACGCTCCTTTTACCAGTGCACCCAGAGAAGATGAGTCCTGCAATTTCCACCCGGCCAGACAAACAAAACAAGAAAAACACCCTGGGCTGGGAGATTGATCAGGTAGGGATGGGGGGGGGGGGAGGGGGATGGGGGAGAAGACGTTGATTTGTTTCCGTCAATAAACGAAAGAAAAAAAATGCCCCCTTCTCCTCAGGCTGGGAGAGTAAACAGGTAGGAGGGATAGGGGGGGGGGGGGGGGGGGGAGTGAGAAGACGTTGAATTGATTCCGTCAATAAACAAAAGAAGAAAAACGCTCCCTCTCCTCAGACTGAGAGATTGAACAGGTAGGGTTGTTTCCGTCAATAATCAAAAGAAAAAACCCTCGCCCTCTCTTCTCGGGCTGGGAGATTGAACAGGTAGGGGGGAGGTGGGGGAGTGAGAAGACGTTGCATTGTTTCCGTCAATAAACAAAAGAAGAAAAACAATCCCTCTCCTCTCGGACTGGGAGAGTTAACAGGTAGGGAGGCAGTGGAGAGGAGAGGGAGGGGGAGGGGAGGAGGGGGGGGAGAAGACGTTGAATTGTTTCTGCTGGGAGAGCGAACAGGTAGGGGAGAGGAGGGGGGATCAAGGAGACGTTGTAGGCAGGTAGGGAGGCAGTGGGGGGGGGGGTCGAGAAGACGTTGAATTGTTTTTGCCAATAAACAAAAGAAGAAAAACATCCCCTCTCCTCGAGCTGGGAGAGCGAACAGGTAGAGGAGAGAAGGGGGGATCAAGGAGACGTTGTAGGCAGGTAGGGAGGCAGTGGGGGGGGGGGGGGTCGAGAAGACGTTGAATTGTTTCTGTCAATTAAACAAAATAAGAAAAAAAGGTCCTCTCTCATCGGGCTGGGAGAGCGAACAGGTAGGGGAGAGGAGGGGGGATCAAGGAGACGTTGAATTGTTTCCGTCAGACTGCGGGTAATTTCCTCATCCCCTCCGTGTGTGTGAGGCTGTGTCACGGCCCTCAAGACGAGACTGCCCCCCGTGCTCGCACCACATAACTCTAATCGGAAGGTACCCTTGGGTAAACACTCCGCCACCATCCCCACCATCATCACCATCCCTCCAAGTCATCCTTCCTTGCCCCTCATTTCCTGCCAACGCCCCCTCTCTCTCACTCTGCCCTGCTCCCTCGGGACGTTGGCTTCCTTCACGACGATTTATAAGACGTGTGTCGTCCAGCCTTTGACCCCCCCCCCTCCTCTCCTCTCCCCCCCTCCTACACACACACAACTCCCTGTGCTGAGCACTGCATTGGTGAGTCTTGTGACCTATTTGCTGCTTGGGTAAGCCGTGTTTTTCACAGGTTGCATGCTTAAAGGGTTTGTGTGTTTGTTTGCCGTCTACTTGTTTGTTGGTCTATGTATTTTAGTTCCTTTCGATGAACTAAATCAAAATGAAAGTCGGTTCCCTGAATAAAATTGTTTCTGCATGTTGTTAAGCTCTCGTTCCTCTTTTCTGACCTATTCTGCAGGTGTTGGGGGGGGGGGGGGTTGGGTTTCCAACTGTATTTTGGCAGTGTTTTGTTCGATTGTGTGAACTCGCTCAGTCCTAGAAAAGTGGTCTCAGTTTGTTTGTATTTTAGTTGAAAACGACAGGATAGAGAAGAAAACACTGGTTATGCTGTTTCCACCTACGTTCTGGCATTTTTCAAACATATACACCAGAAAATCGTGGCGCGTTTGTTATCTATTGACGGATCCTGCAGATACACTAACAACCCAAAGAACAGAACACAAACCGAAAGAGAATATTTCAATTACAGAACAAAGGTTCCAACCGCCGATTCTACCCATTTGGAATAATTATCCTTCCCATCAATATTGACATGACGTTTGACAAATTTAGTTTGAATCATCTGACTCCCGACCTTGCAAAGGACGTCTTTGATTTGTGATGGAATTTAGCCTTAATAAAAATGACGCTGATCTCCAGAGCAATTTTACCCTGCCGCAGGCAACAGGGCTTAAACGGATCAAGTTGCACCGCTACACAGAATAAGAAAGAATGAATGAAAGATATAACAGGATTTAACGAAAGAAAGAAAGAAGTAAAGAAACCAAGGGACAAAAGGAAGAAGGGTCAGAATTTAAAGAAACGTACAAAGCAAAATGGTTAAATGCAATGTTGTTGTTGTTGTTGTTGTTGTTGTTGTTGTTGTTGTTGTTGTTGTTGTTGTTGTTGCGCAAAATGTAGCAATGCCAATCGGCTTTTCATTCCAATCCAGTCTCAGTTAAACAACTCAAAGTCTTCAATAAAAAAAATGACAGAGAGAGACAGCGACAAAGACAGAAACGGGCAGACAAACAAAACAGAGATATGGACAAACAAACGAGAGAGAGAGAGAGATGGACAGACAAACCAGACAGAGAGATGGACAGAGAGAATGAGAGAAAAAGACGAGAGCAGAGTGGAAGAAGAAACGGAGAAGTTGGTAGTTGGGGGGGGGGGGGTGGTGGGGGTTTATGGGAAGAAAAGGGAAGGATTTTTCTGGGTGTTTGGGGGGGGGGGGGACATATCTGTATGCAGCAAAGCGCTAGCTCATGAGGCGCTGCTAGCGCGCCCTTGACAATACATTATCTTCAAATCGAAGCCTTCAGATGAAATCACACTTTATGAGCCCCACTCCCCGGAAGATGGCACGAAAACACTGCAGTGCGCTGTTTATGGCTGTCCTCTGCAAACACATGGCTGGCTGAACGGCAACGCGAACTGAAGCCCTGCACGTCCTGATGACAAGAATGCAAGCGAGTATTAAAGTGCCGCTTGCTTTCCCTATTGGATTTTCTCTGCTTTGGAAAAAAAAAGGAAAAAGGGAAGCTGAAGAAACAAACAAAGACAAAAAACAAAGAAATAAACCTGTTTAAAATGGCGTTTGATCCAAAGAAATAAACAAACAAAAATAACACAGAAATAAACCTGATTAAAATGACATTTGATGAGATCAGGTTAACGAGAACAGCATCCGACGCGGAAGCAGAGAGATCGACAGACAGTCGAAGAAGAAAAGGGATGGATTTTTCTGGGTGTTTGGGGGAGGGGTAAATAATAAACAAATAAAAAAAACTAAACCTGATTAAAATGATGTTTGATGAGATTATGGTTACGAGAACGAGAACAACAACCGACGCGGAAGCAGAGA
>NC_090249.1:47320122-47380122 GCF_037325665.1 Littorina saxatilis
GCGGTGCTGCTTTGACATTTATAACGTGCGCCACACACAAGACAGAAGTCGCAGCACAGGCTTCATGTCTCACCCAGTCACATTATTCTGACACCGGACCAACCAGTCCTAGCACTAACCCCATAATGCCAGACGCCAGGCGGAGCAGCCCCTAGATTGTTAATTTTAAAGTCTTAGCTATGACCCGGCCGGGGTTCGAACCCACGACCTCCCGATCACGGGGCGGACGCCTTACCACTAGGCCAACCGTGCCGGTATCACCCAGGTCAACTTTTGGTCAGACTGGCAAGTGCCGTATCCCCCTTCGTGTGTACACGCAAGCAGAAGACCAAGTACGCACAGAAAAGATCATGTAATCCATGTCAGAGTTGGGTGGGTTATAGAAACATGAAAATACGTGACCCGAAAACGGCGTATGGCTGCCTAAATGGCGGGGTAAAAACGATCATGCATGTACACATTGTGTGAGTTTCAGCCCATAGACGAGGAAGACGAAGAAAAGAAGAAGCTTCCCGCAAAAGGTGTTGGCCTCATCCCGCTAATATCCGACCCATCCGGGGTAGACGAGGCGCTTGACGTCCAGTTTCCGTGCCATTACTCGGACTGGCGCCCCCCCCCCCCCCCCCCCCCCCCCCCCCCCTCACACAACTCCCGGCTTTATCACCAGGGCGCGCTGTCTTCCCGGTCGATGCAAGGTGATCCATGTTTTATGGTAAAGAAGAGCTAGAGTGATTGTTTGTTTGCGTTGGTAGCGTGTTGCGTTACTCACGACGTCTGTTTGAAATCAGGGTCTTCCTTTCACAGCTGAATTTAGATATGTTACGGTAAATTCACAATTTCAGTAAATGTGTAAATTTACTGTATTAGTATTACTTGTGGGTTTTTTTTTCCTAAAGATTCGTGGAAATTTGTAAATTTTCTGTATTTTTCTTTCCTTTTTTTAATGAAATTACCAAACAGGAAAAAAACCAATTCAGTTAATTTGTCAAATTCTTTAGATTCCAAGCACCTTTGTAAATTTCCTGAATTGTGCATGCTGATTTTTTTTATGAATTTACAAAACAGGAAAAACAGTCTCAGGAAATTAGTCACATAAATAATTTTTCACATAGATACACCCTTCATGAAAGAAGAGGTTCTGGAAAGCGTCATATCGATACAAACACATGCAAAGAATGATCACATTTGAACAAGCTGAGAGTTACTGACGTGTACACTATCGAATCGAAGACAAGACAATACCCTTGGACGACTGTAGGAGCTAATTAGATTTACCTTGTCCGCTGTCTGCCTTCCTGTCTGTCGATCTGTCTGCGTACGTCTTCTTGTGTCAATCAGCCTGTCGGTTTTCCTTGACTGTTTTCAGTTTGTTATTATCATCAGTACCAGCATTTTAAGTGTGTGTGTGTGTGTGTGTGTGTGTGTGTGTGTGTGTGTGTGTGTGTGTGTGTGTGTGTGTGTGTGTGTGTGTGTGTGTGTGTGTATGTGTGCGTGCGTGCGTGCCTGTGCGTGGGTGTGGGTGTGTGTGGGTATGTATGTACGTGGGCGCGTCTGTGCATGTGTGTTTAAGAGAGAGATAGACAGAGACAGAGAACGAGTGTCAAACACGGAGTTAACGGTTTCCAAGATGGCGATTCCATCCAAGCTAAGATGCATGTAACGATCGGAAGAGTACCAGCATTTTATGTGTGTGTGTGTGTGTGTGTGTGTGTGTGTGTGTGTGTGTGTGTGTGTGTGTATATATATATATATATGTGTGTGTGTGTGTGTGTGTGTGTGTGTGTGTGTGTATGTATGCACACGTGTCTGCGTGCGTGCGTGCGTGCGTGCGTACGTGCGTGTGTTACGCCTGATTGTTCTGAAAAGTGACTATTACATGATTGTTCTGAAAGTCTACTATTTATTTCATCGTAAACATGTAAGCCCTCATACGTGATTGTTCTGAAAGCTTACTAATTTACATGATTGTTCTGAAACTCTACTAAAGGTAAACTTGCTTCACCCGTGAAATGTTGTCAGATATGGAACAATATGTATACCCCAGCCCAACGAAGTTGGAGGGGGGTATACTGGATTCACTTTGTCCATCTGTCTGTGTGTATGTCTGTATGTATATGGAACAATATTTTGATACAATGATACCAAAGAGTCTTAAGTGATATTGATATTTATACCCCCGCCCAATGAAGTTGGAGTATACTGGATTCACTTTGTCCGTCTGTCTGTGTGTATGTCTGTATGTAAATGGAACAATATTTTGATACAATAATACTAAATCTTAAGTGAAATTGATATTTATACCCCCGCCCAATGAATACAAACTCAACAAGTAATACGTTTCATACATTGAACATGTCTTCTTTATTGTTCTCAACTCAAAATTCAAATTAAATGTCCAAAGACAACAATTATTTATAATCTTCAAAAATGTAATGATTCTTCTTGAGTATTCCCAACTCAAAATTCTAATTACAGGTTTAAAGGGACACATAGAAACTTTTGATTTTCCCTCTTTGCCATGCTTAGGTGGCTAGGTCACCAAAATGGATCGAAAGGCATGGCAAAGAGGGAAAATGGAAGCTAATTTTTGCCCCTTTAAAGACGAAAGGCACAACAAATATATTTCAAAAATATATATTTTTTTTTATGAACTAAAAATTCAAGTGGAGATGGGATGAGAGACGTGAGGAGATGGCCGGGGTTGCGAGATGGGTGGGGAGTCTGGGCTATAAAGTTCTTGCACGCGAGACAATATACTTCTTTTTTTATATCAACTCTCTCTCTCTCTCTCTCTCTCTCTCTCTCTCTCTCTCTCTCTCTCTCTCTCTCTCTCTCTCTCTCTCTCTATCAACTCTCTCTCTCTCTCTCTCTCTATCTCTCTCTCTCTTCTCTCTCTCTCTCTCTCTCTCTCCCCCTCTCTCTCTCTCTCTCTCTCTCTCTGTCTCTCTCTTTCTCTCTCTCCATTTCAAAAAAGATTAATGTACAATAAAGGTGTTATGATGCATAAAGTGATGTCAGGATATGCACCGGAGACATTACGTGATAATTTTATTTTGAACTATAACAGACTAAAAATCATAACACCGACTCCACGTATTGATCTTTTCAAATCAAGCCTTCTTTATTCAGGTGCGGTCCTATGGAACTCACTGCCTATTTTTCTTAAACATAAAACAAACACTGACAGCTTCAAAACAAATTATATGTCGCACATAATGCAACTAAACATGTGCTGAATGGTTCATCAATTCATTTAAAATGTATGTGCATGTTAAACAAAATTATAATAATATGCAGATCTAAATTAAGTTATGTTAAAAATTGACACTTTTTATCATTGGAAATTGTACTTAAAATGCAGCATGACAATTTATTTTTTAAATTTGTATCTGTATATACAGTTATTATGTATTAAGTTTGATAGTTCTTTGATTATATTGTTTTCTGTTCTTGTTGACCCTATATTAGGGCGAGGGCTGGATGTAAAAAAGCAATATTCTTGCTTATCTATTACCCTCGATAATAAAGATTTTGTCTTGTCTTGTCTTGTCTCTCTCTCTCTCTCTCTCTCTCTCTCTCTCTCTCTCTCTCTCTCTCTCTCTCTCTCTCGATCTCTCTCTCTCTCTCTCTCTCTCTCTCCCTCTCTCTCTCTCTCTCTCTCTCTCTCTTATGGGGCGGGGACGTAGCTCAGTTGGTAGCGCGCTGGCTTTGTAGCCAGTTGCTCGCTATCAGCGTGGGTTCGATCCCCACGTTCGGCGAGAGATTTATTTCTCGGAGTCAACTTTGTGCAGACTCTCTTCGGTGTCCGAACACCCCCGTGTGCACACATGCGCACGAAAAAGATCGGCGTTCACAGCGAAAGTCTCAGGGCTTGGAAAACACGAAGACACGCATGCATCATCTCTCGTCTCCGATTATCATGATCGTATTTCGATACTTTGACGAGACAAACACAATGCTGGTGTGTCGAAGAAGACAGCCACAGCGGGCTTGTTCGAATCAAAGTATCACACCATATATCTTCAACGTATTACCAATACCTGTCCCATAATAGACCAGTTGGTCTAAGAGGACGTTAAACCCTAATAGTCAGTCTCTCTCTCCCTCTGTCTCTCTCTCTGTCTCTGTCTCTCTGTCTCTCTGTCTCTCTGTCTCTCTCTCTCTCTCCTCTCTCTCTCTCTGTGAATATTTTTGTCATCCTAAATATTGGGGAGGGGGGGGGGGGCAAAAAGACATGTTTGCCCCCCACCCCACCCCAGGAACTGCAGCTGCCCCCCCCCCCCCCCCCCCCAGTTTCCGACGCCAGTGCACTGAGTACATACGCACAGACACACCACACATACACACACATGAAAGCTAAATGTATTAGCACATCTCTGTTTTCAGTGACACTTGTTTTTTTATTACACAGCAACCACCAGAATTTTGTTTATGAATTATTCAAATGGTTTGATAAAGTGTCAGTTGATATGAACAAACCTCCCCCACCCCCTACACCTAAAAAAGGGGAGTGGAGAGACGGATCAACTCAAACACACATCTGAAGCTGTCGCGCACACAGAAGACGGATCAACACAAACACACTTCGTTGGGCAGGGGTATATACATATTGTTCCATATCTGACTACATTTCACGGGTGAAGCAAGTTTACCTTTAGTAGAGTTTCAGAACAATCATGTAAATTGGTAAGCTTTCAGAACAATCACGTATTCTTCTTCTTCTTCTTCTTCGTTCTTGGGCTGAAACTCCCACGTACACTCGTGTTTTTGCACGAGTGGATTTTTACGTGTATGGCTGTTTTTACCCCGCCATTTAGGCGGCCATACACCGCTTTGGGAGGAAGCATGCTGGGTATTTTTGTGTTTCTATAACCCACCGAACTCTGACATGGATTACAGGATCTTTTCCGTGCGCACTTGGTCTTGTGCTTGCGTGTATGTACACACGAAGGGAGATAAGCCACCAGCAGGTCTGCACATAAGTTGACCTTGGAGATCGGGATTCGAACCCTCGACCTTCTGATTAAGAGGCCGACGTCTTACCACCACGCCACAGCGCCCGTCGAACAATCACGTATGAGGGCTTACATGATTACGATGAAATAAATAGTAGACTTTCAGAACAATCATGTAATAATCACTTTTCAAAACAATCACGCGTAACACGCGTGCGTGCGTGCGTGCGTGCGTGCGTGCGTACGTGCGTGTGTGTGTGTGTGTGTGCGTGTGTCTGTCTGTTTGTCAGTCAGTCTGTTTGTCTATCTGTCCGTCAGTGAAAATAAGTATGCCCAGCCTTGCGCGTTTGTCTGTCTGTCTGCCTACCCGCCTGTTGGCCAGCAATCCAGAACCAGACGTTACAAGCCGTGGTTGAAAGTGAAGATTGCCCGGACTTGGCCACAGTGTGTGGAGGGTCCTCCACCCTTCAAGCCCCCTAGCCTGTCACAGCCACGTGACTGTCAGGCACACGTGGCGAGACACGACCACACTTAACACAATTAGCTCACTAAAAACGAAGGTGCAGGCCACGCTTGGAGAGAGAGAGAGAGCCAAAGAAAAAAGATAGGGGGAGGTGTGGGGGAGGCAGAATTAATCATGCCCATGAATTTTCATTTCATTTTCATGTCATTTTTATGTCATTTTCATGTCATTTTCATGTCATTTTCATGTCATTTTCATTTCATTTTCATTTTTATTTCATTTTCATTTCATCGTCATTTCATTTTCATTTCATTTGCTCTAGATTATCCCAATGCTGGGAAATTCGGGTCGCTTCTTCCCAGTTTAAAGCTATATGCAGCAAGAGTCGCGCTCCCCAGATGTGTGCGTGTTTAGGAGTAATCAGTCAGTCAGTCACCTGTACTTATGGCAGAATGACCGAAGTCTTTTGCGCGCCACTGTGAAGACACGGGGGTGGGAAATGAACACCGTCTCTGGTTTGTCCGTATACCCAGAATGTTTTCCTTGGTGAAATCAAAGTTAAAAAGAAAGTCTCTTTTCTTAAAAGAGCGCAAATTGGGGCTGGCTCAATATAGGAATACGGCCAATGTGGGGCCATCTCCCTTATCTGTCATATATGCTCTGTCTTTGGGTCAGTCCAGACAGAGATTAGCCATCATCTGACCGTCTGTCGGTCTAAAACGATAGAAGGAACAATCTGGCGGTGTTGTGGGTTGCTATCTATTTGCTTAAGTGTGCTGGTCAGTGCGGCAAGTGGTAATCATATGGTTGACCTGCGCGTGCAGCGAATATTATGGCGATATTCAGGCAGAATCAAGGACAGCTGGGCTCTGGGTCCAGCGCTGACCGAGCACGGCATTGTGACGGCTAGCACAAGGATGACCACCCCCCCTCCCCCCTCCCTCCCCCCATTGACACATACACATATATATACACACACACACACCCACACACACACACACACACACACACACACACACACATAGACACGCAAACACATACATACCCACCCCCTCCGGCTGAACCCCAAGCTGACTCTAACAGGACACAGTGCCACCGTCTATTTTGGTTCCACGGAGCAATCTACATGTATAAGTAAAGGTATTTGGCCTAACTGCCCACCGATGATGCGACTGGCCGACTATAGAGACGTGAATCGAATAGGTGCGGTTAGCTGGCGTGCCTTGGCCTCTCTTTGCCTTGCATGAATAATGCATGAGGCCACCCAGCCACCAAGCCCAAGGAGGGGGTGGTGAGGAAGGCAGTCTGTAATTGATATCAATATTCCCTTTGAACTCCCCCAGCCATCAATCTTGGCCAAACGCCGTGTCACACGCGAAGAGGTCTCCATTAACCGCCCTGGCTAACCCGGCGAATGGATTATCCTTGCCTTGCCTTGCCTTGCCTTGCCCTGTCTTGTCTTGTCTTGTCTTGTCTTGTCTGTTCTTGTCTGTTCTTGTCTTGTCTTGTCTTGTCCTGCCTTGCCTTGTCTTGTTTTGTCTTGTCTTGTCATGCCTTGTCTTGTCTTGCCTTGTCTTGTCTTGCCATGGCTAACCCGGCGGGTGGGCTATCCTTTCCTTTACTTTCCTTGTCTTGCCTTGTCTTGTCTTGCCTTGTCTTGTCTTGCCTTGTCTTGCCTTGCTATGCCTTGCCTTGCCTTGCCTTAATTGCCTTGGCTATCCCGGCGGACGGACTATCATTGTCTTGTCTTGTCTTGTCTTGTCTTGTCTTGCCTTGCCTTGGCCTGGCTATCCCGGCAGACGGACTATTCTTGCCTTGCCTTGCATTGCCTTGCCCTTTCCTTGGCCCGGCTATCCCGGCAGACGGACTATCCTTGCCTTGCCATTGCCTTGCCTTGCCTTTCCTTGCCTTTTCTTGCCCTTGCCTTTGCCTGGCTATCCCGGCAGGCGGACTATCCTTGCCTTGTCCTTGCCTTTCCTTGCCTTTCCTTGCCTTTTCTTGCCTTGCCCTTGCCTTTGCCTGGCTATCCCGGCAGACGGACTATCCTTGCCTTGTCCTTGCCTTTCCTTGCCTTGCCTTTCCTTGCCTTGCCTTTTCTTGCCTTGCCTTTTCTTGCCTTGCCTTGCCCTTACCTTGCCCTGGCGGACAGACTATCGCAGTTAGCGGACACTTCCAGGGTAACGGATGGCATCTGCATCGCGGAGATGTCACGCGACACGTTACTGACACACCCTGCGTGCACGTTGCCAAACATTCATGTTAACGTCACTTTCCTCCAGCCTCCTGACGGAGTTGGTCGTGTGAGATATGAGGGACGGTTTTGCCGCCAGGTGTCGCCATCCAGTCCGGACAGCAAGTCACGTGACACTAACGCAAATCTTAGTGCGTAGAAATACGAGGGTTTTTTCGCCATGTCTATACCGTACTACGTCTTTTTTGTATTCGGTAAACACTACGCTGGCAATACTTTCAACAACAACAGAAAGGCACTCGCTCATTCTGGCTTTTTGCTGTCATATGCTTTCTCTTTCCCTACACCCTTCACGCGCAATTACGCTTTAAGTAAACGGCTCCTTAGTTTAAAAATAAAGAAAAATACGAAGAACAAGAAGAACAGCAAGAACAAGAAGGAAGAACAAGAAGTAGAAGAAAAGGAAAAAAGCACTCTTTCCCTCTGGATGTTCGCAGATCGAAGAACGACAGACTGTTGTGTCAAAGAAGCACCAAGATCCTCATCGCCAGGGCTTCACCGTAGCGAGATACGTCACGAAATACGTCATGATGGAATTGCGTGTCAGCTCCAAGAGGCAGGAGACAAACAGCATAATCCTGGCCGTGTCAAGGCGAGACTTTGCTCATCTCCATAACACGACCCCTGTCCGCATCACGTCATTGGCCAGACAGCCAGACAAGCCAGACAAGCCACACAGCCAGACCCAGCATCTCTGTCAAGGCGTGGGCCACCAAAGATGGAGGGATAGAAAGTCACTATGTCCAGAGAAAAGTACGCGAAAGATCAAAGGGGAATGTCTCGAAACGAGCAAACATGTCTGACGGGGTCAGATTGCCAGGACACAATCACGCAAATGAAAAACGACAATTAAAAACTTACCGAAAATTTTTAAAAAACCAATTGACAAGATACTATGAATTTCAACCATTGTATTTAGAATAAAAAAAACTATAACAATAAGTCAGGGAAGCTACATACACCCGCACCATTAGACACCAAAGTATCACTGAAAATGTATCATATTGCATGAATGTGCCAGTCAAGCAAGGAACCGACTCCAACAAGCATACCCGGGTCATAACTAAACAGCAGAAAGTCCTGGCCCAAACCCTCCACTATGGGCAGTGGTCGGCAACAGGCACGCGTGGACTGCAAGTCCTGTCACTACGTCATATCCGGTTGAATGGCTGGCAACGGGAGAGAACCACTGCATAACACGGGGGCAACGGTCTCCTGTGTGTGTGTGTGTGTGTGTGTGTGTGTGTGTGTGTGTGTGTGTGTGTGTGTGTGTGTGTGTGCGTGCGTTTGCGTGTGGGCGTGCGTGCGTGTGTGTGTGTGTGTTTGAGAGAGAGAGACACAGAGAGACACAGAGAGAGAAAGACTGTCAAACACAGGGGCAACGGTTTCCAAGATGGCGATTTCATCCGAGCTAAGATGCATGTATCGATCGGAAGGGGCGGCAAAAAGATGAAGGGGGTGGATGGCCTGACTTTGTCCCCATCAGCTTATTAGACAACGTGAGCCCGAGCCAGCTGGGAGCGGGGCTGTGCGGGATTTCTCCATCAACATCTAGACTTCCAGGCTGTGTGGGATTTCTCCATCAACATCTACGTACGTACACTTCCACATTCGCCAGACACCCACCACCACCTCCAGCCTCCTTCCTATACCATCTCATTCCACATTCGCCAGACACCCACCACCACCTCCAGCCTCCTTCCTATACCATCTCATTCCACATTCGCCAGACACCCACCACCACCTCCAGCCTCCTTCCTATGCCATCTCATTCCACATTCGCCAGACACCCACCACCACCTCCAGCCTCCTTCCTATACCATCTCATTCCACATTCGCCAGACACCCACCACCACCTCCAGCCTCCTTCCTATGCCATCTCATTCCACATTCGCCAGACACCCACCACCACCTCCAGCCTCCTTCCTATACCATCTCATTCCACATTCGCCAGACACCCACCACCACCTCCAGCCTCCTTCCTATGCCATCTCATTCCACATTCGCCAGACACCCACCACCACCTCCAGCCTCCTTCCTATGCCATCTCATTCCACATTCGCCAGACACCCACCACCACCTCCAGCCTCCTTCCTATACCATCTCATTCCACATTCGCCAGACACCCACCACCACCTCCAGCCTCCTTCCTATACCATCTCATTCCACATTCGCCAGACACCCACCACCACCTCCAGCCTCCTTCCTATACCATCTCATTCCACATTCGCCAGACACCCACCACCACCTCCAGCCTCCTTCCTATACCATCTCATTCCACATTCGCCAGACACCCACCACCACCTCCAGCCTCCTTCCTATACCATCTCATTTAGAAATCGAAATCAGATAGACTACCAACGTTCCAAAATGTAGAATCCAAAACAAGAAAGGTAGGTTGTTGGCTCGACGTACTGTACATGTCATGTTTTGTTTTGTCATGAATGAAACGTTCCAATAACCTACCTTTCTTGCCTTGTTTTTACATTGAGTCAAGTTTTGACTAAATGTTTTAACATAGAGGGGGAATCGAGACGAGGGTCGTGGTGTATGTGTGTGTGTGTGTGTGTGTGAGAATGTGTGTGTGTATGTGTGTGTGTGTGTGTGTCTGTGTGTGTGTGTGTGTGTGTGTGTGTGTGTGTGTGTGTGTGTGTGTGTGTGTGTGTGTGTGTGTGTGTGTGTGTGTGTGTAGATCGATTCAGAGTAAACTACTGGACCGATATTTATGAAATTTTATATGAGAGTTCCTGGGAATGATATCCCCAGACGTTTCTTTTTATTTTTTCAATAAATGTCTTTGATGACGTCATATCTGGCTTTTCGTAAAAGTTGAGGCGGCACTGTCACACCCTCATTTTTCAATGAAATTGATTGAATATTTGGCCAAGCAATCTTCGACTAAGGTCGGACTCTGGTATTGCATTTCAGATTGGAGGCTTAAAAATAGATTAATGACTTTGGTCATTAAAAATCTGAAAATTGTAATTAAATTCATTTTTTTATAAAACGATCTAAAAACAGTTTAATCTTATTTTTCATCATTGTTTTATTCCAAAAACATATAAATATGTTATATTCGGATTAAAAACAAGCTCTGAAATTAAAAATATAAAACTTATAATTAAAATCAAATTTCCGAAATCGATTTAAAAACACTTTCATCTTATTCCTTGTTGGTTCCTGATTCCAAAAACATATAGATATGATATGTTTGGATTAAAAACAAGCTCAAAAAGTTTAAAACAATCGAGATACAGAAAAGCGTGAGCACTATCCTGCTCAGCGCAACCACTACCGCGGTATTCTGGCTTGTCAATTTCACTGCCTTTGCCACGAGCGGTGGACTGACGTTGCTACGATTATTCTTACTGAAAAAAATGCAGTGCGTTCAGTTTCATTCTGTGAGTTCGACAGCTTGACTAAATGTTGTATTTTCGCCTCACGTGACTTGTTTAATTTCGATCTCATTTAGTCCAAGGTATATAAAGGAGCCCTCCATCAAATACCCCTCCCCCTAAATTAATAATCCCTCCATTTCAAGACCGGTTTTTTATCTCAAATTTTCTGTTCATAACCTGTGAATTTACTCCCAATTTGAGACCCCCTCCTTGTTAAGACTTTGTGGGTGTCTTAAAAGGGTTTTCCTCTCTACTATGCCGTCTACGCTTGTTTTCAATCCTTTGGTCAATGTTTTTTTTTCCATTGTGTATTTATTCTCGTCGGCTTTCAAAGTCACTGTGCCCAGCTTTTAGCTCTAATAATCATTGCTTGACAGTGCACGCTCACGAAAGATTGGTCACATTAATTTTGTTGATTATAGCCGCGATTCGTTTCACAACGCACGCAGAAATTATGTGTGTGTGTGTGTGTGTGTGTGTGTGTGTGTGTGTGTGTAGGTGTGCGTGCGTGCGTGCGTGCGTGCGTGCCCGTGTATGTGTGGGCACGCGCGTGTTTAAATGCGTCCGTGCATATGTGTGTGTGTGTGTGTGTATGTGTGTGCGTGCGTGCGTGCGTGCGTGCGTGCGTGCGTGCGTGCGTGCGAGCGTGAGTGCGAGCGTGTGTGCGAGCGTGTGTAGGGTGTGTCTGTGTGTGTCAGTGTGTGTCTGTGTGTGCGAGCGTGTGTACGTGCGTGCGTGCGTGCGCGCGTGCGTGTGTGTTCATGCGTGCGTGTGTTTGTGCAAACGTGTGTGCGTTCGTGTGTACGCCCCGACCCGCGTCCTCCTCTCCCGATGAAATCCATCAAAGAGCTCTCATTTGAAATCTACACTAGAGTCGGCTAGCCAACCATCGCCAGACGCCCTCTCCAGGGAAAGAGGAGAGAAAGTGTGCGACACCAGCTCCACAAGCAATTCTGTCGCCGAAATGTCGGTCACGACTGAAGCGAGCAAATGACAAAAACTTCACATGATTACACAGTCTGATCGTAAAGTACTTGCACAATCTTAGCCCCCAATATCACCCCTCCCCCAACAACAACAACAACAACAACAACAAGAAAAAGAATTCTAAGCTCGAGCGGTTTGTCCAACTGTCAACAAAGGGGAGAAACATTACGACACCCGCTGCTGTGAAAATTAAATTATACCGCGTCTCGAAGTGAAACACAGCAAATTATTCCAATGACCTTGCTTTTTGCTGTACTTTCTGCCAAATAATTCGGTCGCCTAAGGAGGGTAAGAAGTGGTGGCTGGTGGGGTGGCTTTTCAAGTTTGAGGAAGACAATTATAACCTCATGAACAGCTTAACTGTTCCTTAAAATGTTTGCATCACAAAGGTTCATTACAATCGAGTTCCCAATCCAATTCGTCGAATTGAAAGATGGAATATTTATTTCAAGTCTCAGTGCATTCCTACAACAGTCATTCTGTACAACAGTGCGTCTCACTATTCAAAACTATTTAAATAAAAGCATGTTCCGATACTTCGTTTTATTTATTCCCGATTGGCTTTTCTGCCTTTTCAAGAAAGTTACTGGTATAAGAACCCAATTAACTATCTCTTTTTTCAAATAACTATGTGAGCACTTTTGTGACAACGGTTGCTTGAACGATGGTTGGCAGTCAGTCCTCCAGACAAAATGGCGGATACATAGGTTGCACCCACGCAGACCGAGATCTCAGGTGACACATCCCCCCTCCCCCGCCTCCAGTGTTTATCTCTCGATCACACTGTTTGAAGATGCCATTTGGTCAATTACAAATCATGGAACTGGACTTACCAATCCTCTGATAAAAATTATTTTTAAAAAGACACGGTCTAAGCAACGCCAGGGAGGGAAACGGACGTCCTGACACATTTTGCTCTGCATTCTTACATTTAAAGCTGGCATGTCGAAAACATTTTTTTTTTTTAATCTTGGAGGAAGAATGGCTCGGAATTAAATGCTTCTACTGGGGGTCCACCTGGCTAAAAGCAGTGGTATAGCGATGCTACTAGAGTATACAGAAGGAATTAAGGTGGATGCTAGTGGGAATATACTCACTGAGGCGGCACCGTGACGACCTCATTTTCAACAAAATTGATT
This sequence comes from Littorina saxatilis, assembly GCF_037325665.1. NCBI lineage: Eukaryota > Metazoa > Mollusca > Gastropoda > Littorinimorpha > Littorinidae > Littorina > Littorina saxatilis. Next base: position 47,333,316 of record NC_090249.1, read on the forward strand.
AAAAGTGTTGTCAAGCAATCTTTGGGATTGGTGTTCAGCTTGGAGGCTTAAACAATTAATTCATGAGTTAGTTCATTAAAATTTTAAAACCTTTAATATCAATTTGATTAAAATATCAATTTTAGTAATAGATTCAAATGTGATTGCATTTCTTCATCAATTCCTGAATCAAAAAATATATCGGTATATCATGTTAACTGAAAATCTCACAATTACAGAAAAATTATTAATATGGTATTAGGTTCGCATACTTCGCAGAAACGAGCGTGACCCGTTTCGGTCTGCGGGTTTCGGCAAGCCAAAACATGTAGACGTGGTGATGACTGGTTTTCAGTGTCAATCTTCAAGTTTAGTTTCAGACCAACATATGTTTAACAAGGAAGGTTAGGGGGAACCGGATGCATTTCAGTGCATTCGATTGACTGAATGGTTAATAACGCCTCAGCGTTCTTGTTCGTTATTTGTTTGTTGTTTACGCCTAATAACGTAGTTCCCTACCTTGTAAACTTTAAGATTAAAACAATCGTACCTTTCAGGCATTTGCATTGTCGAGGACCCAACGGTACTGTGCTGGTGTTTCACATGGCAAAATGTATCACATGTAATGCAGGCTAAAGACGCACTTTCATGGGACATGTCTCCTGACATTGCCACAAAGATAACGACAGTATCCTTGACTAAAAGCTTAACACTTCGTATGAAGTTAGTTTTGTCGGGTAATGCTGCGTAACAACTGCAATCATCGTTATTTCAACACGCTTTGCGCACAGCTAGTACAGTTGTTACATATGTATAACACGCAAGCAAAAATGAGACCGCGCTCCATTTAACGTCACAATTTAAATCTTACGGCTTTTCCACTGTTAATAGGTGAACGCATGTAGAAACCCGCCCAATTATAGTAACAAACGCCCCTTCAGTATTCATTTGAAAACGGAATGCACGTGCGATGCGAAATGAGTGGATCAGTAAAAATGGAGTAGTCTATGTGTCCTTGGAGAAATCAATGAATATTCATAGTGACAGTTTAACACCCAATCCAAATGAGTTTAAGGTTGAGTGACCTTAAAGTAGTGTATTCCTACGCTCGAGCAGTGAAACTCGATTCCGCGAGCCTGCGATTAATCACAAAAAGCATGTTTTTGTTTCGAAAAATATGCCATCTGGGAATCAAATGTGGACCACAGTCATGTTACCTTGTCGGTCTTCAAGTCGCGCCATTGCTGCAATTAGCCGAAGAAATACACTATTTTGACTTGACTAGTTGCCCACTTGACTAGTTGACTACTTGGTTACTTGGCTACTTGACTAGTTGACTACTGGACTAGTTGCCTACTTGACTAGCTGACTACTTGACTACTTCACTAATTTAATTAACTAGTTGAGAAATTGACTACTGGTCTACTGGACTTGTTGACTACTTGACTAGTTGACTACTGGACGAGTTGATTACGCGACTATTTGACTACTGGTCTACTGGATTAGTTGACTACTGGTCTAGTTGACTAGTTGACAAGTTCAAGAATTGGGTGGACTGGGTGGCCGAGTGGTAACGCACTTGCGCTCGGAAGCGAGAGGTTGCGAATTCGACCCTGGGTCAGGGCGTTAGCAATTTTCTCCCCCCTTTCCTAACCTAGGTGGTTGGTTCAAGTGCTAGTCTTTGGGATGAGACGAAAAACCGAGGTCCCTTCGTGTACACTACATTGGGGTGTGCACGTTAAAGATCCCACGATTGACAAAAGGGTCTTTCCTGGCAAAATTGTATAGGCATAGATAAAAATGTCCACCAAAATACCCGTGTGACTTGGAATAATAGGCCGTGAAAAGTAGGATATGCGCCGAAATGGCTGCGATCTGCTGGCCGATGTGAATGCGTGATGTATTGTGTAAAAAAAATTCAATCTCACACGGCATAAATAAATCCCTGCGCCTTGAATATGTGCGCGATATAAATTGCATTAAAAAAAAAAATAATTTTTAAACATAAATCCCTGCGCTTAGAACTGTACCCATATAAGCCTCATATTGATTGATTGATTGAAGAATTGTAGGTAAATGGAGCGTTTAATTATGGAGAGAAAAACACGTAACATTTTACTTCAATTCGTTTCTGTTTGTCAATAATTCAACGTTCCATTAAAACACAATTCTTGTTTTTTGATTGTGAATTTTGGAACGTTAGCAGTCTTTCTGGTTTTGGATTTGATCTGACGGGCGCTGTGGTGGGGTGGTAAGACGTCGGCCTCTTAATCGGAAGGTGGGGGGTTCGAAACCCGGCCGCTGCCGCCTGGTGGGTTAAGTGTGGAGATTTTTCCGATCTCCCAGGTCAACTTATGTGCAGACCTGCTAGTGGCTTATCCCCCTTCGTGTGTACACGCAAGCACAAGACCAAGTGCGCACGGAAAAGATCCTGTAATCCATGTCAGAATTCGGTGGGTTATAGAAACACGAAAATACCCAGCATGCGTCCTCCGAAAGCGGCATATGGCTGCCTTAATGGCGGGGTAAAAACGGTCATACACGTAAAATTCCACTCGTGCAAAAACACGAGTGTACGTGGGAGTTTCAGCCCACGAACGCAGAAGAAGAAGAAGAAGGATTTGAGTTGACAAGTTGAACACTTGACTAATTGACGGGGCTGACAGCAGCTTTGTAACAAGAGAGAGATATCCATGGTCACCCTAACACCAGTTCATCCACTCCCACCCCCCCCCCCCCCCCCTCCGGATCCCCCCTCCCCCTTTCGCCCATGCGCCTATGTCTGCAACAGGTTCCGTTGGTTCCGTTACGCTGTCGGGAGGGAGGCATTGTGTGTGGTGGTGGTGGTAAGGGTGGGGGGTGGGGTGTCGTGTCCCGAGCGTACATAAACAACACTCACATGAGGTACGTTCATCTAGTTTACTTGTCTAGCAAAGCTACAGATGACAACAATACAAGGTCGATGCGGTAAGCCATGCCTCATCAGTGTCCCGCGTGCATGCCAGAGAGCGAAGCGAGTAGTGGGCGGAAAGCACCGTTGCACATGCGCGCCCCATCACATGACCGACCGAGTTCGACCGACACGACCCGAGAGGTGGGTCTCACAGTTCGTCCGCTGCGGGTTTTGATGACTGGAGTCGACGGTTGGTGCCCTGGGTTTGGCGCCTCTGGAGGACGTTGTGGGAACCCAGCCGTTGGTGGAGGTTCCGGAGAACGAAGACCTGACTGGTCTGCATCACGCCGGCTTGGCGTTTCAGGAACGGGACTCTGTTGGGTTGGGACAGGGTAAAGGAAAGGGATGTTGGTCATGGTAGGCCTGTCTAACACTTGTCGGGAAGACAATCTGAGGTATCGTCTGTTCCGACTTTCTTTCTTTCTTTCTTTATTTGGTGTTTAACGTCGTTTTCAACCACGAAGGTTATATCGCGACGGATCTGTTCCGACGATACTGTCCCCTTTCTGACCGTATCTCATAGGACCGTGGTGCACATTGACGCAGGACTGTTGCTGGTTTTCCCCAGGACTTTTCGTGATCTAGCTTCTGGAGAACAACGTCACCTGGTGTTAGTGGCGGTAGGGTCTCTGTCCCATGACGTCTGTCGTGGTCACTCTTGTTTCTGAGCTTTGCTTGCTCGTCCCGCGCCTTGATCGCATCCCTTCTGACCGTCTTTGGGATGAGATTGCTTGCGAGAGTAGGGAGCGTCGTTCGCATCTTTCTTCCGAGTGCTAGCTCCGCTGGGCTCGTTCCTGTTGGCGTCGTAGGTGTAGCCCGGTGACTGAGTAGGGCTAAGAACGGGCCTTCTTGAGCGAGAATCTTCTTGGCCTCTTGTACTGCTCGCTCGGCTTCTCCATTCGACTGAGGAAAGTATGGACTGCTAGTCGAGTGAGTAAACTTCCATGCTGCTGCGAAGTTCCGGAACTCTGTTGACGTAAACTGAGAACCGTTGTCCGTGACGACGACATCTGGTATTCCGTGGTGTGCGAAGATGTTCTTCATCCGTCCAATGACGACTTCAGATGTCTCTCGGAAGATGAGCGATTTCAAGATATCTTGAATAATAGTCAATCAGAACAAGATAACTCTGTCCCTTGAAGTCACACAAGTCTGCAGCAACCATCTGGAATGGTCTGTCTGGGAGTTCTGTTGTCATAAGTGGCTCACTTCTTTGGGATGGCTGCTTCTCTTCGCAGTGTTGATATGCTGACACTCTTTGCTTGAGTCTTCATTGATCCCTGGCCACCAAACTGTCGACTTTGCTCTTTCTCGACATTTGGTTATCCCGAGATGGCCTTCGTGAATCCGGTTCAGCATTTCTTCTCTCAAGACCTGCGGAACGACGATCCGGACGCTTCTGACGAGAAGACCTCGATGTATGCTGAACTCCCCTCTGAATGCGTAGTAGTCTTTCAGAGCTGGCTCTACGTCAGTGACGTACCTGGGCCAACCGTTGGCCGTGTAGTGTAGAGCTGCTTTGACGACAGGATCTTGCTGACTCAGTGCTGCTATCTCGTCTAGTCTTTTGTCTGAAACCGGCCATGAAGATTGGACAGCGTCGACGTGAGCTTCCACATCTTCCACCAGTAGTGTGGCAACATCGACTCTGTCTTCCGATGTCTCTTCTCTCCCCTCTTGGACAGGCGACTGAGGACTTCTCGACAAGGTGTCTGCCACCACAAGCGTCTTGCCTGGTGAATAACTTGCTGTCAAGCTGAATCGCATCAGTCTCATCAGCATCCGCTGACATCTGATGGGCGTTTCGTCCAAATCTTTGGTGTTGATGAGAGGAATGAGCGGCTTGTGGTCGGTTTCGAGCGTAAATTTCTCCAGACCAATCAGATAACGTTCGAACTTTTCGCACGTCCACACAGCAGCTAGACACTCCTTCTCAATCTGGGCATACCCTTGCATACCCTCAATCTGGGCATACCCTTCTCCCCATGCTGCTGCAGGAGTACGCCGCCAATACCGTAGCTGCTCACGTCGGCACTGACCATTGTCGGCTTAGTTAAGTCGAAGTAAACGAGAGTAGGAGCTGCTGTCAGGAGCTCTTTCGCTTTTGAAAATGCGAGTGTCTGTGGCTGTCCCCAGTTCCACGCCTTGTCTTTCTCCAGCAACTCGGTGACAGGCTTCAAGACTGACGACAAGTTTGGCAGAAATCGTCCCAGAAAATTCATCATGCCCAGAATTCTTCTCAGTTCTGTGACGTTGGTCGGATCAGGCATGTTGATGATGGCATCAATCTTCTTCTTGTCTGGTCTGATTCCGTCGGCGTTGATCACGTGACCAAGGAACTCTATCTCTGACTGCTTGAAGCTGCATTTTTCCTTGTTGAGCTTGAGCCCGGCCTCGACAATCTTCTTCGTGGAGCTCTCGAGATGCTTGCTCGTGTTCTTCATCTGAGTTGCTGTAGATGAGAATGTCGTCGAAGAAACAGATCGTGTTTTCTTCTCCCTTCAGGATCGTCTCCATCGTGCGTTGGATAATCTCGGGAGCGGAGTATATTCCGAACGGAAGTCGTTTGTAGTAGTACCTTCCGAATGGCGTGATGAAGGTTGTGTACTTGGCAGTTTCTGGGTCGAGAGGAATTTGATAAAACCCCGACGTTGCGTCCAGCTTGCTGAAGATCTTCGCTCCTTTGAGTCGATGCAAAATGTCGTCGAGAGTCGGAATCAGGTACCTCTCCCTCTTGACTGACAGGTTCAGCTTTTTCAAGTCCGTGCAGATCTGGACCGCTCCAGATATCTTCAAAACTGGCACCATCGGAGAACACCAATCTGTAGGCTCGGTTATTTCCTCAATAATTCCGGCCTTCTTCATCCTTTCCAGTTCTTCTTCTACCTTCTTCATCAAAGGTATGGGTACTCTCCGAGCTGTGTGTAGACTGTACGGTTTTGAGACGAGCATTTGGCTTTGCCTTAGCCGCCAGGGTCGGTGTAACTTACACCTCTGACTTGAAGGTGAGGACAGTTGTCCAGAACAGCGCGGTGCAGTTTCCTTGAATGCGGGTGCAGTGTTCTGCATAGAACTGAGGCGCGTCCGCCGCGACGGTGCCTGAGCTAAACATTGGCGGGCACTGCTCACAGCCCAGCACACGGCACTGTAAACATTCCCCCTCCCTTCACCTCTCTCGCCACCATTGGTCTCAAGACCGTGTAGGGCTGGCTGTTCTCTTTCAGGACGATCTTTGCTGGTGGGCACTTGACTGGTTGCTGGTCCAACTCACCGAACGCTGGCTGTATACAGTCGAGACGTTGGACAAGTCCCATGCGTTTACAGGCTTCTCTGCTTAATAAGCTCTCTGTCTTGCTGTCGACGACATAAATATCCAGGTGAAACTCTTGACCGTTGATGTTGGTAGTGTCCCTAAAGAATCCTATGCAGGATATCTGTCCGCCTGCGCCGTGCATGACTGCACAGGTGGGGATAAGTTTGGGACTCGGAACAAGGGTCAGGTAAAGGGATTTGGAAATGATGGTCACATCTGCACCTGTGTCGATCTTGAACTTGATCTTGCGACGTCCAAAGGATAGGTCAGTGTACCAGGCTGGTTCAGCTCCCTGCTTGTGTACGACACCCATGTAGTACACTTCTTCTGCGTCAACAGCGTTGACTTGCTTGGAACAGCAACAAGAAAATAAATGTCCGTACCTGCCACAGCCGTGACACTGCTTCCCTTTTGCCGGGCAGTCACTGTCTTTCTTGTGTTGTCCACGTCCGCAGCGTGAACATGATGCATCACTTCTCCCCTCCTGAGGAAAGCGACGACCGCCACCGCGAGGATGACGAAATCCACCCCTCGAACCGGCGTGCTTGGTTGCTGGACCGCTGCTGCCACTGTCACGGCTGGTACCTGCTGCACCTCCACCGCCGTGAGGGGTCTGTTGAATCGCTGCGTACCGGTGTGTACCGCGTCAACACTGGAATGTTGCTCAGACAGCTGTCTCTTGACTTGCTCGCACTGCCTGGCTTGCTTAATGGCGTCCTGCTAATTCAGGTCAGCTTGCATTTGTAACTTTTCTGAGAGTTCTCGGTCGTTCACACCAAGGACGAACCTGTCGCAAATGGCTTCGTCGCGGTTATGAAAATCTGCGTGCTCAGAAAGTTCGTACAGGGCTCTGACGTAAGGTTCGATTTGCTCGCCGCTGTGTTGGCTTCTGGTGTTGAAGACAGCTCGAACGTGTATGACGTTCTTTTGTGGAACGAAGTGCGTGTCGAATAACTTCAGTACGTCCTCCAGTTTTGCTTCGTCATTGTCCTAGTAATATTCGAACTGTTCGTAGATCTGTTCGGCTTGTATGCCCATAGCATAGATTAAGGAACTGACCTGGACTGAAAATTGTTCTTTGTCTAGTTTAGAAGCAACCCTGTAGCGTTCGAAACGCTTGCGCCACTTGGGCCATTGGTCGGGCCTCCCAAAGTCGAGTTTTTCAGGCGGTTTGAATGGCATGCTCTTCTTCTTCCGGTACGACTATGCTCGACTATTTCAAAACTCACGGTTGGGTAAAGAATCTCACCGCTGCCACCATGTCGTATCCCAAGCGTACATAAACAACACTCACATGAGGTACGTTCATCTAGTTTACTTGTCTAGCAAAGCTACAGATGACAACAATACAAGGTCGATGCGGTAAGCCATGCCTCATCAGTGTCCCGCGTGCATGCCAGAGAGCGAAGCGAGCAGTGGGCGGAAAGCACAGTTGCACATGCGCGCCCCATCACATGACCGACCGAGTTCGACCGACACGACCCGAGAGGTACCGAATACCGTCACAGGGGGCAAATCGGCTTATTTTGCTGGCAGGCCAGAAGTCTGACGCTAAGTGTCGTCCCGGCATGCAATATGCTTCTGGAGGGAAACGTCAGCCATTAAACCTCCCGGCTTCACAGCCAGTCAAAGTCAGTTTGGGCGGCAACAAAAATAGCCTGGTGACGTACACGTCCAACAGTGACAGAAATATCCCTAGGACACGAAGACATCCAGATAACTGGTGTCAGCTTATGGAACGAGAGTCATCTTTTTGCTCGCCGGACTCATACAACAAAAACATTAGGCCAGTTCTTGTGTAACTGAACAAATGCACTTTCTCCCCAGCATATCGTGGTATGACGTCGCATTAAAACATGAATAAGGATATGGATGAGATTTCTTATAGTCAAGTGAAGTTATCCCCATGGACATTCGGGCTGCTTTCTCACTGGGGAAAGCGAGCTGCCATAGAGTACGGCGCTACCCAATATTGTTTTGTTTTTTTCATGCGTGCGCGTAATCATATTTCCAAGCACTGAGACTTTCGCTGTGAGCTTGGGATCTTGATCGTGCGCATGCGTGCACACGGGGGTATTCGGACACCGAAGAGACTGCACAGCGTTGACTCTAGGAAATAAATTCCTTGCCGGACGTGGGGATCGAACCCACGCCGATAGCGACAACTGGTTTTGAAGCCAGCGCCGCTACCGACTGGGCTTTACAAACTCATCCACGTGAGGGAAACTTCTCAACGAGATAACTTAAATCAAATAATCCCAACAAACAAACCACAATTTAGTCAGTTCAATCTCACATTAAACAGCGAACGTTTTTTCTTTAAACGTTATGTGCTGTCTGTCTTCTTCTGTACTGATTTTCACATTTCTCCTTCTGTCATCTCTCCTTAGGTTTATGATTTTAGTATTTTTTGCTGATGAAAACATGACGTCGAAACCGCAGCGCTGAAAGGCAACGAAATGGGGCAATGGCTTTGGCTAGCACTTCTCATAATTTACTAGCCAGAGAGCAAATTTTACTCGCCAAACCAACCATTTGTTTCAGCAACTTTACTCGCATTTGGCGAGTAGATTCACATTTCTACTCGCCATTTACATGTTTCTACTCGCCATGGCTAGTAAAATACTGGCCACTTTCAGGCCTGAACCGGTCCGTGTTCGTGTTTTGTTTTGTCCTTGTTTCTGGTGTGTACATTTGCATTGTTATCTTGTGGCAAACATGTTGTTTTGTTTAAGTTGTTGGTGTTGGAGTTCTCCATTTATTTATTGTCCCATCGCTGGGAAATTCGGGTCGCTTCCTCCCAGTGGAAAGCTAGCAGCAACGGGGTCGCGCTACCCAGGTGTCTGCGTGTTTAGGTGTATTCAGCCACCTGCACTTATGGCAGAATGACCAAGGTCTTTTACGTGCCACTGTGGTGACACGGGGGTGGGACATGGCTTCCGTCTCTGAGTCTGCACATAAAGTTGACCCGTGTCCGTCCCGGCCCGAATTCGAACCAGCGACCTTCCGATCACAAGTCCAGTGCTCCACCAACTGAGCTACCGAGCTCAGTTGGTAGAGCACTGTTTCTTTCTTTTTACATTTAGTCAAGTTTTGACAAAATGTTTTAACGTAGAGGGGGAATCGAGACGAGGGTCGTGGTGTATATGTGTGTGTGTGTGTGTGTGTGTGTGTGTGTGTGTGTGTACGTGTGTGTGTGTGTCTGTGCGTGTGTGTGTGTAGAGCGATTCAGACTAAACTACTGGACCGATCTTTATGAAATTTGACATGAAAGTTCCTGGGAATGATATCCCCGGATGTTTTTTTCTTTTTTTCGATACATTTCTTTGATGACGTCATATCCGGCTTTTTGTAAAAGTTGAGGCGGCACTGTCACACCCTCATTTTTCAATCAATTTGATTGAAATTTTGGCCAAGCAATCTTCGACGAAGGCCGGACTTCGGTATTGCATTTCAGCTTGGTGGCTTAAAAGTTAATTAATGACTTTGGTCATTAAAAATCTGAAAATTGTAAAAAAAAAAAATGTTTATAAAACGATCCAGATTTACGTTCATCTTATTCTTCATCATTTCCTGATTCCAAAAACATATAAATATGTTATATTTGGATTAAAAACAAGCTCTGAAAATTATAAATATAAAAATTATGATCAAAATTAAATTTTCGAAATCAATTTAAAAACACTTTCATCTTATTCCTTGTCGGTTCCTGATTCCAAAAACATACAGATATGATATGTTTGAATTAAAAACACGCTCAGAAAGTTAAAACGAAGAGAGGTACAGTAAAGCGTGCTATGAAGCACAGCGCAACCGCTACCGCGCCAAACAGGCTCGTCACTTTCACTGCCTTTTGCTCTAGCGGCGGACTACGTTCAGTTTCATTCTGTGAGTTCCACAGCTTGACTAAATGTAGTAATTTCGCCTTACGCGACTTGTTTGTTCTTAGTCTTTGCTGACAACAGACGCAATGAAGATTTGAGGGTGATGGAGCAAGGAGGAAGCAACTCGTCATGTCTGTCGCAACCTGGCGTCCCAGGGCGACAACTCCCTGTCCGCTAACCCGCCATTGCCGCGTGATGAGGGCAAACTCTAGCACCCACAGAGACAAGCAAGGAGAACGATTCTGATCGAAAAGTGTAGGAAATGACTTCAGTTGTAAAGAAGAAAAGAAAGGAAAAGAAATGCGTTAGAATGAAAACACAACTTTCGGTAGCGTTGCCCTTGCATTTACCATGAACATTACCTGTTGACAAAAGAATGTTTTAATTGTGTCGTGTTTTATTGGAATTTATTTTCGTCTGCAAAATTGTCGAAAATGACAATAATAAAAAGTTTCAGCAATAACCATAACAGTGCTTGCATAGTGTCGCGCAAATCGCATGTTTCCCTTGCATTTACCATGAACATTTACCTGTTGACAAAAGAATGTTAATATATGTTAATCATATGTTTAATGATGTCGGGTTTCACAGCGATGTGGTTGGAATTTATTTGCGTATATGCTTTGTTCGCAGACCGCAGGAATGCGCTTCAGACCAAAACGTGGCGTAGTAAGCTTTCTCCTTGTGATGGGATCACCCTCCTTCACAACGGTAAGCCAGGCCGGGACGGACACGGGTCAACTTTGTGCGCAGACTCAGAGACGGTATCCATGTCCCACTCCCCGTGTGTTACCACAGTGCCACGTAAAAGACCTCGGTCATTGTGCCATAAAAGCAGGTGGCTGATTTCACCTAAGCAAGCACATACTTGGGTAGCGCGACTCTTGTTGCTGGTAGCTTTCCACTGAGAGGAAGCGACCAGAATTGGGATAATAAAATAAATGAAATGAAATAATATTGCTAAACGCAGCCTTTGAATGTGATCAGAGATGCATTTATACATTGTAGTATCTGTGATAGAATAATGTTTGCTCGGTGCGATTTTCTTGTGTCTGTCGATCTAAAGCGATTGCTTTAAATTGCATGACTTGTCTCATTTCATTAAATGGGGTAATGGAAATGTCTCAGCAAAACATACCAAAACTGTACCTAATTTACATAAAACGGGGTTTCTATAACTTTGAGCATATTTTTAATTCAGAGACAAAAGACTGATGCATGTGCAAGTTTTGATTTAAGAAAAGATTTTTTTTTTTAAACAATGGAACCACTTTTATGTCTTTGGTTGTAATTACCACTTGAGACAATGACAAAAGGTGACGTTTTCATGTCAGTATGTCCCAAATGACATCACCAGTACATTTTTCATTCTATCTAATCTGTTTTCGTTCTATTTTTTCAAATAACATGCGTTAACAATTGATTGCCAACTGGAATGGAAGAGCACAAAAAATGTAACTTGATATGTAGTTTCTCTAGAGGGAAAAACATCTTCCACTTTCATGTCAGTGTGTCCCATGCAACATACATTTGCCAAACAGCTATGTGTAAGTAGATTATTTGTTAGTGGTATAGAAAATACTGATCAACAATCAAAGTCAGTTTTCACATTCATTTTCTACCTATTTCTTATTTGTTTATTCTTTTGGCAATGGTGAAATGTCAGCAATCGTGTGTCATTCGGGACAGTAGACATGACACCTGACCTTTTGTCACTGTCTCACTTCAGGTCGAATGTTGAATCTCGGACAAGGTGAAAAGCTCTTGTACAAACAATATCCCAATGCATTTTTTGGGAAAAATGTGGTCGCCACAGTGGGGCCTCATCTTTTTTTAGCGGACGAATAAGACGTCATCAAACGATGTTATCAAAAACATTAAAAAAAAGAATCATGTTGGGATATCCTCTGGAAAAAAAACCTCATAAAGATCTGTCCAGCAGTTAAACACGAACACATACACACACACACACACACACGCACATACCTAGTCCCTCGGCTTGTGTTGCCAGCAACGCATTTAGTAAAATATTGCCTCAACGCAAGAACTTTTTTTTTATACAGAGAGAAGCACAAATGGTGATGGCAGTTGGCGTTCATTCTCACCTTGTTCTCGCCCCATTTGAACGTAACGCTTTTCTGGCTGCGCTTAGTTCGATCGCTTTTAAATGAGTTTTCTTGTTGACTTAATGATTGGGTGTGTGTCTGTGAACAGGTCTTTGCCTGTTTGATCGATTCGTTACCACCAGGGTTAGAATACAATGTTACCTCCCTTTTAAGACACCCCCCCCCCCCCCAATTTAAGACTTCTCACCTTTCAAGGCCTTATTTTGTCAGATTTTCTGTTCATAACCTCTGTTCATTTACTTCCATTTGAAGACTCCTTCTTTTGAGACCTGGTTTTCTCAGATTTTTAGAGGTCTTAAAATGGGGGTTCCCCTGCAGGAGAGCTGAATGCGACAAGCACAACATTCGCATTTGATGACCTCGGAATAAATCTTAGCAATCCACGTCAGTGTTGAGTAATGCATCGTCTAAAAAAAAAATCAAATATTTTTCTTTCGAAAATACAATGACTTCAATTCAGTGCAGAGTAAGAAGTGTGCACCAAGTAAAGTCATGACTGCCTCTGCTGGGTGTGCGTTGTTTCTTTGTTTAGAACAAGATAACGATAGAAATGTACTCAGCAGAAACATGGACAATCAAACATGAACACGAACACAGACCGGTTTCGACACGAGGTTTTTATCAGCAAATAAAACAAAGGAGAAATGACAGAAAGAGAATGAAGAAAATCAATAAAGAATAGGCCTATTTGTTTTGGTTTGATCTATTTAGATTTTGTTGGATTGTTTGTTTTGACACCGCCAAAAAGTCCACATTTTTCAATGAAAAAGAACACAAAAGAAACCAAGTTATAGAAAAAATGTTTATATATCCTCAGAACGACGATGCTGAAGTATGCACTTAACTGCAATGCTCTGTTGTGTGGTAGAAACCCATAGCCTAGCTGAAATCTATACTGAGAATATCCCATTCATTGCAAAACTATCGAACGTAAAACCTGCTTCGTTTCTCATCTCAGGTGAGAGTGTTGCTGTCTATCGATTACCTGCCGGAAGACACCGCCATCCGGCGTTAATGATCTCTACATGGTCTTCGAAGCTACCTTGTTCGCATTGGTGAATAAACTCTGTCTGTCTCTCTGTCTCTGTCTCTGTCTCTTTGTGTGTGTCTGTCTCTCTTTTTCTCTGTCACTCACTCTCTCTCTCTCTCTCTCTCTCTCTCTCTCTCTCTCTCTCTCTGTTTGTCTCTGTCTGTCTCTGTCTGCAACTCTCTCTATCTCTCTCTCTGTCTCTGCCTTACTGTCTCTCTCTGTCTCTCCTCCCTGTTTCTCTCTCTCTCTTTCTCTCTCTCTCTTTCTCTCTCTCTCTTTCTCCCTCTCTCTCTCTTCCTCTCTCTTTCTCTCTCTCTCTCTGTCTTTGTCTCTCTCTTCCTCTGTCTCTCTATCTTCCCCCCTCTATCTCTCTCTCTCTCTTCCTCTCTCTCTCTTCCTCTCTCTCTGTCTCTCTCTCTTATGCTCTCTCTCTCTCTCTCTCTCGCTCTCTTCCCCTCTCTCTGTCTCTCTCTCTTCCTCTCTGTCTCTCTCTTTTCCCTCTCTCTCTCTCTCTTCCTTCATTCTCTCTCTCTCTCTCTCTCTCTCTCTCACTCTCTGTATCTCTTTCTCTCTCTCTCCCTCTCTTCCTCTCTCTCTCTCTTCCTCTCTCTCTCACTGTCTGCCTCTCTCTGTGTCTCTCTCTCTCTATGTATGTCTCTCTCTCTCTCTCTCTCTCTCTCTCTCTCTCTCTCTCTCTCTCTCTTTGTGTGTGTCTGTCTCTCTTTTTCTCTGGTGTAGTGCCAATGCTATGCTTGTTCATCCAATTTAAACTAAAAGAATGGTAATTGCAACCAGACAAAAACACCAGATTTCTCCACTCATTTAAATCTTACTATTGGTACGCAATCCCCCACACGGTCTACCCCTTGTCGTGGGGTGGGGGCTTGAGTATCTCGATAACCCGGAGAGCTATGCCAGCCGGAGCAAATGCTCCTGGTAGGGCCACCCATGCTGGACAGGTCAAAGGATAGAGGTCAGACTAAGCTAGACCAGCTCCCCCATGAGTCTAAAATGGTTTGCGTAGGGTCAACACCCCTGCCTAGAAAAAGACTACGTTACAGAAGCATCAACGACAAATATCCAAGACACATGCCTGGAGGAGGAAGGGTCTCCATCAAGGAGATCTATGACGAGCAGAGATCAACAGGCAGGGGAAGACCTGGAGCCAGATCGAAAGGGCAGCCCAGGACCGTGTCGGATGGAGAATTGTCGTCGATGGCCTATGCTCCCCCGGGGGTTCATAATGGCCTAAGTAAGTAAGTATTGGTACGCAATCAATTGAACAAGTTCAACAGCATCGCGTTTTAGGGGTAATTATTGATTGTGAATTCAAGTGGCAGGCACAATTACAGCATATTTGCAAGAAAGTAGCCAAGAACGTTTTCCTCCTATCCAAGTTAAAGCAATTTACGGACAGAAGGACTCTGGAAATGTTCCACCATGCTCATGTAATGCCTCACATCAATTATGTTTCGACGCTCTGTGATGGCAGCAGTAATGTCCACTTGAAAAAGTTAGACTCTCTCTATCGTCGCTCGGCTAAACTCATCGTAAAGGATAATGCCCCAACAGATATGAAATTAAAAATGCTTAACTTTCTTCCACTGGAAAAGCATCTCAAGTTAAACAAAGCCATTTTCATGCACAAATTGTATTACGGCAAAGTGCCGATTTACATTACATCATTATTTAATAAAGCTACCGACAGATATGGGTCGGTCAACTTGATTCCACCGATTCCACGAATTGACCTTTATAAGACCAGTCTTGCTTTTTCGGGTACATCAGTTTGGAATTCACTTCTATCATCCCTTAAGCACTTAAAGTCATTAAAAAGTTTTAAAAAATGTGTCAAAAAACACACTAATGTCTGAGTAGTTTAACGCGTTTTGATTTACCACACTTAGTATTACGCCAAAGATATGCTGTGCATTGTATATTCTGAACATATTTTTGTTGTACTATTGCTACATGTTCGATTGCTACCAGCTTGTACTTATAATTACTTGCATAGGATGCATTTGATTTTATGAATAACCACCCCATATGTATGCTCTTCCTGCCTCATCTTCATCATCATCATCATCATCATCGTCATCTTTATCATCACGTGCTGAAGTTTTCTGACTTTTTAACTTTTTAATTTTTAATTTTTCACTGTTATCATTGTGTGTCTGTGCGTCCCAAGGACAGATAGTAAGAAAAGGCGTAGCCTTAAATCTTAATCCTTGTTAAATAAAGTTCAATTCAATTCAATTCAATTCTGTCACTCTCTCTTTCTCTGTTTGTCTATGTCTGTCTATCTCTGCATATCTCTCTGTCTCTCTCTCTCTCTCTGTCTGTCTCTGCCTTTCTGTCTCTCTCTGTCTCTGTCTTTCCTCCCTGTCTCTCTCTCTCTCTCTCTCTCGCTCTCGCTCTCTCTGTCTCTGTCTCTCTGTCTCTCTGTCTGTCTCTCTCTCTCTCTCTCTCTCTCTCTCTCTCTCTCTCTCTCTCTCTCTCTCCCTCTCTCGCTCTCTCTTAAGCTCAAGGCATGCTGTGGTTGTCAAAACGACAGAAGGACTGAAAAAGGATTTGACACGTATGAGATATTAGCAACAATTTAATTTGTTTTTGATAATGATCGAAGTGGGTGCATTATTCTAAAATTGCAAAGAAGATCGTCGAAGAAGCAAGCCGAAATGCCGATCTGTTGTACAACTAACGATTTTCATGACAGAAAGGGATTAACATTTCATATTCCTCTTTAAGGGCGATCCGCTCTATCTGTGACGTCATCAGTGCGTGCCTTAATTATGCCGTTCCATGGGATCTTTTGGAGGAGAGGAGGGAAGGAGGTGGTGGCGGTGGGGCAAGGGGGGGGGGGGGGGGCGCGTTGATGGGTTTAAGGAACACGTTTGAGGTAGTGTTTCCTTTTTTTTTAAACTATGTCTCTGTCTCTGTCTCTATTTCTCTGTTTTTGTCTCTCTCTCTCTTTCTCTCTCTCTCTCTCTCGCTCTCTCGCTCTCCCTCTGTTTCCCTGTCTATGTCTTTGTCTCTGTCTCTCTGTCTCTTTCTCTCTCTCTCTCTCTTTCTCTCTCTCTCTCTCTCTCTCTCTCTCTCTCTCTCTCTCTCTCTCTCTCTCTCTCTCTCTCTCTCTCTCTCTCTCTCTAGCTCTCATCGAGATATTAATTACGATGCTGCATCTGAGAGTGCGAGATTAAGTCTAATCGTGCCATCTTTTCGAAATTCACGATCGATTGTAACACCCTCTCCTCCCCTTGCCCCTCCCTTAATCATCCCCGCAGTTGTCCTCCGGCAATGCGGCGAACCTTGCGATAAATATAAAAGCTAAAACATAATACCACATCTTTCTGAGCTAAACAAAAAAGGAGAGGCTGAAATACAGTGGCTTGGAGGATTTTTTTTTTTAAATAAGGGACGTCGACATGTTTAGGTTTCTCAAACGTTTTTCTTCAGTGACGATGCATCATTGGCAGAAAACTCATTTTATAAGGTTTTTTTAAGTGTTTATCTGAAGTAGGATAAAGGAGAACAGTCGGGATGGACCGCAGTTTAGAAGTTAGAGAGATCGAGACAGAGCTAGACAGAAGAGAGAGAGAGAGAGAGAGAGAGAGAGAGAGAGAAGGCGGGGGGGGGGGGGGGGCGGAGGGGCAGAGGCAATCTGAGACAAACAAAGAGAGATCGTGTGCGAGAGGGTGTTTGATAGAGGGAAAGATTTGAAACAGTTTCTTGATAATAGAAGCAAAAGTAGCATCTTGAAGTGACAACAATGCGCACGATAGACAGAGAAACACACTATGTTTCAAAATAGACAAAAGAACACAGTATGTGTCAAGAAAAACAGAGAATTACAGTATGCTTGAAGTGACAACCGTGCACATGACTGTACCAGTACGAGGCATATTTGACATGGCAACCATCACCACAACCTCTGTGTCACGTTTCGAGAAACTTAAGGCCAAGATACACGATCGGTTTCGTCCGTACGTTTGAGACCGACCGCCCAAAACTGACCACAAACCGATCGTGTGGCATCCGAACCGTACGTCTCACACGCTTAACAGCATCCACCTCGGCCCGTCCGTTCGAAATACAGCTGGGTCTATTCCGAACGGATGGCAAACATCCTCCAGCCAATGAGCGCACGTCTTTCAGTTGACACCCACTTTGCAAATGGCGGTCAGTTCAGCATCAAAACTTGCCGATTCGGAATTGAAATATTTCATCACCCTGAATCTTGGCGACGAGTTGGAATCTATGGAACCATGGAAGTAAAAACTACATCGAGACCTGTTCCTGCTGTCCATGCAGCAGACTTCCACGTCAAATGTGGGGTAAAACGACCTTCACCTCGTACGTCTCAGGGGCATGGTGTGGCAAGCGTTCCGTTCCTCTGGAGACGATCAGGTCTGACCCGTCGACGCGCCGCGCGGCGTCCGCCTCAAACGTACGTGCGAAACCGATCGTGTATCTTGGCCTTTAGCCGTGTAAATAGCGTCATGGCGCGCCTCTTTCCGTGGAGTAAAAACAATTTCATATAAGAAGGTGCTCTGTAACAATTACGTTACACTGTCTACGTTAACGGGGTAATTTAATGAATGTCATGTCTGCAACTGAGTCTACGTTATGAAAAACAAAGCGAAGGAGAAATTGGCCAGCTATAACCAGTCAACTATCCGTCATTCAAGAAAGACATGTAACAGAAGCGGAGTGTAACGCGGTCAACAATCTGCTTTGCAAAACACTTTCCCAAGTCACGTACATATCACTGTCCAGTGACATAATTATGCATAGCCCTACACATCATGACCCTGTAATAATAAATCGATCAACAATGTGTCGACTATAGGCAGCGTGTCAGTGCAGACAGAGACAATTAATACAGTATGTTTCAAGATAGACAGAGAATGAAAACAATGTGAAAGACGAAGAGGACAGTTGGACAAACACGCACATTTACGCGTACGTTGTAACATACGTAGAACTTGCATTAGAGACACAAAGAAGAGCAAATCACGGAAGAAAAGTATTCATGCATTATGGCAATACAGAAACACAGAACAGTACAAATAATGATCAGATTGAAAAAGCCAGCAAACTTATCTATCCAGAAAACTAAAAAAAAAAATGACAACGGTCCAAAAACTAGACATACAGAGCGGGAGTACAACACGCGCGCACACATACTAAGAAATCAAAGAGCTCCATACCCTTTCAAGAATACTCAAGACATATGCTAAACGGCAAAGACAACACACACAGTCCCGCCCAACGAAATAAGAACAATAACGACAGACTGAGTACACAAGACGCAGACTACAACAAATAATAATAATAAGGGTATTTATAGGACGCAAATCCTAAAATAGTTCTAAGCGCCTTACAATCTTAAATATAATCGTCTTAATAACAGCAACAATACACAACGTAAGCGCCTTAAATCAATCTTAAGTATAATAATCTTCATAACAGCAACAATACACATTTAAAAACAAATAAACTTTAAATAAATGCAACACAATCACGTACACAATACATAATTCAAATGACTAAACAACACGATGAAAAGTATTCAAACACACCCCAATGAATGCACCCCCCCTCCCCTCCCCCATCGCCACCACGCACCATCCTATCCCCCGTCCTTTACGACAAAAGAACTAACATACAACATTTCCGACAGTGACACAGCCACATTGAGGACAGAAAGGCCAGTTGAGAGTTACCTGAATGTATACGCTACAGACAGAACGTGTGAGTTACCTCGATGTATAGGACAAATAGGCCAGGTGAAAGTTACCTGAAAGTACACACTAAGGACAGAAAGGCCAGGTTAAAGTTACCTGAATGTATATTCTACAGACAGAAATGCCAGGTGAAAGTTACCTGAAAGTACACACTAAGGACAGAAAGGCCAGGTTAAAGTTACCTGACCGTATATTCTACAGACAGAAATGCCAGGTGAAAGTTACCTGAAAGTACACACTAAGGACAGAAATTCGAGATGCAAGTTACTTGAATGTACGTACACACTAAAGACAGAAACGGAAGTGACCTACCTGAATGTATCCATCGCCCTTGTCCATAATATAGCCCATCATGGGGATCCCGAGCGTCTGTGACAGCAGGCTGACAGTCTGGATAGTCGTCACGTTGCCGAACACGATCAGCACGTGCAACGAAGACCGACGTCCCTCCATCAGGTTACACACAGCAGACAGCGTAGCCTTGAGGTCCTTGCTCGCCGTCACGGCCTGGCCGAACCAGTGGATGTTCTCGCTGTTGTTGTTGAAGTCGCGCAGCGTGCGGTAGAAGACGGCCTCGAAGTCCTCGAAGTCCTCGTCCTCGAAGATGGCGGTGATGTTGACGCGGACGGCTTGGCGCATGGTGTTGGTGACGACGCCCAGCACGACGAGAGCGACGCCCAGGCTCAGGCAGCAGCGGCTGAGGGCTAGCCGCGCCATGCTCCTCCCCCTGCTGACGCCTCCCTCCACGGCCCTCCTGTCCCCGTCTGCCCAGCCCTGCCCCGAGCCACACCAGGGGGGTGAGGGTGGGGAGGCTGCGTCATCGCTTTAAGCTACTCTCCTGCCACCAGGCCCTGCCCTCTACCGGGCAATCGCGTCGCCGGCGTAACACCCCAGCTTGGACCTCGACACCGTCCTCTGAAACATACGTCACACAAGGCAGTCAGGGTCAGCAGAGACATGGATTACGTGGTCAGTGGAGCAGGGAAAGGGTTAGCATGGCCTCACACAGGACAGTCAGAGTCAACATGGCAAGGTGACATGACATAATGGTCAGTGGGGCATGGAAAGGGTCAGCATGTCGTCACACAGGGCAGTCGCGTTCAGTGTGACGTCACAGGGGCCATCACGGTCAGTATGACATCACAGGGGGCCGTCACAGTCGGTATGACGTCACATGGGGCAGTCACGGTCAGTGGCACACAGGACAGTCACGGTCAGCATGACAACGAGACACGCATTGTATGGTCAGAAAAGCAGCACGCAGCATGGGATAGATGGGGTCCTTTTGATGAGGTAGGAGATGTGTAACTAGTATAATTATTAGTATGCTATCTTGTGATCTCATGATCATCAGCGTCACTTTTTTCTCAAATGTCTGTTTAAACTGCAATTTGTCCCATAGTCGATGTTCGTTTTCAAGTACCACACACAGCCTCGCACGTCAAAC
The DNA here is from genome assembly GCF_037325665.1 of Littorina saxatilis. Taxonomy (NCBI): domain Eukaryota; kingdom Metazoa; phylum Mollusca; class Gastropoda; order Littorinimorpha; family Littorinidae; genus Littorina; species Littorina saxatilis. The sequence continues at coordinate 47,353,795 of NC_090249.1, forward strand.
AAGTCCAGCTGTATCGACATTTATCCAGAAGTATTCAGCAAACGTGCATGACCGTTTTTACCCTGCCATTTTGGCAGCCATACGCGGCATTTTGGGGATGCATGCTTGGTATTTTCGTGTTTCTATAACCCACCGAACTCGGACATGGATTACAGGGTCTTGTGCTTGCGTGTACACACGAAGTGGGATAAGGCACCAGCAGGTCTTCACATAAGTTGACCTGGGAGATCGGAAAAATCTTTACGCGACCTTCCGCCTTGGAGGCCGGCGTCCTATCCACCAGGCAATTGCGCCCGTCGTCCTGAGTCCAAGCGGAACCCTGAGAAAAGAGGGATTACAACCCTATGGGACCCTTTTTCCCCGCGTTGTGCTAAACTGACTCTCTAAAGAGAGTGGTCGGAGCAAGTTTAATATCTTGTGCAGGATCATTGATTTTAACTGAATGTTTCTGGCGAATACTGCTTCCCAACATCTTTCCTTGAGTTTTTTGTTTGTTTGCTTTACGCCCAGCCGACCACGAAAGGCCATATCAGGGCGGTCTTTCCTTGAGTTCATTAAAGACATACGACATCGATTTGAAAAACCCACAAAGCAAGACGTCTCATTTTGACACTCACGTCCAGATAAACGATTAGTACATGGAATAGTGTAGGATGTCTTCATTTTTATCACCTTCAGAAAACAAGAATGCCAGTGGTCAAAATCAACTGCTCCGTTGATCATTCTGTCAAAAGGATAAGTCATTTAAATATTGACAAGAGAGAGGTGGGGGAGAGAAGGGAGGGTGGTGTCCGGACTATTAGTTAAAACTCATGTTACTAATAGGGTCAACAATAACAGTTTGTATTGCTTTCTTGTGATCAGTTACTCTTTACCAAATACGAATAGAGGTTTCAGGCACAAGCATAGTCTAACAAAAGGCAAGGCTGGAAGATGAAGAAAGTGGAGCATTTTGACTCTGTTACATGCCAGCCCTTAGGACGCCAGCTTATGTTTTCTAAACTTTGTTTTCAAACACTGGGGGCATCCTTACCTCATGGAGGTGGAACACTGCAGCAGTCGAGTCTTACATATAAAAGCGTCCCATAAAAGTTGGAAATCGCCAGGGATTGTCTACAGGAGGCAAGAATAGCCCATAAATCCTTGTCATTTGGTTTAAAAGCATATTCTCCGCCACGGCAGCTAATAGATAGCAAACAGAACGGGAAATATCTGTTCATTTCGATCAAAGCAGTACAGTCAAACCTGCCCTAGCAACCACCTTTCAATAACGACAACCTGCTAATTACGACCACCACGAAGGATCCCCAACGAGGGTTGTTCAGTAAGATTCAATTTTCCACAGCGACCACCTGTCTGTAAAGACCAGTTTTGGTTGGTTCCTTAGGTGGCCGTTAAAGACAGGTTCGACTGTATTGTGGTCGTCTCTTCTCCCCATGAGGGCCCCAAAGGGGGGGGGGGGTATCATCACGATCACGGGAAGGGAAATTTTAGCTTTCACGATCACAGTTACCTTGATTTTTGTTTTCACGATCACAAACACCTTGACGAATAGAGGATCATAGAGTGATACAGCTGTGAAAAATGTACGTTGAAAATAAAATGCTTTGCAATAATGCCCATCACGATCACGAAAACAAATGACGATCACGATCACGAGACTTGATTTTTTTTGTCATCACGGATCACGGGCAAAGTCCCATCACGATCACAGAGATGGAAATTTCGCCAATCACGGTCACAGAAAGGTCAAAAAACGCCAATCACGATCACGATTTTAAACCCTTTGGGGCCCTCCTCCATGTCTGGCTCATAATATAATGTCCAAATTTATATCTGTCAGCACAGCAGCTTTCCACGTGTCCCTGTGTTCAATGATACCGACGTTGACCCAGACAGCCATCGTTCCATCATGACGTCATCGTTGTCTCTCCTCGGAACGGTTTGGCAGAGACAGGGAGGGGGGAGGTGACAAGAGCGGTGGGTGAAGGCCAAGGATTGTCAGAAGCCATGGTAGTTATTTCCGAACAGACAGACGATCAAACCCTATATTTATATTGCCGCCATACCTTTCAGTGCTTGTCCGCCCCAACGATTTAGGTTCGATTTAGGACACATTTAGCCACGACTCGAAAACTCAGTTGAGCGCTGGTCGACTCGGCCGTGACTTGAGACAGATTTTGCGCAGACTTTCATTATAGCGCTTACTGACTGGTTAGCTCTCACCAAACCGCTCTTCCCGAATTAGGAGGTAGCTCCGATAGCTGAACTGGCCTTCAAGTCGGCCGAGACTGAATCAAGAGAATCGCCGCTTGAAACTAGTTTAAGCGTTTGCGCTGTTCACATGAGCGATTTTGATTTGACATGGCGCCGACTAAAATCGCTTGAAAGTTGGGGGAAAGTTGGCAGGAAGTCTGCCATGTGAACAACACTTAATACTTTACTGACGACCGTGGTGGGTCTGTCTGTGTCCTTGCACAAAGCGATATGGACAGATGATGTCCGGGTGAGAATACGACCCCACACACATCCATATGAGTGAAGGTTGAGCGAACCTTTCGTTGCAATTTCGGTTTTGTTACACCGACACTACCATTCTCACTCTTCTTCTTCTTCTTCTTCTGCTTCTTCGTTCATGGGCTGAAACTTCCTCGGTTTTTACGTATCCTTAGCGGATTATGACTTTATTCAGTTATTCTGCAGAAAAACAGAAATGCTGGAGAAAAACTGTTTGTTTCTGCAGCATTTCTGCATAATGTCATCTTTCGCGAGAGCAACGTTTTTTTCTGCAGTAAAACAGTTTTACTGCAGTAAAATTGAAATCAAGAATGCTGCAGTAAAACGGTGATGTTGTTTTACTGGAGAAAAACTGTTTACACTTTTTCTTCAGCATTTTGGCATTATTCAGTTATTCTGCAGAAAAACAGAAATGCTGGAGAAAAACTGTCTTTTCTGCAGCATTTCTGCATAATGTCATCTTTCGCCGAAGCAACGGGTTTTTCTGGAGCAAAACATTTTACTGCAGTAAAATTGAAATCAAGAATGCTGCAGTAAAACGGTGCTGTTGTTTTACTGCAGAAAACCTGTTTACACTTTTTCTGCAGCATTTTGTACTGGCTCATTATAATGTTGGAGCACGCGAGCCCCCCTCTGTCGAGAGATGGACTCATCCAGAATTACCAATAGTTGTGAGTGACACGAATGCATTTTGTCTGTCTGACTATCCCAGGGGGCGACGAATACAAACGCTACTTTACAAGGTCGTTCGTTTTTCTCCAGAAAAACTGTCACAGACTATTCTGAAGAAAAAGTTAATCGCAATAATGCTGCAGAAAACCAAGTAAACATTATGCTTCAGAAAAACTGTTTTACTGCAGTAAAAAACCGTTGCTTCGGCGAAAGATGACGTTATGCAGAAATGCTGCAGAAAAGACAGTTTTTCTCCAGTATTTCGGTTTTTCTCCAGAATAACTGAATAATGTCATAATCCGCCAAGAGCCAGTACAAAATGCTGCAGAAAAAATGTAAACAGGTTTTCTGCAGTAAAACAACTGCACCGTTTTACTGCAGCTTTCTTAATTTCAATTTTACTGCAGTAAAATGTTTTGCTGCAGAAAAAAACGCTGCTTCGGCGAAAGATGATATTATGCAGAAATGCTGCAGAAAAAAACGGGTTTTCTCCAGCATTTGTCTTTTCTGCAGAATAACTGAATAAAGTCATAATCCGCTAAGGTACGTGTATGACCGTTTTTACCCCGCCATTTAGGCAGCCATACGCCGCTTTTAGGGGATGCGTGCTTGGTATTTGATTGATATTTTCGTGTTTCTACAACCCACCGAACTCTGATATGGATTATAGGATCTTTTCCGTGCGCACTGTGTCTTGTGCTTGCGTGTACACACGAAGGTGGATAAGGAACTAGCAACAGGTCTGCACATAATCTCCAATCGATCGGCAACAAATCCACCCTTGACCCACCTCGCGGGGCCGGGATTCGAACCCACGACCCGGCTTCTGCTTGGGAGGCCGGCGTTTGATCCACAAGGCCATCGCGGACGTCTTTTTTTCACTGTGACACGAGTCTCACACTGACAGACATCCAACACACAGCACAGACTTTATATAAACGTACAAATTTCACCTCGAGGGGGAGTCTAACACTCAATTTAGAAAACAATGGACAGTCGCCCTGCCCACTTGACCAGTCTCAATGCCGGATACTTGAACATTCGTCAAAAGTGATAATTATCGTTCACTCAGAAAAGTGAGCGAATGTTCAGCTCAGACCAGTCTTTATAATAACCTTGACACAGGCAGAGTACGTGTGCAATTGAGCAGTGCTTACGTGCGCTGTGTGTGTGTGTGTTTGTGTTTGTGTCTGTGTGTGTCTGTGTATGCGTGTGGTGTATGCATTTATGCATCAAGAGTACACTGCAAGTTGTCAATTCAGGTAAAATACTAGGGTTAATTGGCATTTGTGTTGTGTGGTGACCAGTCTGCCGACATGTATTCTTGTCATCATTTTCACGAGTTTTCATTCATAACCAGCTGGGGAATAAATCTCATGTTCCTTATGCAATAAATTGTCGGTTCCCATTGTTGCAGGAAGCAAGTTACATGAATAATCAAAACCAAACCCAATAGAAACGCTCGGGAATTCTTCGGCACTTTTCATTGGCGTTTCCCCAGACCTAGACAGACGACACTGCTTCGCAAAGTTCCAAAATCGAACTGGCAAACAGAAAAGTAAACAAAAAACATGAAAGGTAACAAATTCATGCCCCCTCGGACCGACAAAAAAACATCAAACATCTTATAATATCTATGTAAGTTTCCCTGTTTCAACGTAGTACAGAGACGGTGAGTTCACATGCATACATAATTTGCACGGATTTTCATGGATACGACAGCGTGAATGCGGGCGTGAATATCAGTTCGTGACGAAATGGACATGTGACCCTAACCCACGAAAACTTGTCCCAATAGCTTGTCCGCTTTTTATTTATTTCCCCATCCTTTTAACAGTGTTTGAAACAACGATATGACGTGGTTGATTGAAACAGGATGACAATATGCCTGTGGTCGTTGACATCTTCAGAGCGCTGTTCGGAAAAATGAGTCCGTTCTTGTTTTTGTTGTTGTTGTTTTTTGTTTTTGCGAAAGTCGAATCATCTCCTCTTAGATTTCGCCTTGATCGTGAACCTGAGCTGTCGATATTCAATTGCCAACCCCTATGTGGACTTGTGTAACAGCAATCTTAATGTTGTGCTGGAAGAGCTTTCTCCGAGAGCTCTTGTGTTGCACCACCTGCCCTGTGTTGCGACAAGCTACGAGTGTGTCGATCCAGTGCTGGAGGCCTAGTGTTGCGACAAGCTACGAGTGTGTCGCACCAGGGCTAGAGACCTAGTGTTGCGACAAGCTGCGAGTGTGTCGATCCAGGGCTGGAGGCCTAGTGTTGCGACAAGCTACGAGTGTGTCGCACCAGGGCTAGAGACCTAGTGTTGCGACAAGCTACGAGTGTGTCGCACCAGGGCTAGAGACCTAGTGTTGCGACAAGCTGTGAGTGTGTCGCACCAGGGCTATAGACCTAGTGTTGCGACAAGCTACGAGTGTGTCGCACCAGGGCTGGATACCTAGAGTATGAGAGGGAGGGGCTTCCAAAATGAGGCAGGGGTACAAGGGCTGGCCATTCTGCCCCAACCCTTTTGGGGCTTCAGGAACATAGCGCCCCACATTACCAGCAAGATTAGGTGCTTCAAAATAATTCATTTTTTACTCACGAACTTGCGGTGCCAAGAAATCGATAAAAATAAGCTTCACATATTTGGAGAAATATTTCTCTGTGTCAAGTCGACAAGTGACCATAACTGTATTACCCAGCCGCTTCAAGTTCAAGAATATTCATGGACGGTTTAAAGGGAGGTAACTCTTATTCTTCAGTGACAGTCACACCAGTTCAATACAGGCAGTCATTCACAACGAAACAAATGTTGACACTTGACGGAGACTCAGATTCTTCCAGGAAGTCCTGTATAATTTTCTCGGTAGCATAGCAACAAAACAATCAAGTCACTCTACTATGCAGTTGACTTGAACGGAATTCAAACCTCTAATCTTGGTATTCAAATGACACGGCGTCGCGAAACTCCCCATTTTCTTCCCTCGACGTGTTGGTCCAGTGCTGACAACGTCAAAGTATCAAACCAGTGCATTGAGTGTCTTTGGGTTAGAACTCCAGTGGAATCCCATTTTTAAGACACCCCCCCCCCCTCCCCCTCCCCCCAAATTAATTTAGACTTCCTCCTTTTTAAAACCCTGCTTTCTCAGATGTTCTGGTTATAATCTCTGTAAATTTGCCTCCATTTTCAGACTCCCTCCTTTTTGAGACCTGATTTTCTCAGATTGTTGAAGGTCTTTGAAGTAAAAAAAAATATATATATTTTTTAATACAGCAACTAAAACGTTTTTTTCGAACTCGTTGGGAATGTATTTGAGTCAATGGTATGCAAGAGAGCTGAATAAAATTGTTGCTGTTGCTTTGGAAATTGTTGTTTCCTTCTCGATAGGGTGAGGAATTGTTTGATTTTCTCCAATCTGAACTGTTGCCGGTTTTTAAGATAGATTATCAGTTTGAAGCATAGATGATCTCGGGGCGACCCGGTAGTTGATTGTACTCGCAGTCTGTGACGCGCGCGCGCATGCACGCACACACACACACACACACACACACACACACACACACACACACACACACACACACACACACACACACACACAATGTTTTCTCGGTATTTTAAATTAGGACCATGTTTTCTCGGTATTTCACAGGACTACAAGTTTTCTCGGTATTTTTACATTCAACATGTAAGTGCCACAAAATGTACTGTTTTGCAGGGCTTAAGTACACACAACTGCAAGGCCTGTCTTGTTTTATAATTTTTTCTATTGGGGGATATCTATTAATGTGTATATGTTTTTCTCTCTCTTTTTACCAAGCATGATTAGACCGAGGCCGTTCCTACAATGCAGAGATCATCACGCTTACCCTCCTATAGCACCTTACGCTCAAAAGACGAGTGTGTGCGTGTGGGCGGTTGAGACCGAAGGACGGATGAAGAATTAATTATGGATTAGCGTGGCCAAGCCACAGCCACTAAAAGAAAGCTGGGAGCGGGCGAAGGATACAAAAAATGGAAATAATCAGGGCTATCCTACCGCGCAATTACCGAGGTCCTGGGCGCGGTTAATTGAACCTTAATTGTTCTCAATCACGCTTGCCTACTTGCCAGCCCAGTGAGGTAGCGACACGACCTGGACAAGGGAAAAGTAGGTCCTCCTTTACGTTGCAGAGGTCAGCTGTGCCAACTACTGTGTTCGTGTGTGTGTGTGTGGGGGGGGGGGTGGGGGTGGGGGAAGGGGTTGGGGGATGGGTTGTGTGTGTGTGTGTGTGTGAGTGCGTGCGTGCGTGCGTGCGTGCGTGCGTGCGTGCGTGCACATATCTGTCCAGGGCTTTTCAACGGGTATAACCATCCCTACACCGGGACACATACTATAAATCTAAAGATGAGAATTGTTGAAAAGTGAATTTCTTACGGGCCGCGTATGTCGATCTGCGAATTGAATTCTTAAAGAACAAAAAAATCCACTCAACACAGGAAACAGCCTGGAGCTGTTAGTTTTGAGTATGTGCCCAAGTGGAGGGATAGCCTTGTTGCATGCCAGATTTGTGATGGCTGACAATTCGTTGGACAAGGAAAGAATGGCGTGTGTGTCATTCTGTCATCTTCGTCTTCTTTTTGTTTCATTTTTATCGTGAATGTCTGGTAGTACTCAATATTGACGGACTGTGTGATGATATCTTCTGCTATGGTCTGCTGAGACAGTGATATCAAAATCGAGACCGGAGGTCGAGATTTTGATATCACTGTCGAAACAGACCAATAGCAGAAGATATCGTCACACAGTCAGTCAATGTTAGATATATTGCTAATTCTCTGGACATTTTGTATTTACTGTAAAGAAATTACAAAAGTCTCAGTTTTGGCTGTTCCATATCCCTCCCTCTGATTATTATTTCTTTTTGTTCAATCTTTTCTTGTACTTTTCAGTATTTCAAAATGTCTTTTCTTTCAAAAAGTCTTCAGTCACTTGCTCAACTAAATTCTGGGATAATTACATTTTCATATATATTTCTTTGTTTTTAAATTTAAGTGTTTTTGTTTTTGAAGTGGGGAAGGAATAAAGAGGTCGTCAATATCAAAACTAATATCGACGGAAATGTCGTCGATATCACTTTTGCACTGAGGTCAGTTTTGCCCAATTGACCAATGGAAATCCACGTAACATATGAAATGGCAATATTGGTTGATGTCAACAACGGAATTCAATGGAAATCACGATAATAGTTGTCCGGGACCATAGTCTAAACATTATTACTGAAAGGGAAATGGCAAAAGAACCATGAAAAGTAACCATAATTATCAGCTGGTCACAGTCGAATCAAACTTGAGACAGCCTCAGTGCTCATCTTAGCAGCCTTCCTCTTAAAAAGTAACCGAGACTGATCCAGTTAAACAGCTTATACTCAGAACCATTCTGATAATCATCGGTCCACGCTATCGCTGGTCTCTCTGACAGGATGAATAATTACTACGCGCATTAAAGGGAAATCTACCAAAACAAGAATACAGAGTTATCTCCCTTATGTTTTTCGCTAATGTTTTTGATAACAGACGAAAGACGAACGTGATTGTAGAATGGCCGACTTCGACAGTGATCTCCGTTCTGTTCTTCACAGTTATGATAAAGATATCGTTCTTTGGTCAAAACAAGTCGAAATTTTGAGACTTCTGTGGGAAGGAGACCGTGATATTGTTGCATCACTCCCAACTGGTTACGGAAAAAGTCGTCCGCTTCATAGCCATTTTGTTATGATCACGTGACAAAGTTGATTATCACGTGACACTTTTGCCATATTTAGAGTTGTTTGCACAGTAAATACATCCGCGAAAGGTAGCTCGCTTGAAACTGTCTTACATAACAATTCCTTTCTAAATTTAAAAATTACACAACACCATGAAATATCATTATCGACGATCGCGAATCTGATTATATCAATAACACATTACGAAAAGCTCTAAATATGTACACAAATCGATTTCCTCTCCAGAGAAGGAAAACAAAGGCATCCTGTCGGGGATAAATGAGACCCGAAGGGAAGTAACCCATTTCAGGATGACTCAGAACGAGATCACAAAAACATGATAAACGGCCAGGGTTCGCTTTCCCACTGTAAAGCGCAAAGGACATGACATTGTACTTTTAAGCTTTCTGGATCCATACTACTGCTGGGTAAAGTTACTCACAGCGAGACCACAAACACATAATAAACGGTCAACGTTCGCTTTCCCTACGGGTAAGATAAAGGACATGTACTTTTAAGCTTTCTGGGGCCATACAACTGCTGAGTAAAGTTACTCACAACGTGACCACAAACACATAATAAACGGTCAACGTTCGCTTTCCCTACGGGGAAGATAAAGGACATGTACTTTTAAGCTTTCTGGGGCCATACAATTGTTGGGTAAAGTTACTCAGAACGAGACCACAAACACATAATAAACGGTAAGGGTTCGCTTTCCCGCCGGTAAAACGCAAAGGACATGTACTTTTAAGCTACCGGAAGCCATAAAATTGCTGGGTAAAGCCCTCTTCCGTTGAAGGGTCCACGTCAGTTGGGCTTTATGTCACCGGTTTTTTTTTCCAATTAAACGAATGGAATAGGCTAAACAATGGCGCGGCCCTCTGATACCGCTGCTAAAACATCTCTCGGGATGCTCACCCAGTACAGCGGACAATCGTCCTCGAAAGAGAACAAGAGGATGTCGCAACGTGTGAGAAGAGGGGAAGAATAGCGGGGATGGTACACAGAAGAATAGCGGGGATGGTACACAATCAATAAGAAACAACTGACTGGCAGACAATGGGTGACAAGCTGCCCGTGGAGGCTGGAGCGTTGTGCACGTGCTTATACAGTCTCCAGTGTAGCCAGTGCACATAGTGGTGACAGCAATTAACTTGGTTTAAACAGAACTTTATTCAGTTTTACATTTAGTATCATGACATGCAATACGTAATATATGACAGGGGATCCGAACTCGAGCATAAATATTAACGTATCCCAGGGGAAACATTAAAGAAGTATAAACACGATGGCGGACAAAATCAAGATACTAATTTGAGAATAAATGCATTCAGAAAAGCAAAATACAAAATAGTGGTGGGGGGAGCAGGGCTAGTACAGAAGGATAAAAAAAAAATAAAGTTAAAAAGGACAAAAAGAGGAAACATAAAAGTAGGAATGGAGAAGAAGAAGACATGGCAGACATGGAGCGCCAATCGTTGGGAAGGTAACAAAGCGCATAGATAACGGGTTGGTACGGTGTATATATCGAGGGTTGACACTTACTGTGTGATAAACTTGTGGTGAAACAAAGCGCACAGATAACGGGTTGATACGATGTATATATCGAGGGTTGACACTTACTTTGTGATAAACTTGTGGTCAAACAACTTGGCAAAGCGCACAGATAACGGGTTGATACGATGTATATATCGAGGGTTGACACTTACTGTGTGATAAACTTGTGGTGAAACAAAGCGCACAGATAACAGGTTGGCACGATGTATATATCGCGTTGACACTTACTGTGTGATAAACTTGTGGTGAAACAAAGCGCACAGATAACGGGTTGATACGATGTATATATCGAGGGTTGACACTTACTGTGTGATAAACTTGTGGTGAAACAACTTGGCAAAGCGCACAGATAACAGATTTATACGATGTATATATCGAGGGTTGACACTTACTGTGTAATAAACTTGTGGTGAAACAAACTGCAGAGAAAACTGGGGTTGATGCATAATATTGAGGGTTGACACTTTCTGTGTGATAAATTAGTGATAACTTTGTTGTGAAAAAACGCAGAGAAAACTGGGGTGGATGCGATGCATATATCGAGGGTTGGCACTTACTATTTGATAAATTGATGAACCCAACTTATACACTCAAGAACGCTGATTTTAAGTTCTTAGTTACTTCGCACTGCACTGGCGGTCTTCGACGAAACTAGTTTTTACACGCTTCGATTTATAGTTCATTTTCTCCATTTTCTCTGTAAATCTGTTATCGCACTGTGATGTTTCAATAACCGAAATGATAGCATTTGGGCAAGGTCACAGTCGGGTCACTCTTCATTTGGCAAGGTCACGGTCGGGTCACTCTTCCTATCAATGGCCTGAGTCACGTGTTTCGAGGACAAGATGGTCATGTGACCCAAAGGACAAGCGGATGGTTGGTGAGGGACCTTCCACACCCTCGGTTTATCCTGGTAATCAGTTAGCTTAAAAATTAACTGGTCAGAATGAATAAGGGTCCAGGGAAATGTCATGCCTAATTGTACGTCTAATTCCAATGCACTCTTTACAATTGTTCATCATTGTCAATCACAGTGTCAATTGGGTTTGTTTTGTGATGACATTTCCCACGGTTAATAATCACGGTGTCAGTCTGGCGAGTGGGGTAATGCGAGTTCTCGTGTTGACGGACAGAGCAGAGCAGAGCAGATCAATATAATCCATTAACTCGTTTTACGGTTCTACAACTGTGTTCCCATGTCAGGCGACAAAAGAGTTGCGTAATGGGAACGAACCAATCTGTGTTAGATGATAGTGCAGGGGACACGTCCACGGGTTCCGGTGGCGCGCCACATTACACACGATGAGAATAAAGCTGTCAACGAGCTCCCTCCCCCTCCCCCACCCCCCAACACCGCCTCCCCCCCCTCCCCTGTGGTGCCAGTGCTCGCCACGTGCCGCTGTGTGTTCAGGTGTGCAACAGGTATAAGCCTATCGATCAGAGGATTAATGAACAACACTGTGCAGTCGGGGTCCTCCTATAAGCTCACACACACAGCACAGGTTGTAGCTTCACTTCAGCATGCGGCGTGGAAGACCTTCCTGCTTTTTGGTCGAGTTCAGAGCGGGAGGGGGGGGGGGGGTGGTGAGTGGATGGTGTTGTTGTTGGTGGGTACGTGTGTTGTTTTTTTGTTTTTTTTGTGTGTGTGTGGTATTGAGCTGGTTCGGGTTCATGGGCTCCATATTCCGTTACCTTCACTCGGCCAGAGTCTGTGACTCTGTAACCAGTGATGTGGGATGAAAACTAGGCCTACAAAGAACAGTATATTACCTGAGGACTCAAGACTCGAGACTCCTAGACTCAACAATTTTACTGTCCTCATAAAAACCAGGAAAATTGCCTCGCAGTGTCAGGCGGTTAAAAACAAAATACTTCAGGGGCAGATTTAATGTTCGCGAAAATGATACATTCCGTTGTGCGCCTAATTGTTGTGTCACGTGTCTTACAACGTGGGGAGGGGTCTGCGTGTGTACATACTCCTACGTGTGACAGTCCCTCACGCGTACTTCTTTGTTATTGGGGGGGGGGGGGCAAAAAGTTGGTTGATTGGGGCTTTGCTTTTTTTTTTTTTTTTTTTTTTTTTTTTTTACAAATTATCGGATGAGAAAATGGCCGTCTGCTCAAATGGGTACGTGGACTCTGATCATAACAGAATAGAAAACGACATTCTTTATCGAAATATGTTCATTACTTTGCATGCATACAGACACAAAATTAATACAATTACTATATAGGCATACATATGTACCAAGGTGAGTAGTTAAGAAGGAACAAGCTGACTCTACAGACATCCTTGTTGGAACGACAGGCTGCGTGATGTGTGGGAATGGCACTGACGGTTGAGCTGGGGGAGGGGGGGTGGGGGTGGGGAGGGGATGAATCCTAGTGACCAACGATGACCTTGGATGATCCACAATTCGAAGTCACGTGACAAGGTCAAGCGTGTGTAACGACGTCCAACGGACCGAACACAGCAAAGCAGCCCTGCAAGGCAGACAGCCTAATTCACCCCAGCTAAACACATAGTGTGTGTGGTGCCTTACATGAGGCGGTCTGGAAGGTTTTGATCGCGTTTGGGTGTTGTTGTTGTTGTTGTTGTTGTTGTTGTTGTTGTTGTTGTTGTTGTTGTTGTTGTTGCTGTTGGTATTTGTGGTGGTGGTGATGGTGTGTGTGTGTGTGTGTGAGTGTGTGCGGTGACGCCGGGGCTGCGGCGTGCGTGCAGTGACGCCGGTGCGTGCGTGCGTACATACGTGCGTGTGTTGGTGTTTGTGGATCTTCGGGGGGAGGGGGGGATTAACTTCGAAAAACTTTGGAATAAAATTATTTCCACTCGACCCCTTGCTCACACTCGGACCAACATATACTGTTTCCAAATATGAAGTAGCAATGCGTTGTTCGTGAAGTTATTACGATGACCAAGATAAGGTAAAGCCTTTACGTCTGTTGAATCTCTACCTGCATGTAAACCTACATGTGCATCGCACCGCGTATTCTGGAAGGTTTTCATTAATTAGTACAACCTGCTTCTTTGAAGTCCAGACATGTGTGGTCTAATTACAGTATAACTTGTGTCGCAAATAACCTCTTCTCCTGTGCATCAATATGGTCCCAAATACACAAAGACACGGAAAACTAGTGTAGCCTATGCAATGCCAACGTTTGTCTGTCTGTGCGTGCGTGCGTGCGTGCGTGCGTGCGTATGTATGTACGTCTGTGGTAGAAACTTTAACATTTGACTGAACACCGAAATACTAATTTTACCTGGTTATTATTCAAGCAACAGCATCAAAGTATTGAAGCAATGATCAACATTTCGTCGGCACGTATGTAGTTAAAGTGTGTATCCAAAAAAAACGGGTGGTGGTTTTTTTTTGGTTTTTTTTTGGGGGGGGGGGGTAAAAACAGGTGCCTGGTTTGTGTCGTGTGTGGTATGTAGACCAGGTCAGGGGTCAAGGTTAGGTCAGATCGCGTGAAGGATTGTGGTATAGATACAGTTATCACCAAGCTGCAGTTCGCCGATTCGGAGACGATTTCACATTGTTCGGTTTCGTAGCTCCAGAAAAATAGATAAAGAAGATACCAAAGGAGATTTCCTACAGGTTAATCTGTACAGCGTGTTTCCAGTGTCTGCGCGAGGAAGCGCTGTCGAAAGCGCAGTGTCGATCTGGCCATCTGGCAGTCGTGTCCCCGTAAGTAGGCTACAGACAGACAGATCTAGATCTAGTGTCTCGCACTCTTGCACCGTGTCACCTATGCTTACTGTGTGTGTGTATGTGTGACGGAATGATTGAGTGTGTTGCACTGTTTGTCGATTTCTTACGTGAGCCTTGAAGGCTTCGCCTCTTGTTCGATATTTAAATAGCAATGCGTGTAAATCTGGTACGAGACGGCAAGCCATGTAGTATTCTGTTTATCCTACATACTGTATGTGCGTGTCCTGGAATGACGTACGTTTGTCTCGGTGACTTTTCATCATGAGCAGTGGAAAGTTAGGTTCCTGCTAGACTAGTTTGACGCGACCTCATTTACATGATAGAACCACTAGTGAAGTGAACGATATTGTAATCTCCTGGATGTAGGATAAATAATGCTATTACAGAGGAAAAATAATGAATCGTGAAATCGTTTCCCCACTGAAAAGTGCGATGCACATTGTTGTCAGAATTTACAACCGCGTTATCTCACATATTCAATACGGGGGAAAAAGAACATCTCAGGCAATATGAAGTGAATTAATTCTCTTTGTTAAATAAACAAACATATGGTTGTTCCAGCTTAAAAACAACTGCTTGTGAAGCTGGACGTAATCACTGTTGGAAGAAAAATAATGAATCTTAATGATGTTTTTAAGAGTTGAATTAGTACGGACAACTGTAAGGACAACTGTGAATGTTGGATGTTAAAATTTACCTGAATGCCTTGACCGAAAATGTATGTTGTCTGTCAGACTTTCTCTTATCACTTCAAGTGAACTAGACATAGACTTTCCTTTTGGTTTACTGTATGCTCTTCCCCTTTTTTTCTCTGAAGATCCTTCTGTTTTGCTTAAGCACCCCCCCCCCCCCCCCCCCCCCGAAATGGCTGCGATCTGCTGGCCGATGTGAATGCGTGATGTATTGTGTAAAAAAATTCCATCTCACACGGCATAAATAAATCCCTGCGCCTTGAATATGTGCGCGATATAAATTGCATAAAAAAATATATAAGAAAAAATAAATCCCTGCGCTTAGAACTGTACCCACGGAGTACGCGCGATATAAGCCTCATATTGATTGATTGATTGATTGATACAGAGCATATCACCCTCACCGTAGTACGTTATATAGAACACACTTTCAACTACTGTGTTATATAAAGCATATCACCCTCACCTTAGTATATTATACGGAGCATATCACCCTCGCCTTAGTGTGTTATATATAGATGTGACAGGGGAGGCTACCGCTCCTTTCACAGCATACTCTGCACACGAGTTGTTGGCCTTTAAGTCAACACCTCTGGATTGTGGAATTCTGTTTGTGATGGGGTCTGGTGGTTTCCGATTGTCCGTATGTTCATGGAAACCTTCGGGTTTGCATAACAGTTTTTATAGGGCCAAGAAATTAGCCCTAACATTTTCAATCCTGTTTGATTGCACTTCGCTTCCCGAGGTGATCGTAGTGTTACGGCACTCGGTTACATCTGGCGCTTGCGAGCAGGGATGGGACTCGGCATGATATGTTCAGGTAATGGCATAATATGACCACTGAACATTTTCGTGCTGTTCCCATTCTGCGAACTTGGGATGGACAGTGGTCCCCCGGTTCGGAACTTCGAGACGGAGTTCATTCAAACGGGGGCGATTGTGACAGGGGAGGCTACCGCTCCTTTCACAGCAGACTCTGCACCCGAGTTGTTGGCCTTTAAGTCAACACCTCTGGATTGTGGAATTCTGTTTGTGATGGGGTCTGGTGGTTTCCGATTGTCCGTATGTTCATGGAAACCTTCGGGTTAGCATAACAGTTTTTATAGGGCTAAGAAATTAACCCTAACATTTTCAATCCTGTTTGATTGCACTTCGCTTCCCGAGGTGATCGTAGTGTTACGGCACTCGGTTACATAGAGCATATCACCCTCGCCTTTGTGTGATATCACCCTCACCTTCGTGTGTTATATAGATCATATCACCCTCGCCTTGTGTGTTAAATAAAGCATACCACCTTCACCTTATAAAACATATCATCCACACCTCAGTGTGTTATATAGAGCATATCATCCTCGCCTAGTGTGTTATATAGGGCATATCACCCGCACAGAGTGTTATACAGAACATATCATCCTTATCTAGTGTGTTATGAAGAGCATATCACCCTCATCTCGGTGTGTTATATAGATCATATCACCCTCGCCTGGTGTGTTATATAAAGCATACCACCTTCACCTTAGTGTGTTTTATAAAGCATGTCACCCACACCTAGGGTGGTATTTAAAGCATATCACCTTCACATTTTAGCATATCGACGTTGTCATGGAATTTTCGCGTAACTGATTTTATACAGCTTTTCAGCGGAAGGCCAAAACTGACTACTTTTATTTATAAATTGTGTTTATATTTGTACCTGGTTTGGATAGACAGATAAAAGAATGTTGAATCATGTATTGTTGATCGTATTTTAGAGAATGTCTCTCATTGAGAATAGTTTACATATTCCAAAGCACAAAAACAAAACAAAACGCCAAGAATCGAGTTACGCCAAAATTCCAGGACGACGACGATATCATCCTCGCCTTGTGTGTTATATAGAGCATATCAACACCTTTGTGTGTTATATAAAGCATATCATATTCCCCTTAGTGTGATATATAGGGCATATCACTCTCACCCTAGTGTGATATACAGAGCATATCACCCTCACCTTAGTGTGTTGTGGCATGGGATGTGAAGAGACTGACAACGAGCAATCCAGACACTGCACAGTGCACAACGCGTTCAGAATCCATGAAGATTGGCGAGGATCCAGAAACATGACTCCAAGGTGCCCTTCAAGTAAACCTCGAAGACGAGCAACAAAAACCACATCTTCTCCAAAAATGTCAGCTGTTTGCATTAGCTGATTTGCTGGTACACGCTTGATCCAGGAAATGCCGAGTGTGCCCAGTAATCGCTGACCTCAGGCCTCCTCAGTGTGGAAATGTTGCTGACACAGGAACGGGAAAAGCATCGGGCACGTACTAAACGGGTTTAGACACCATTGCACAATGCTAGCACACACATTGTCAACCCGTGGTGAACAAACACAGTAATCCGTACATTGTGGAAGCTAATTCATGCCGCGCACCTAGAACAGTACTAAAACTTATTTGTGAAATAAATTTCGAATTAACTTGATGCACTTTGGAAAAAACACGGCGCACAAACTGATCAATTTTTGATTTCTGCACGGAGTGCCTATACTCGTACTTCGATCTGGCAAAATTGCTTTCTCCTGCTAACACACACGATCCGAGCTCACAAAACACCACACCATGTGGAACTTCCCAGAAATCCTAGAATCACATGGTTTTGTACGCAAATCTTATTGCAATATTTTTACTTAGTGATGACAAAAATAATAGAATTTTCACCCCAAAAAACACACACCAGAACTCCCAAAATGAGTTGACGATGCGCACACACGTGGCCTTTGAGTGATTAGGAGGAAGACGCTGGTCTCAATTAGCGAAGGCAAGCTTGCAGAGCTAATCCCCACGAAAGGAGGCGAGGGTAGGATTGCGCATCTCCTCTTCTTCTTGCCCGCTGTCCTCAGCCAGTCCTCCTACCAGGCAGTGCTGTGCAAGCGACGCCACGAGGCCACGACACACCGCTGGACTGAAGGCGACCACACCACCACCACCAGCCAGAACAGGAAGAAGAAGACGGGGCAGAAAAAGCCAGGGAGACGAAGGAACGACAGAGAGAGAGAGAGAGAGGGAGAACGCAGGCCAAAAAAGACTACCCGCCGCCGCCGCGATGCAAGACTGGTATGGAAAAGGCAAGCCGAGCTGCGACTGTCAGGAATCTTTTCAAATTTCCTGGCCGTGGGGAGAGGGAGACGGAGACGGAGACAGGGGAGAGGAGAGAGAGAGGGGGAGGGCGTGGTGGCAAGGGAGGAGGAGCACGGCAGGCAGGCAGGCAGGGAGGAGACTGGCCAAGGAGACCGGTGTGACGTGCTGTGCGTTGCGATCGATGGTTGGATTGGTGGCGGGGGGTGACTGGAAAGGGGGGGGGGGGGGTACTGCACTTGGGATCACTCCAGCCTCTTTACTCGACCCTTTTCCAACTCCGCTGCCCAGATACGTCTATAAAGACGTCCTTACATTTTCCATTTTTCAGTAACTGCCTGTCTCGGGTTTTTTTTTCTGGAGTGGATACCGTTCCTCTTCCTCTTCTTTCTTATATTGCCCGCTTTCAGTGCCTGTGATGGCTAATACGATTATTCTGATTAAGCCAAGAAAACTGGAGCAACAAGAGATGTACATGGAGCCAGCCATGGACAAGGCAACGGCTACAGGTTTCAAGGAGCTCAATACATCTCACATTGTGCTTTTAGCAAAGTCTTTATTGGCGGAAAATTGCACCAATTTCTGTTCCATGAATAAACAATTCATTTATGTTGGATTACTGGAACTGTACTTGCAGTACTGGCGGCTACATGTTTGTCTGTACACGTACAAGGTCATGACTGAATATTGTAGATGATTGTATTTCTTTTTTTTTTTTCTTTTTTTTCTTTTTTTTTTTTTGCTTAACGCCCAGCCGACCACGAAGGGCCATATCAGGGCGGTGCTGCTTTGACATATAACGTGCGCCACACACAAGACAGAAGTCGCAGCACAGGCTTCATGTCTCACCTAGTCACATTATTCTGACACCGGACCAACCAGTCCTAGCACTAACCCCATAATGCCAGACGCCAGGCGGAGCAGCCACTAGATTGCCAATTTTAAAGTCTTAGGTATGACCCGGCCGGGGTTCGAACCCACGACCTCCCGATCACGGGGCGGACGCCTTACCACTAGGCCAACCGTGCCGGTAGATGTATTTCACGAACGTACGTAGCCTATCTTTATTGTTCAGACATCTTTCTGGACAATGCTTCAAAATGTCAATGGTTATATGACGTCTTTCTAGTATGTAAGCAAATAGAATTGTGAAAGCAAATAAAGCCGGCGATTGCAGGAACATAGTGATTTCGGTCGTACAAACCCTATAATTCAACATTGCCTTAAAGCCCCACTCCGCCTCACAGGAGGTTTACAGAACGATGACATCTTTCACTAAGACAGCAATACTAACCTTATGGGACACACTCACAATAGCATTCAACAACATTGAATGACGCGTACAGAGGGTCCGCTTACAGCTCACTTGAATTGCTATGTTAGAACGGGTAAACCACATACCTGTTCTCGTGGATTATTCAACCCCCGAGCCATCGGGGCCCCGTGTGACCCACTTTTTCATACATGATCAATTTAATAGTTTGCGATTTCAATCCTACTCTATATAGATCTGCAAAAGCATGTTATAAACATAAAGCATCTAAAATACAACTCCAGCACAACGTTATAACTAGGGCGCTCATAGCCACGCCGTATATTCGGCTATACCGAGAGCGCGCTGACGCCAGATGTAAACAAAGCGTTGTCGCCAACTTCACGGCAAGTGTCCCCTATTCACACACAAAAATGTCCGTTTGAAACCACGTACAGCTTAAATTTCTGGTTGTGGGAATGAGTCAGGTTTGTATCTAGTACATGTGTGGTTTTCAACGAGAAATATATACGTAAACAAACATTTGCTGTAGATCTGTCCCCACTCAATAAGCATATTCGCCGACTTTCGTTCCATCCTACGCGCCTCTTTGTCCATAAATGGACTGACAAGCCAAACTATTATGTTCATTGATGTGTCCTGCGTTAATACGGGAAATATCACTATTCAAAACGGTCTGTATTGTGCACAAATTCAAAAAGAAATGAAGCTGTCAAAATTGTGTGGCAGCGCACCGCCGCAACGTCTGGATCGGAATAAAATTGCCTCCGCGCGTTGGAAACTATACAGCATCAACGCACTCAAGCCAACTATCGCTTGGCGTTACGGCGGCGTATGCTCGGTATAGCCTTGAATATACGGGGTGATATCGCCCTAGAACAAATGACTGATATAGCGCGGTGGGAATTCTGTCATATTTAAAACAATCGTGCACTTGGTGAAGAGTTTTTGAAATTTGGCATGGAGTTAGGTATGGTCATAAGGTTTTCAAAAACCATCGCAAACAAATTCAACCTTACGTTTTGTTGCCTGTTTGCGCAAAATTCAATATGGCCGCCGACGGAAGCAGTAAATGTCATATAGCAGCTCCCATTATTACTAGAACCTTGTCAAATGTCTGCTATCCCATGTTTTCTGGTGCAAGGAATCCAAATATGAGATCTCTGGTGTTTCACCGCTATTTTCAGAGTCAAAGGTCATTTTTCAAGGTCATTTCAGTTAACAAAGACGATAACTTTGGAATTTATTAACTTCAAAAGATGAAATTGGGTTGTACACCCTTGCGTGAGCCCTGTGAGCTCACGGTTCAAGTTCTTGAACTCACGACTAACTATTTAGTTAAACACGAATTATGGTGCTCAGAATTGTCGACTGGTCGTAAGTTCTGGACTTAGTCACTGGCACTGTTTGCGCAGCCTCCTTCACACTTGCACAGTGGACCACAGCGAAGACCAGCGCGATGACACTTGCAGTTTCCTTTGCAAGCAACCAAGCAGCCACAGTGGAGCAACAGTGAGCACCCTGTTCTGGCGTCAGGCAGACTTGTCCAGTATGGCACCCATGCCTTGGTTATCTCATTCTATTCCCATCCCCATTCACTTGGGTTTGGGATGTTGGAGGTTTTGGACAGAGACTGTTTCCAGATGAAAGCTGCGATGAGCAATGCTCGCTTTGTGTGCTGGAACAACGCATGCTGGGTTGGTGGGATGGATTCCAGAGGTTTGAGACCAACAGTAAACATCAGCTTTCTTGCTTCGTTGACAGACGTTGATCTACAGTTTTTGCTGTACATCAGCACAGTGAAACGCTCCAGACGCTGCATGTGCAGTGAGTCGAGTGTGAGGCTGGTTGGGTCCTGGGTGATGGCGGTGAAGGTGTCAATGACCTCAGGAACAGTGGCCCATGCATTCCATGCTGTCTTTTTGCCAATTCCGAACATGGCCGATGTTACATCACATCCTGTGTAGGAATGAAAGAAGGGAAGTGCCTTGGCAGCGTTGAGGTCCCAGCTGTTGAGCAATGTAATGTACTGGAATGTCTCTGAATGTCTTTCCTGACCCAAATCCAATCCACAGCTCTGACAGTTTCAGCTGATCAAAGTGATGGATGGCAAGAACCACCCCATCTGTGTCCACTGTCCTGAGGTAGGCCTACGGTGAGTCCCTGCTCAGCAGCATGGCAGAGGTGAAGCATCATCCGTGTGTCAGCTTCTTCTTGGTGGCAAGGAGATAAGGCTGATACATTTGTTGGTCTGCTAGTGAGCACAAGGTCAACCTTCGTAGTCAGGAGATGATATCTTGCATCAGTGGTATGTCGCTCTAGTTGCTCACTGAGGAACGGGAACAGCTCATCCTTGTTGTCAGACACCTTGAGGAACTTCTGCCAGTCAGCTCCCTTTGGAATAGGTATCTTTGCTGAGACTCTAGTTCGCCTTCCTTCACTTTTACCCCGCTTGGCACGAGTCTGTGATTTGAGACTTGCATCCTGATATGTGTCCCAAACAGCATCCACTCTTGTGGTGTTGTTGGTCATCTGGCTCTCTAAGAAGGGTAGCAAATGTATAAGTGTGTATTCTTCAAACACAGTGGCACGCTAGGGCTTGACAATATGGATGATGGCTGGCATATCCAGTACGATCACAGAGGCTTCTTTTGCTGCAGGAGAGCGTCCAGGATCAGGCATTCCAGGCAGGCAGCCAAGAAGAGCAGACTTTGTACCTGACATCAGTTTTCCACGATCACACAAGGAAGGAGATTCACGCTGAATTTCATGTTTGAAAAAGTCGTCCATATATTATATCAACATCAGATCGTCCTAGCAAGGACAGAAACAACTTGGTGATGAGCGCCGCATTTGCCCTTGCTGATCCCAACTTGTTAGCACCCTTCTTCAGGTCCACAGGTGGCCGGTTGCTGAAAGTGTACAAATTGGCCCTTGGGATAACATCAGACAATGGTTTGGAGCAAGTTTCAAGTCTGTCCCTCACAAACTCTGTAAACATGGCCTTGCCGATGTTTGGAGCTTCCCTCAAGCAGTTGACAATTACTGGGTCCATGACTTCACCGGTGTCCAGTGTGACGAACTGGAAGCCTGTCTCCTTGAATGGGTTGACCACTGTTCCCTCTTTCACAAGATAGAGCAGTGCTTTGAGATGTTTCAGGAACTTGTTTTGTCCAGCAACAGAAGTCTCTGGGTGCTCTAAATTGACTTCTCTGTTTGAAGCTGAAAGACTTTCGTTTTCAATTCATCAATGACTCTCAGGACCTCTGGTTTTGAGAGTTCAATAAACTCTTTTTCGGGGACCTGATTTGGCCTATTATGGTCCGCTGGACCCGAAAAGCAACAGCTAACTAACTAACTAAACTCTTTTTTCTCTGGCTGACCATAGAGTCCTTTTGCTCCACTGTCCTCCTTCAGGAATTGGATGCTGTGCTCCTGGCTCTGGTCAAGCGCCATGAGGGAGAACTTCTTGTCACTGCGCTGCACAACGAACTTCCCTTCCTCAAAGGCTTCATGGACACTTGGATGGGTCTCTGGCAGACAAGCCATGTCCTTCACGAAGACAGGCATCCAGCGGGCATAGTGTGTGTGCCCAAAAGCAAAAAACCATGGGCTATGAAGGGCCCGGGCCATTTTGAAAGACATATGTACCTTTTCAGCTTAAATGGTGAGACTGAGATATTCAAGGAGTTCATAAATAGACTCCCAGTGGTCGAAAACATGGGTATAGAGACTAATTGTTTCTTTTTAAGTTGAGTAGGTTCAGAGTTATTACACTCTGAAATGAAATGACCTTGAAAATGACATATGAATGACCTTTGACGTTAAAATGACGTCCAAACGTCAAATCCATCTTGGATATGGGTTGCTTGCACTAAAACACATGTGAAAAGTTGTATTTCTCAATGCTGTCGTGGTAACAATGGGTGCAATTTAGCAGTCCTTTTTCCGGGTGGCGGCCATATTGGATTTTGCGCAAACAGACCAATCGAGGTCAAGCTCAATTTGTTTGCGATGGTTTTTGAAAACCTTGTGTCCATACCTATCACCATGCCAAATTTCAAAGACTCTTCACAAAGTGCACGATCATTCTGAATTCCTTCTCAGCTAATAGTGACACACAACAGAGTGGCGGCATATTCAAAGAAACTGTAGCGATTTGCGGGAAATTCGTCTGCTTGGCAATGGTAAGATGCAGCTCATTTGATGTGATAGTCGCCCTGTTGCGGAAGTACGTTTGCATGCGCGCAATACTCAATCTACACAGGCACAGCAAAAAACAGTATCAAATGGTTTAAATCTCAGTCGACCGGCCAGCATTTAAAAAAGCCGAAGTTGTATCGTTTTTGGTAGCCTACTTCTCCGTCATCAATTCAAAAGAGCTGCAAGTTGCACACATCGTGCGGCCCATTCACCCGGTTTGCTTGAAATACATCCTTTCTATAACTTTTAAAACTTCGAACTGTACTGACTTCGTTTTGATGATAAAATAATTCTTTGGTGTTTTAACAATGTTTGTGTAACAAGCTGTCAATTTATCATTTAGATTTTAAAAGTTAGGTCTAGCGCCAAAACGAGGCTTCCGATTTGTATCAATGTATTTCTTTTCTAACTGCACAAAATGAATTATTTGACAGTTTCTCACTCTCAACGGAAAGCAGTTAGGATGTTCCCGTTCGGTGAGAGTTCAAAATAATGGAAGTATGTTTGGACTCTATATAAAGGCTCGGGGAGCTCATTGATCAGAAAAAGATGGTTTACGGGAGGCCGAGGGTGGCTTTAAATACGTCTGGTTCATTGGGCATAGGATGTAAGCAAACGCAAGATGACCAAACCAGACTTTTATTTGATTGGCTGACTTTGTTTCTTCTCATGCGTATGAGTTGCTGAACTTTGCTTATTCGGTGATAAATGTTTTTAACGCCCTCACGGTTATAAACAATTAGTGTTTACTACGACTTTATATGCTTTGCTTATTCAAAATTGTTTTCAAATTGATAGTGACTTTGAGTCGATTTGGGGCCTACCCTTATTCGAAATATCGTCAGGTGATCCGTGCAAAAGATAACCACGATCCCAAGTGCGCCAAAAAGTCAAAAACACATCAATCTTTCAGTATAACAGTTGCGAGTGTTCGTTTAAGTTCATGTTCCCACAGAGAAAAATTAGGAAAATCAGGTGGTGGTTTTGCAAAATAGTTTGTGGCTCGGTCCGGACCATCCGATTGCATTTCAGCTTGGTACCTTAAGAAAATGTTAATAACACTGTCAAAACACTGTCGCTTCGCTCCGTCGGACTTCAAAGGTGCTTTGATCGGGCGTCAATCCACGATGACAACCTCGAAGTTTCAAATGGAAGCCTGCCAATGTGTACATTTTTGACTTTCAATGACTAGATTTCGAATATTTCGACCAAGGTTAAATAATTGACTTCAGATGACTTGACTTCGGATAATTCAACCAAGGTTAAAATGATTGACTTCAGATGCCTAGACTTCGGATATTTCGACCAAAGTTAAAAACATACGAGAACCTTTACATGCACAACCTGGCGGTGACCTTACACGTAATCTTCCAATGCTGATAGGACCGAGTTACCGAGACCAGCTTTATTCACATGACACTTTTTCGTTTCTTTAGGAGGTCTAGCACTACCACGTCATTGCCCTCCCCTGGCATTGCACTACCCAGGCCTACACGCTCTTTCTGATGGTCACGTCAAGGCGGTCAGTCCCTGCTACAAGGCGGTTGGCTGGCCAGACCGGGGCCATTTTCTCTTTCACCGGTGTTGTTTGTGAGGAGAACGGTCACATTCCATTTCTCTCCAGTCCCTAACCTACTCTGTGGATTTTCGCTGGTCACCATTAGATTAAGTGCAGGCCTTTAGCGTCGCTTCGTTCAGCCAGGTCTATCCAGCCCACAACCACACTGCCAAGATAGACACCAAAAGAGGCCCCCTCAACTCAGGAAAGGGCGCGATCGCACGCACGTTCTTATTGACACACACACATACACACACATACACACACACACACACGCACGCACGCACGCACGCACGCACGCATGCTCGCACGCTCGCATGCACGCACGCACGCGCGCACGCACGCACGCACACGAACACTCGCATGCGCTCACACACGCACGCGCGCACACACACACACACGCACACATACACACTCACACACACACACATAAACATAAACACACTCAAGCACGCACAAATGTTAAAAAAAAATTAAAGGACAATTAACATTGTAATTCAATCAAGTTTGCGTTTTAATGAAACAGATCCTGTGATTGGTCACAATGCCCCAACTCATTAAAAATTACTGGTCATTATTTACACATTAACATGCTTCCATTTGAAACTTCGAGGTCTTCATCGGGGATTGACGCCCGACAAAAGCTAATTGAAGCCCGACGGAGCGAAGCGACGGAGGGCACCAATTAGACTTTGGGAGGGCGTCAATCCACGATGAAGACCGAGAAGTTTCAAATGGAAGCATGTTAATGTTATTGTAATTCAATCTGACGACGATCTCTTTCATGCTTTCATGCGGTTGTAAACAGACAGAATTGGTTCTGTTCTGTTCACACACTACTTTCAGTCCTCTCAGTACTTTCAGACGCAAGGGTCAAGTTCCAAGAAATATGTTTCTGTATTCCTATCGTATGCGCCTCGCCAGCAGGTTGTTAATGGATTTTTTAGCGAGTGGTTATCGACAATTAATGACCGGTAATTTTTAATGAGTTGGGGC
The DNA here is from genome assembly GCF_037325665.1 of Littorina saxatilis. Lineage (NCBI taxonomy): Eukaryota > Metazoa > Mollusca > Gastropoda > Littorinimorpha > Littorinidae > Littorina > Littorina saxatilis. The sequence goes on from NC_090249.1 coordinate 47,379,827, forward strand.
ATTCTGACCAATCACAGGATCTGTTTCATTGAAACGCCAACTTGATTGAATTACAATTGTCGATAACCACTCGCTAAAAAATCCACTAACAACCTGCTGGCGAGGCGCATTGATACAGCCTCAACTAGTCTCGGTTAGCTTTGAGGGTCATTTTACAAGTAGGAAATATGAAGGCCAACGAAATACCGAGACCAAAAGGTATGCGAAGTGATGACGTCGAATACGTGACGTAAGTTGATGCATGAATTCTTCCGGACTACGTCAGTCAATTCCAAAGTCAAAGATCGCTTTTGTGA
>NC_090249.1:47382622-47545122 GCF_037325665.1 Littorina saxatilis
TGAGTGTGGGTCGTAACACTTGAGTGTGGGTCGTAACACTTGGGTATTGGTCGTAAGACTTGAGTGTGGGTCGTAGCACGTGACTTAATGCGACAAGGAGAGAGTGTTGGTCGCATAACCTACCGTAGCACGTTTTGTCCTAATCATTTCACTTTGCACAAACTAAAGGGACACTTTGTCACTGGGATGGGTGCCGTGGCGAGAGAGGGGATGATGATGAAGAAGGGGGGAAGGGCATCATTGTAAATGACTAACATGACTGCATGTGTTTCAGTGATACTGTCTACGCTTCTTCCCGCCCAACCCTAACATATTGCCAGTACATGTAAACGAGTAGCATGCACTGACGTAAATTCGGAAACTTTGTTGTTGTTGTTGTTGTTGTTACACCCCTGGTATAGGGGTGTGTATAGGTTTCACTCGATGTGTTTGTTTGGGTGTTTGTGTGTTTGTTTGTGTGTTTGTGTTCGCATATAGATCTCAAGAATGAACGGACCGATCGTCACCAAACTTGGTGAACAGGTTTTATACATTCCTGAGACGGTCCTTACAAAAATTGGGACCAGTCAAACACACGGTTAGGGAGTTATTGGTGGATTAAGATTAAGAGTGACATATTAATGGTCAAAGGGAAATAACCTTCTCAGTTGGTGGCAGTGAGAATGGTTATTTCCCTTTGACGAAGGGGGGTGTTTTTCCTACCTCGACGTACCCTTTCGCAATGGACCCTGTGTTTACGCGAATAAACATTCTGACTTCTGACTTCTGACTTCAGACTTCAGACTTCTGACTTCTGACTTCTGACTTCAGACTTCAGACTTCTGACTTCTGACTTCTGACTTCAGACTTCAGACTTCTCTCTGTCTCTCTGTTTCTCTGTCTCTCTGTCTCTCTGTCTCTCTCTCTCTCTCTCTCTCTCTCTCTCTCTCTCTCTCTCTCTCTCTCTCTCTCTCTCTCTCTCTCTCTCTCCGCATGTAATAAAGTTCTGAGTTCTCTGACGGGGGTGTTTTTCCTACCTCGGAGGAATTTCTTGTTGTTGTTGTTGTTGTTGTTGTTGTTGTTGTTGTTGTTGTTGTTGTTGTTGTTGTTGTTGTTGTTTTTTTATCTTGAGGTTATTTGTTTCGTTTTCGTTCTTTAGGAGAGGCGAACATGAGACTCCGTTATTCCAGATACTTGTTGTTGTTGTTGTTGTTGTTGTTGTTGTTGTTGTTGTTGTTGTTGTTGTTGTTGTTGTTGTTGTTGTTGTTTTATCTTGAGGTTATTTGTTTCGTTTTCGTTCTTTAGGAGAGGCGAACATGAGACTCCGTTATTCCAGATACTTGTTGTTGTTGTTGTTGTTGTTGTTGTTGTTGTTGTTGTTGTTGTTGTTGTTGTTTTACGAGGTTATTTGTTTCGTTTTCGTTCTTTTAAGAGACATGAGACTCCGCAATTAGAATGTAAAAATTTCGCTAAAACGTCCATTTTGAACAGCGTTTCTTTTTCTTTCAAAAAATAAATAAATAACAGAATATTTTATGCAAGTACAAGTATAAATCTAGGCGTTTATAACAAGGTGCGTCAACTTCAAAGCTGAAAACGGCTTCTCCTTTGGTTATTGACCCGGGGCGGCCGTTACTGAGGTCATTTTGGTCGCACGTGCAGAAAGTGTGTCCACCACGAAGCCAATAAGCCATAAAGCCACTAATCCACTAATCGACACAGCCACTAAGCCGTCAAGTCACTAAGCCACCAGACCAGTAAGCCAAAACGCCACTAAGCCAAAAAGCTACCAAGCCACAAAGCTACTAAGCCACCAAACCACTAAGCCACCAAACCACTAAGCCACCAAACCACTAAGCCACCAAACCACTAAGCCACCAAACCACCAGGCCACTAAGCCACCAAGCCACTAAGACACAAAGCCACCAAGCCACTACGTCACCAAGTCACAAAGCCACCAAGCCTAAATCATTCAGGAAAATGTTGGCATATAAAACTGGACAAGAAAGTGGATTATCTCAGCTCCTGTTACCAAGGGGGGTTCGCATGTTACGATTCCTTGCATTTGCTTTGCCAAAAGGAAGCAGTCTTGAATCAACTGATCAAGAGTCTTTTTGGCTTGTCCTCTCCATGTCCTACGCGTTGTTTGGCGGTCTAAGGTAATAATAAAGAGTGACTGGATTGAATGCTTGCTTAACAATGCAAAGCAATCAATGGAATGACTGGATTAAATACTTTCTTAACAATACAACGCAATCAATAGAATGACTGGATTGAATCCTTGTTTAACCATACAAGGCAATCTACAGAATGGCTGGATAGTATTGAATGCTTGCTTAACCATGCAACACAATCTATGGAATGACTGGATTGCATGTTTGCTTAACAATACAACACAATCTATGGAATGACTGGATTAAATACTTTCTTAACAATACAACGCAATCAATAGAATGACTGGATTGAATCATTGTTTAACAATACAACGCAATCTATAGAATGACTTGCATGTTTGCTTAACAAAACAACGCAATCTATGGAATGACTGGATTGCATGTTTGCTTAACAATACAACACAATCTATGGAATGACTGGATTAAATACTTTCTTAACAATACAACGCAATCAATAGAATGACTGGATTGAATCCTTGTTTAACAATACAACGCAATCTATAGAATGACTTGATTGAATCCTTGTTTAACCATACAAGGCAATCTACAGAATGGCTGGATAGTATTGAATGCTTGCTTAACCATGCAACGCAATCTATGGAATGACTGGATAGGATTAAATGCTTGCTTAACAATACAACGCAATCTATGGAATGCCTGGATAGGATTGAATGCTTGCTTAACAATACAACGCAATCTATGGAATGCCTGGATAGGATTGAATGCTTGCTGAACAATACCATGCTATCTATGGAATGACTGGATAGGATTGAATGCTTGCTTAACAATACAACGCAATCTGCCTGGATTGAATGCTTGTTAACAATACCACGCTATCTGTGGAATGACTGGATTGCATGCTTGTTAACAATACCACGCTATCTATGGAATGACTGGATTGCATGCTTCTTAACAATACCACGCAATCTCTGGAATGACTGGATTGACTGCTTGCTTTACAATACAACGCAATCTACAGAATGACTGGATAGGATTGAATGCTTGCTTAACAATACAACACAATATACATGAGTCACTCTTGACACTTCACGGTTAAAACAACCAGCATTCTGAAACTGGATCAAAACTTGTAAACACACAACAGAGAAGCTGTTTTAATCCAAAAAGCGTGAAACGCTGGGTATTGTAAAAATTATGTTTAAAAAAGAAAAAGAAATCTGCCTCTAAAATGGCCTTGAAAAGTTGATATCGGCCAGTTACTCATTTTGAATTTTAATAACGAAGCGCTCAAACACTAATTCTTAGGTGTTCCTACCGTGTGTTGTCATAATTACAACCCCCAACCCGAACTGCACAGCTATTGGGGCGATTAGAGACCGTGTTTTGGTCCATTATATCCCTTTGAATCGAAACCTCCACCGAATGCGACGTATGGCTGCCGAAATGGCGGGGTAAAAACGGTCATAAATGTAAAAACCCACTCGTGCAAAAGCATGAGTGAACATGGGAGTTTCAGCCCATGAACTAAGAAGAAGAAGAAGAAGAATCGAAACCTGCGCAGGACCTGTCAGTTGACGGCTGCCTCGTTCAGAAGAAGTGACATCAAAATTACACACTGGAAGCAAACAAAACAACCTCAACTCAAATAAATGGTTATCCCACCAGCGTGGAAAGTAGGGGATCGTTGCGATGGGCGAGCCGGGTTGTTTTTTGTATGGTTAAAAACTGGTTTTGCCCTGGTGTTGCTGTGAGCAACATCAAAGTCGTGACGCCCTACGCTGTTTGAAGCATTGCGGGTATCGACAGACTTCTCGAAACTAGTGCGTGGTGGCAGTCATTTTACATGTCACGTATTAAAGCTTGACCATTAGGAAAAGGTCACGTTAATCTAAAACTAAAAGATGAACAATGAAAACATGAGATCAGTCATTAACAATACTTTTGAGGATGGGCTAGCTACGGATCCAGTTTGTTTCAGTAAAGCATTCCAATATTTGACCTAATTTGCAAAAACGAATTTCTTTGATTCTGATCAACCGAATATCTGGAACTCTGACACTGCTTTAGAGACTTAGCTATATGTTTTTGGATTCTGGACATGATGCAATCTTTTTTTTTATCTTTTTTTTATATCTGTTGCTGCAATTTTAATTTCAATAATTTTTTCAGAATTTTTACGAAGAAATGAATTAATTATTTCTAAGCTTCCAAGCTGAAATGCAATCCCGTAGTCCGCACTGAGTCAGAGATTGTTTCACCAAAATTTCAATCAATTTGATGGAGAGAAGAAATGAATTCGCCACATGCACAGTCCCGCATAGACTTTTGTGAAAGACCGGATATGACGCCATCAAAGACATTCATATAATTGCTAAAATGGTAAAGGACGGTCGAACTTGACGGTTTCTTTGTCATATCGAACTCTCAACAGCCCTTGAGACGACTGGTGGCTGTTAATGCAAGGACCGCATGTGCTTTGCGAGTTGACTGAATTGATTTTGTGGTCTGTCAAGCATGAGAGGGTTGTCTCCGTTGTTTGATCACTGCTTGAGCCGCCGTGTGTCACATGTACTTATATTGATTCACCAGTGTTTTTCCGTGGACACCAAGCCATCAGCGGGGCGGGGGGGGGGTGTGGTGGGTGTGGGGGGGGATATGCATTGTGTAAGACACTCAGTCAGACGTCATCTGTGAGCTTAGTGCATGTACTTGAAGCCTTTACAAATCAAGAGAGAGAGAGAGAGAGAGAGAGAGACACACACACACAGACAGATAGACAGACAGAGAGACAGAGACAGAGACATACAGAGAGAGCGAGAGAGAGAGAGCGAAATTACTACATTTAGTCAATCTGTCGAACTCGCAGAATGAAATTGAACGCACTGCATTTCTTCGTCAATAACCCGCGGCAAGGAAATCGCTGATATTTTCACGCGCTAAACGTATAGAAATTGACAAGCCGGTATATGCGCAGGTATAGCGCAGTAGCGCTTGCGAATTGCACTAAACAGATAAAAGTATTTTCTGTTTAACTTTCTGACCTTGTTTATAATTCAAACATAGCATATCTATATGTGGTTGTTTATTTAATTCGGAAATGATAAAGCATAAGATGAAATCCTTTTGGATATCGATTACTAAAATTTTAATTTTAATTAGAATTTTCAGATTTTTAATGACCAAACTCATTTATTAATTTGTAAGCTTCCAAGCTGATATGCAATCCCAAAGTCCGGGCTTTGTCGAAGATTGCTTGACCAAAATTTCAATCTATTTGATCAAAAAACGAGGGTGTGACAATGTCACCTAAACTTTCACAAGAAGCCGGATATGACGTCATCAAAGACATTTATCAAAAACATGAAAAACACGTCTGGGGATTTCATTTGCAGGAACTCTCATGTAAAGTTACATGAAGATTGGTCCAATAGTTTTCTCTTAATTGTTCTACACACACACACACACACACACACACACACACATATACACACACACACCACCACCCTCGTCTGGATTCCCCGTCCATGTTAAGACATTTACTCAAAAATTGACTAAATGTAAAAATAACAAGAAATTCCTCCGAGGTAGGAAAAACACCCCCGTTGGTCAAAGGGAAATAACCATTCTCACTGCCACCAACTGAGAAGGTTATTTCCCTTTGACCATTAATATGTGCCTCTATAAGTCCTTGTAGAATCTTAATCCACCAATAACTCCCTAACCGTGTGTTTGACTGGTCCCAATTTTTGTAAGGACCGTCTCAGGAATGTATAGAACCTGTTCACCAAGTTTGGTGACGATCGGTCCGTTCATTCTTGAGATCTATATGCGAACACAAACAAACAAACACATCGAGTGAATCCTATACACACCCCTATACCGGGGGTGTAAAAACGATTTTTTAATCAGCAAGGAAAGCATTTGAGACCCAGTGTGCTTGAAAGCACATGAGGACTAAACTTGATTGTAAACAGCAGCGACAGCGCAGTCTGTCTCACATCTCCTTGCCACACTCTGCAAGCTTTCTCCTCGTCGGCTCAAAACATCGGTCTTTGCGGCAAAAAAGCACCGCTCTCTGTATCTTCCATGGGAGGATATTCACTACAAATCCCACACCAAAAAGGGAAATTGCTCTTCTTGTCTCGTCTCTCTGGATGCTAGTGGTTGCGCCCACAGCGTCACAAAACAAAGGCGAAAACGGAAATAGGGGGTAAAAAAAAAAAAAAACCAGAGAAAAATTCAATCCGAAGCTGCGCGCTCATTGGGTTTTGCTGTTTGTTTTTTGTCATCTCTCCGGATTTTCGTTGTGCCGACGGAACATGTGTCTCTTTGCAAAGTGGGGGCAAATGAGCTCATAAGAAATGCAGGAATTCGCTTTTTGGCTTCTTCCACATTTTGAATGAGCGTTGTTTTGATAACCCGCTTCCGTTAGAGACTCTCTAATGCGACTTTATATTCTCAACACATTCTCTTATATTCTCAGTACGAATGTTTGGCTCGAGTATAGCCAATGCATTAATAAACTATGTTCGTATGTGTGTGTGTTAGTGTGCGTTGAGCGTGCGTGTGTGCGTGCGTGAGTGTGTGTGCGCGCGCGTGTGTGTGTGTGTGTGTGTGTGTGAGATGTGGCAAACTTTGACATTTGACGACATGTTGTATCAATTCAGGAACATAAAATGCTTTTGATTGTGAGTTATAACACGCTAGTCGCGTGAAATAGCGGTCCTTCCAAACAGAGCTCGGACACATTGATGCATTAGTAAAATAACACAGTGGTCCATTGATGCATTAGTAAAATAACACAGTGGTCCATTGATGCATTAGTTAAATAACACAGTGACACAATGATGCATTAGTTAAATCACACAGTGGTCCAATGATGCATTAGTAAAATAACACAGTGGTCCACTGATGCATTAGTTAAATAACACAGTGATCCAATGATGCATTAGTTAAATCACACAGTGGTCCAATGATGCATTAGTTAAATCACACTGTGGTCCAATGATGCATTTAGCACAAAAAAAACAGTGGTCCAATGATGCAATAATAAAATGACACAGTGGTCCAATGATGCATATAAGTTTAAAAACACAGTGGCCCAATGATGCATTAGTTAAATAACTCAGTGGTCCAATGATGCATTAGTTAAATAACACGTGGTCCAATGATGCATTAGTTAAATAACACAGTGGTCCAATGATTCATGAGTTAAATGACACAGTGGTCCATTTGTTAAATAACACAGTGGTCTAATGAATCATTCGGTAATTAACACAGTGGTCCAATGATGCATTAGTTAGATAACACAGTGGTTCAATGATACATTAGTAAAATGACACAGTGGTCCGATGATGCATTAGTCAAATAACAGTGGTCCATTCGTTAAATAATACAGTGATCCAATTATGCATTGGAGTTGTTCTTCAGTACTGGTGACAGAAAGGGGGAAAAGTGGTCAAAATTCAAATCTCTAGTTTTGTTTTTGAAATATAGCTTTTCATAAAGCAGAAATACTGTAGTATCTGACGTACATAAGAAAACATCACTGGTTCACATGGTTCTTACATAATCTAACTTTTAAAGCTGGTTCTTGTGTGTCTGTGTGTATGTTTGTATGATGACGATAGGACCCGAAACGGCTGCACGGAATGAGACAGGAATTGCAGAGAATGTTCTTTGCCACTCGAGTCGTGTCACAGGGTACTTTTGGAATAGCAAATTTGAAAGGATTCTTTAAAACACGGCGGAAAACATTATACACCCTGTGAGCTATCGAGGATCCTCCCCGTCTGGGCTGTCGAAACATGATCTTGTTAAAAGACGTTTTCAAATGGTTAACCGGGAGATATACACTCGAAGCACATTCAGCGAAGTTATGTTGCCAAATCATCAAAGATCAACATTTCACTACACGGATCGATGCACACAGTCGAAATAGATGTGACTTTCACACGACCGAAGACTACTTACACTAGCAGGCTAGCAGACGATAAGATCTAAATATTTAGATCAGTGAGAGCAATCCGTTGGAGAACATTTACTCCGCTTATTCGTCTTCAGTTTAAGCTTATTTCCCCTGCCATAAGTTTCCTTGCAGATCTGCAGTCGCGTAGTGAAATGAACTAGTGTCATCGGAAGATTCTTCTCAGTCAATGATCGAAGCACAGTTCTATGCTGACAAAAGTCACTTTAGGAAAACACGACCATTGACTTCATTTATGAGCCCAAAAGTAACAATATCGACAAAAAATGTATGCATTTGACATTAAATGAAACATTCATAGACAGTTTCCAACTCACCAGATGTGCCAAAGAGCCTTTATTCGTGAAAAACGATGATTTTAATCAGACAGGTATCGGAAACAACTTGGTAACCTGCGTTTCTCCTTCCGAGGCGACGTGACGGCGCCACATTTGTTTGTTTATGGCTGTTTATCGCAGGGGCGGATCTGGGGGGGGGGGTGCAATGGGTGCAATTGCACCCCCCCCCCCCCCCAGCGGGACAAAAAAAAAAAAAAAAAAAAAAGAAGAAAAAAAAAAGAAGAAAAATGTATCACCTGAAAATAGCACTTTACACGCTCAGATTGCACCAGATTGCACAATTTTGCTTCCTTTTTAAAAAAAAATTCCGGGGGGGCATGCCCCCGGACCCCCCTAGCATGCTCGGCGCTTCGCGCCATCGGTTCGGCGCTTCGCGCCTTCGCTGATAAGATACAAAAAACAAAACAAAAAGAACTTTGCACCCCCCCCTTTCAAAACCCAGATCCGCCCCTGTATCGCGAAACAACACAGTTGAAATTTGTGTGTAAAATATCAAAAATGCGTGGCGTGTAATCTCCGAATCAGTTCGTTATCTGCGTTTCGATGGTAATTCAGTCAGAGTGGAGTTACTCTGAATCGAAGGCGATGGTAACCTGCGTTGCATGTGCGACGGCGTGAACAAATTTGATTGCAATATTTTATACAGGAAGTAAATTTCAATGATTCTGGCTCAGTCTTGTAGATCTGTTATGCAGTGTGTTTGGTAGTGTATCTGCTTTTCTACTATGAAGCTCATTTTGAGTGATACGCTCATCAAAGTGGGGTACCCAGGGGCGGAGCAGTTAAGCCAGAGGGGGGGGGGGGTTTACAACCTCAGTGGGGTCCAAGGGTAGACCCCTTGTGGGGTACATGGGCAAGGCCTCGTTGTGGGTCAGAAGCTGAAGAGCTTTAGCTATTTTATGAACGATTTATGGCTTATCCTTGATTTTAAACATGATCAACTGGTGTCAGCAGCCACTCATTATTTCTTTTAAAGTTAGTATTAATTTTTTTAATTTTTTTGACAGCCGGGGGGGGGGTTCGGAACCCCTGTAACCCCCCCCCTAATCCGCCCCTGGTACCCTATGTGTGACATCAGCCGTATGCAGATTACGCCTCAGAACACTCGCATTTCACAAAGACAACAATAATTTGCAACATTTCAAGAACTGCATCAGTTTTATTAGATACTATTTAAACAAAAACAGCACAGACACGACTATTATCAACAACACAGAACGGGAGGTAAGTCGGCAAAAATACTCCTTATAGTGAGTAGTGTGCGTTCCCGTTTTTGGTCGCCATTTTTGCTGGCATTTTCACAGTAAATCTTAACATTTCCATATCTATTGAATGATTGTGGTATTTTCTTTGATTGTGGCGATTCTCCTATCTCTCTGGCATGCACTGGGTGCTTTGTGACCAGTTTCTCCCCTAGACTGTATTGAAAAATGCGTCCGTGTGAGCTGACCCCCACTTGTCACCAGTAGCAAAGAACAACTCACTGGTTAAATAACACAGTGGTCTATTAGTTAAATAACACAGTGGTTCAATGATGCATTAGTTGAATAACACATTTCATCAATGATGCATTTGTTAAATCACACATTGGTCCAATGATGCATTACTTAAATAACACAAAGTGGTCTCGAGAGCGCTATGCTGTACCGTAGACATGTTCTATTGAAACGGCGCTTAGAATTACATGGTCGAGTTGTAGTATTAGAGTGGAGATTTACAGCTGGTGATTATCCTTTTTAGCCCTGAGTAAACTATCTTGCGTGCGCATATTGAATTATGTTCCCCAATTAGTACGCTCAGTTATCTTCAGAAGCCAACAGCTCAACAGCCAAAAGATTTTACACTACGGTCAGTTAATTGCCTCTGATTCCAACGGGCAATAGCTTGAGCCATAATTAGGTCTGCCTTTAACGTTAAATCAGCAAGGAAACACGAAATTGACGTCAATAAGAGGTCTGCCTTTAACTATATAAAAAGCAAGGAAACACGAAATTGTCGTCATTAATAGGTCTGCCTTTAACTTTATAAACAGCAAGGAATCACGAAATTGACGTCATTATGAGGTCTGCCTTTAACTTAAAAACAGCAAGGAAACACGAAATTGACGCCATTATAAGGTCTGCCTTTAACTTTAAAACAGCAAGGAAACACAAAATTGACGTCATTAATAGGTCTGCCTTTAAGTTCAAAACAGCAAGGAAATTAAAACAGCAAGGAAACACAAAATTGACGTCATTAACAGGTCTGCCTTTAACTTATAAACACCAAGGAAACACAAAATTGACGTCATTAATAGGTCTACCTTTAAGTTCAAAACAGCAAGGAAACACAAAAAGGACGTCATTAAGAGGTCTGCCTTTAACTTTAAAGCAGCAAGGAAACACGAAATTGACGTCATTAATAGCTCTGCCTTTAACTTAAAAACAGCAAGGAAACACGAAATTGACGTCATGATTAAGCCCTGGGTTACATCAGCGCTGGCCTGCACAAAATGCAAAGCAGTCATGTCCCCCACTCCAATTCCTGCTAGGCGGGAATAATTGAGCGTGCCGGCTGAGGAGTGATTTGTTGGAAAGGGCTATAGATTGGCGGTGGGGGAAAAAGGCTTGGGTTAGCCGAGACCTCATTGATCAGCTGCAACGATACAAGGCTGACATGTTCAGGGCCCTGCACTCTGCACAACTCAACGGATAAAGATTTTTTCCGTCCAATGAAGTTACATCACAGGTCCAATCCACGCACCGGCAAGACGAGCAGTACGCGCAAACACGGGCGGCATCCCCCAATAATTCCATTTGCTCCAGCTTTCGCCATTCTCACGTATGAGCTAATTCGTTCGGCGCAAATACTCTTCCTGGCACCGGAACAAAAGCGAAAAGAAACAACAATGAAAAGTAAAAAGCAACAACTATAGGGGAATGACCCCTCATGTGGACCGGCTCCTGACCAACTAGCTCTCTCTCCGCTCTTTCTCTCTATTACGAGGTAGCCCCTCTCGCATTTAGGAACCTACGCTTACATGGCCTTTCAGAAATCAGGGGGACGTCATATCCGGTGTCGATTGTAAACATGGACGAAGTTGCCGAGGTAAGTTCTGAAAATGCTAAAATAAACTCAGAAAAGTGCATATGGAACATGTTTTTCGATGAGTTTTGTTAAGTTTAGTTTGGAGTTTTGGAAAATCCACTTCATTGTCACCTCCCATTGTCACAAATAACTGGAGCGTGCTTTCTTTTCACTGTCTTCGAATCGCTGGCCTTTCAAACCGGACGTGACGCGCCCCTGAAAGTCGAGAGTCGTAACCTCGAAGGGTCACGTGACGAGTTGGCGGTCCAGGCTATTTGGTCTATGGACAAACTAACGGTGCTAAGGCGCTCAAAATAACTTAATTAGTCACATTTACCCTCGCTAAGTAACTTGTTTATCAAAACAGTTGCGGACGCACAAACCGCAAAACCGTTATGCTTTTTTTTCCTCTAACTTTGTTACGCTTTTGACAGCGTTCACGGTATATTTGACGTTTAAAACCTGGGTTTTTTTTCAATTCTCCTGACAGCTTGTAAAGCAACCATTTTCCGCTCAGCTTTTGGAGCTGAAGAATGAAGATCATATTGTGTAGAATTCTCTGGATTGATCCATATGAAAGTTTAAGTCCTGTACTTTATTCCCGTATGCACATATTTCAATCTTCCTTAGAAATAAACTTAAGTTTTGACACGGAAGGTACATATTGTCATTTGAAGCACTCTTCAAAATTCTGTTTTTGGTTTGTCGGAATTGTGCCCTTTTCCTCGATTTTGAATTCCCGTTTTGTTTGTCAAATTGTAGAATATGGAGCAGCTTTGATTATGTAGCATAACTTTCTTCAAATCTTTTAAATAGCAATTTCCATTGTATCATTACCCAGCTACAAACTGTCTTTGACGTAAAATTGTTCATGGTGCATGTTTAAAGACCCCCGTTTGAAGCACAAGGTTTTTTTCAAACTTGTCATTTTATGACGTAACAATATAATGACGTCATCTCTGAAAGTGATAGCAGTAAAATGGTTTGGCCGTTCAAATAACATATTATCCCCGAGTACGCAGTACTAGGGTCCAACAGACTTTAATTGTGTGTATGTCTGTGTGTGTGTGTGTGTGTGTGTGTGTGTGTGTGTGTGTGTGTGTGTCTGTCTGTCTGTCTCGACTTAACAGCTTATTGCTGGGAAACTACTGGGCGTAGTTCGTTAAAAAATTGATACACTAACTTGATAATAGGTCCGATTGATCTTATTAAAACTTCATAATGTTACCTGGGACCTAAATGCGAAATATTCCACAAAAACGACTCTTAACGGGGGGAGGTTTGGCGGTGGGAGTACAACTTCCGTGCAGCTAATGGAACAGCCAGCTAGCTGGTGCGAATCACGTCCGTCTATGGCCAAAGTGATTGTGGATCGATTCCCGGCATGGGCGGTCTATATTTTTTTTATTTTTTTTTTAAATTCTTGTTTACTATTGTTTATTATGAACGTTTTAATGTTTTATTTTACTCTAATAATTTTTTTAATTGTGTAAAATAAATTTAAAAATTTTTTTTTTTTTTAATTCTTGTTTACTATTGTTTATCCCCGAGTACGCAGTAGGAGGGTCCTGCAGACTTTAATTGTGTGTCTGTCTGTGTGTGTGTGTGTGTGTGTGTGTGTGTGTGTGTGTGTGTGTGTGTGTGTGTGTGTGTGTATCTGTCTGTCTGTCTCGACTTAACAGCTTATTGCTGGGAAACTACTGTGCGCAGTTCTTTCAAAAGTTGATACACTAACTTGATAATAGGTCCGATTGATCGTATTAAAACTTCATAATGTTACCTGGGACCTAAATGCCAAATAATCCACCAAAACGACTCTTAACGGGGGGAGTTTTTGCGGTGGGAGGCTGGTCGCTTTGCGAACAGCCAGTCACTGAACTAAAGGGGAGACTTGGGCGCCCTGAGACGAACACGTCACGCAGTGACGAGAAAAGCATGATTTGCAAGCCAGACAACGGGTGGGGATATGGTCTCGGCAAAGAAACTACAATGCAGGGTTATCCCCGAGTACGCAGTACTAGGGTCCTGCAGACTTTAATTGTGTGTGTGTGTGTGTATCTGTGTGTCTGTCTGTCTCGACTTAACAGCTTATTGCTGGGAAACTACTGGGCGCAGTTCGTTCAAAAGTTGATACACTAACTTGATAATAGGTCCGATTGATCGTATTAAAACTTCATAATGTTACCTGGGACCTAAATGCCAAATAATCCACCAAAACGACTCTTAACGGGGGGAGTTTTTGCGGTGGGAGGCTGGTCGCTTTGCGAACAGCCAGTCACTGAACTAAAGGGGAGACTTGGGCGGCTGAGCTGAACACGTCACGCAGTGACGAGAAAAGCATGATTTGCAAGCCAGACAACGGGTGGGGATATGGTCTCGGCAAAGAAACTACAATGCAGGGTTTGGTCTCGGTGAAAGAGAGACAGAGAGCACGAGAGAGTCTATGGCCAAAGTGATCCGGGTTCGATTCCCGGCATGGGCGGTCTATTTATTATTATTTTTTTAATTCTTGTTTACTATTGTTTATTATGAACGTTTTAATGTTTTATTTTACTCTAATAGTTTTTTTAATTGTGTAAAATAAATAAATAATTTTTTTTTTTAATCTAAGTGATCCGGGTTCGATTCCCGGCATGGGCGGTCAATTTTATTTTTTTAATTTTTGTTTAATTTTTGTTTACTATTGTTTATTATGAACGTTTTAATGTTTTATTTTACTCTAATAATTTTTTTAATTGTGTAAAATAAATAACTTTTTTTTCTTCTTTCTTTTTTTTTTTTTAAATCCACGTGCACAAGACAAAAACTTTCATACTTGGGGAGCGAGCCAGTCTGAAGAGTACTCGGGTCCAGCGCCAGCGTTTTGTATTGTTACGATCAATGACCTGTTCAAGTCATTAATGACGATCAAAAACACGGCATAGTGCTGAAAACTAACTGTAATGCACATAAAAATATTCTTCACAATTTTGAAGAGAAAGTGAACTCTTTTAAACGCCTTGCGCCACATAGGACCAGTGCTATTTTCCGCTGTGCATTCTTCTATAAAGGGACGGCTTGTTCTCCTAGCGGCAAATCTCCACTTCTGATGACATCGCTTTCCCTTTCTTGTCCGTTTGGTGAACTGCGGAGAGACCTTAATCTACGTCTTGTCTAGTTTCCTTATTTGCAGGGACAGCACAATCTTCTCTGCGTCTCCTCTCGTCTGTCTAGAATAGAGACTACCAGGCTCTCTTGATTTCTCCTCTTCCAGCTATGGCTATGCTTGCAAAAGGGGTCTGGCCATCTTCATCTTTTATCTCTCTGTGTTGTCTTCCTCTCGCCATTGCAATCAGGCACGTCATCATCGTATCCGTTATTCATCCGCAATGCAAACAGTGTATATTGTATACAGGGCAGTCTACGTCATATCGATACTTCATCCACAATGCAAACAGTGGATTTGTGGCGTATACATAGCCGTTATTCGTACACAATGCAAACAGTGTATATTGTATACAGGGCAGTCTACGTCATATCGATACTTCATCCACAATGCAAACAGTGGATTTGTGGCGTATACATAGCCGTTATTCGTACACAATGCAAACAGTGTATATTGTAAACAGGGCAGTCTACGTCATATCGATACTTCATCCACAATGCAAACAGTGTATATTGTATACAGGGCAGTCTACGTCATATCGATACTTCATCCGCAATGCAAACAGTGTATATTGTATACAGGGCAGTCTACGTCATATCGATACTTCATCCGCAATGCAAACAGTGTATATTGTATACAGGGCAGTCTACGTCATATCGATACTTCATCCGCAATGCAAACAGTGTATATTGTATACAGGGCAGTCTACGTCATATCGATACTTCATCCGCAATGCAAACAGTGTATATTGTATACAGGGCAGTCTACGTCATATCGATACTTCATCCACAATGCAAACAGTGGATTTGTGTCGTATAAATAGCCGTTATTCGTACACAATGCAAACAGTGTATATATATATATATTGTATACAGGGCAGCCTACATCATATCCATTCTTCATCCACAATGCAAACAGCGGGTGTATGTCGTATATAGGGCAGAATTCTTCATATCCATTATTCATCAACAATGCAAACGTGTATTTATTTGTTATCAACAATGCAAACGGTGAGTGCATGTTGTATTCATTTTTCATCCACAATGTAAACGGTGGATGTATGTTGTATTCATTTTTCATCCACAATCCAAACGGTGGATGTATGTTGTATTCATTTTTCATCCACAATGCAAACGGTGAGTGTATGTCATATACAGGACAGTCTTCATTATATCCATTATTCATCCACAATGCAAACAGTGTGTGTATGTTATATACAGGACAACCTTCCTGATATCCATTATTCATCCACAAAGCAAAAACGGGGTTTATGTCATAAACAGCGGGTGTATTTCGTATACAGAGCAGTCTTCATCTTATCCATTATTCATCCATAATGCAAACAGTGAATGTATGTCGTATACAGGGCAGTCTTCATCGTATCAATTAGTCACCCACAACGCAAGCAGTAGGTGTATGTCATAAACAGAGCATTCTCCGTCGTATCCATTATCCATCCACAAGGAAAACAGTGTATGTCGTATACATGGCAGACTTCATCATATCCATTATTCATTCACAATGCAAACAGTGGGTGTGTGTCGGGTACAAAGCAGTCTTCATCGTATCCAATATTCATCCACAATGCAAACAGTGGGTGTGGGTCGGGTGCAAAGCAGTCTTCATCGTATCCAATATTCATCTACAATGCAAACAGTGGGTGTACGTACATTCTTGCTTGGCACACTGCGATATCTCTTCTGTCCAGGCGTCGATAGCTTTAATAAAGACACAGACAACTTCTCTTTGATCTTAACCATCGCAGTAACTGTTGGTGTCTCACTCGACGCTGACTAAAAAATCAACCATTTGGTACACTTTTTAAAATTCTTCCAGACTTCTCTGTATACAGTCGGGGTCGAAACGAAGTCAATTCACTGATTTCAGTGACGTAAATCTTTCAGCAGTACCCGACACAAGAGCCCAGACTGCCTTTGTTCGGCAACGCACCGGAGACGACGGTGATGTCAGCAAACACATGGTGATATAAGCTGTCAGATTGTGTGCTCGAACACATATATGTACCACTGTAGCCTACTCTCTCTCTCGCTCTCGCTCTCGCTCTCTCTCTCTCTCTCTCTCTCTCTGGAAATGGCGATGTGCATATCCCTCGTGACGTATAGCTGAAGTCGGCTCAATGATGTAAATCCCACGACCAATAGTGGGGTGTGTATGTAGAGGTTACATGCCGAGTCTCAGTGATTATCAAAAATAATGGTCGAAGTTAGCGGATCATGAAAAATGCGAGCTTCAGCGAGCTTTTTCATGACCGCGAACTGAGACCATTATTTTTGATAATCACTGAGACGAGGTATGTAACCTCTTTATCCCTCCTTTCTTCAGTTATTCAAAGAAAAGAGGAGTTTTTGTGCGAAAGTTTGATCGAATCATATTCACCCAACCAGTCTACCTGCGCAGGCTATCGATTAATGCGCGGTTGTATAGTTCCGTGCAAATCATTCAATTTTGTTAACACTTCTTGTCAGTTTCCATGTTTTGAACTAAAATCAAGTACACAGTTATGTTGTCATTCTGCTGTGGCGGTAAAGGCAGATAGTGTGTGTTCTGTTCATGTTTTGGTATCGCTCAGAAAATGTTCTTTCCTCGAATGTGACTAGCAGACGAAGTCAGTTTTACACCCGTGTTCCAACGTTAAAAACTGTATGAAGTTAAGTTTTCTGGGGCAAAATAGTGTATGAAACCGCTGCATGTTCTTTGAGTTGATTAAATGTTTGCAATTGATTGCGTATGATCTGTTTATAAAATGAAATATTGTTGAAAACTGACCGTCGGATTGCAGTCTTGTCGATGAAGCCGAAATCTGGAAGGGGAACTACTCGTGTCGCTAGACAAAGTATGAGAGTTACTTTTCCTTGGAATCTTGCTTGCGATAAACGATTGTGTACGGCAGATCTGAATTCAGAAAACAACCAAACTCATGGATTTTATATTGAGATTCATGTGTTCAAGTCTGTAGTTGCTGGTTTAAATGCGGTATGGTTGTATTGTTTGCTCCAGAAATGTATATTTTGTACTTTAGAGTGTTCTGAACTTTTGAGTCGCAAAAAGTAGATCCACAATGTGTACAGTCTCTACCCATGAGCTATCGAGGATTCAGGCCCGTTGTTGGGTAAGTGATTTTGGTTGTTGGGTAAGTTACCGAAAAATAACTAGCCCTACAAGTTTACAGAGAGAAAGAAGCAGAGGGGGGGATAAGTTGCAAAATCATTCAAATCATGCAACAAACACCAAATTTAGCAAAAATGAAGAGTTTTATGTGCTTAACAAAACCTGATACAGAGCCACCGCGAAAAATTAAAAAATTGGTAGTTTTTAAACAATTTTTCAAAATGGCCGCCAGTGTAAACGGTTGGGTATGTTAGACACTTCATGTGATTAACAGCAAATTTGGCGTAAATGGACATTTGCTTTTGCTTTACAAAACCTGATACAGAGCCACCGTGAAAAAAATAAGAAATTAGTATTTTTTTTAACAATTTTCAAAATGGCCGCCAATGAAAAGGGTATTTAGGCATTTTTGATGCTACAAGACATTCTCTTGCAATAGAAACTAACACAAAAATATTTTTAAACAAAACAATACATGTATTGTTGGTGCAGAGAATGATTGGACGGCAGGGTTGAAGAATTTGTGGATTACCTAAACTGTGCAAAAAAAATATATTGCACCAATTTTCATACCAAAACGAAAACATTCATTCCTGTGCCGTTGTATTCAATGTATGCTATTGAGGGCACTCAACTTGGCTATCTGGAACACTTTTAAGATAAAAGGTGGCCTTTACATTGGTTATTTGACCGCCACCCAAATAAGGGTACCCCCAAAATAAAACTGATAAAAATGTAATGTATCAACTCAAAAGTCGACTAAAATTCATAATCGCTGTATTTAGAAAACGTTGTTTGTTCTCATGTGTTTACACAACTAGCACATTCCGGCAAGTGGCCATACTCAAAAAAAACTTTGGCAGTACTTGAAACAACCATCTGTCATAAATACATGCGAAGTCAAAGCTATGTGGGATGTAAGTCAACAAACCTGTGGCAGTTTTAAAAATATTATTTCGTGAAGATTCGAAAGTGTACTCAAACGGTTGAACTACGCCTCGTGTGTAGACACACATTCCTGAAAGTTTCAACGGCGGCAACCCACTTGGTCATTGCTAAAATACATGGATTTTAGTTGACTTGGGTATCCCTCAAATTTGACACATCAACATCTCATCCGTGAGATCGACACATACATCAGTAGGAACAATGGCACAACACTAGAAATATGCAAGATGGCGATATAAAACAACCTGTTCTGGAGGGATAATCAAGTTGACTTTCTCTTCGTATACAACAGTGACCCAGTTGTGCCTCAGGAATTGTCGTCGGCTTTTTAAAAGGTACTCTAAGTTTTTGTCACATCTCTTTGTCACGTCAAGGGTATCCTTATTTTGACGGCGTTCAAGTGACCCCTGTAAATACATCTTCTTATAGCGAAGATGCGAGCCTTTAATGGCATAGAAAGTTTGAATAAAATGACACAGGAATAAATGTTTGAGTTGGGATATGAAAATGGGTGCAATAATATTTTTGCCCAGTTTAGATGCTGACAGTTTTCACAGGCATGCCAGCACATTTGCAGAGAGCAGTGCCTTGCAGTCCTTCTTTGCAGCATTTGCAGCGTTTTGTTGTACACCTCTTCTGGCAGGCACACTTCATGAGTTCTCGGCACACGCTGGATACCTCTTGGAAGCTCGTCCAGAATGACTCCCACTATCAAGCCTTGAACTGCCAGCCCACAGAGTTGGGTAGTCTAATAGGTAGATGGCTCTTCTCAATCATGTCCTGCAGCAGCACCTCACTTGTAAGGGGATTATGGTCAATTTGGCAGCTCTTTTTACTGAAGAGGTACTGTCTAGCACTGTTCACACCCAGTACGTTGCTGGTTTTGTCCTACAGATGTACACCAAAAAGCTCTTGTGCTGCCCTGTCAGTGGTACTCAGCTTACAAAGAGGAGCAGACAACCTGAAGAAAGTTTGAGTGACGTCTTCAAATGCTTGCCATACTTCCCAAGCCTTCTGTTTCCCCAATACCATTGAAGAACGACATAGTGTCACAGCCTGTAAGGCTATGCAAAATGGGCAGACAGGGTGATTTCTCTTGGCCAATGGCTTTGGTATTGTGGCGATACACTTCACGAGCAGAAAAGAAACGCTACACAGCTGGAATGAGAAGCAGACTGTCTGGCCTCCTCTACATCCATGGTGCAGGAAATCAGCCTGGGATACCCTTCACACAAAAGATGAAAAGTGACATTTTTATTTGAATGTATTTGAATAATGTTTACTATCTCAGAGAGTCGGTCAAAGCCGGGGTAGCAAGCCTTCACACAACAGACCAAAATGAAAGAAAATTTTATTTCATGAATTCGTATAATTCTTACTGTTTCAGGTTTAAAAAAACACAGTTTCCAATGAATCAACTGATTCTGGAATCTTTCTGACCGCTACATTTATTCGCTTCAAACAGTCGCTAACAGAATGTTGACCATATAGTCGCTTACAAATGTGCAAACATGTTCCAATTAATAAAAATAAAAAAGCTTACTGTTAAGCTGGACAGGATGTACTAGGTAACAAACCTTGATAGTACTAGTGAAATCAGCTCCCTTCTGTGGCACCGGTATAATTGCTCATACTATATTCACGCAGAACGCTTGTTCCCAGGAACCGGCATGTGGTGTAACTCTTGTATATCCTGTAAAAATAAAATTCACACCAATGCACGGTCAACTTAAAATAAGCAAAAGGATGAGAAACAAGCAACAAACCAAAATTGTAAAACTAGAGCGGTACCTCTTCATTTTTCAAAACCACTTATCTCATTAGCATACACTGTATGCTTTTGTCTGTTACCTACCGTCTTTGAAAGTTTGATCACAACACTGTAAAGACATGGGGAGTGGTGTTTTTATCTCCAGCTGGTCATCGTACTACAGTATTTGGGCTACCCTCACTCAGTTTTTGACTCTACCCCTCCCCACCTCAGCCGTTTAGAGACTTATGGAAGTCCTTAACGTAGGCAGGACTAATTATCATGCCAGGGGCGGACGAGGGGGGGGGTGGGGTTTCTGGGGTTTCCGGACCCACCCCCCCCCCCCCCCCCAGCCAAAAAATAAAATTATTTTTCTGTGTTTTTTGGGGTTGAGTTTCAATTTTTGGGGTATTAATCAGTGACAAAATCTGCTGCCTGAAACTGGTAATGATCATCCTCAAAATGCACCAGATTGCACCATTTTGCATCCTTTTTTCAAAATTTTCCGGGGGGGCATGCCCCCGGACCCCCCTAGCAAGCTAGGCGCTTCGCGCCGTCGGCTCGGCGCTTCGCGCCTTCACACCCATATCTTCACATGTACTTTTGGAAACCCCCCCCCATAAAATGAACTGATCCGCCCCTGCATGCCATGAACAATCTCTTTCTCCTCGCCTTTTATTCAAAGTTCATTTAATCTGTTTAAAATCACCAGCGTGGCGATCATGATTTCCTTACTTGTAATCAACAGATAGATCTAGATGTAGAGGTTACATGCCGAGTCTCAGTGATTATCAAAAATAATGGTCGAAGTTAGCGGATCATGAAAAATGCGAGCTTCAGCGAGCTTTTTCATGACCGCGAACTGAGACCATTATTTTTGATAATCACTGAGACGAGGTATGTAACCTCTTTATCCCTCCTTTCTTCAGTTATTCAAAGAAAAGAGGAGTTTTTGTGCGAAAGTTTGATCGAATCATATTCACCCAACCAGTCTACCTGCGCAGGCGATCGATTAATGCGCGGTTGTATAGTTCCGTGCAAATCATTCAATTTTGTTAACACTTCTTGTCAGTTTCCATGTTTTGAACTAAAATCAAGTACACAGTTATGTTGTCATTCTGCTGTGGCGGTAAAGGCAGATAGTGTGTGTTCTGTTCATGTTTTGGTATCGCTCAGGAAATGTTCTTTCTTCGAATGTGACTAGCAGACGAAGTTTTACACCCGTGTTCCAACGTTAAAAACTGTATGAAGTTTAGTTTTCTGTGGCAAAATAGTGTATGAAACCGCTGCATGTTCTTTACGTTGATTAAATGTTTGCAATTGATTGCGTGTGATCTGTTTATAAAATGAAATATTGTTGAAAACTGACCGTCGGATTGCAGTCTTGTCGGTGCAGCCGAAATCTGGAAGGGGAACTACTCGTGTCGCTAGACAAAGTATGAGAGTTACTTTTCCTTGGAATCAACGATTGTGCACGGCAGATCTGAATTCAGAAAACAACCAAACTCATGGATTTTATATGGAGATTCATGTGTTCAAGTCTGTAGTTGCTGGTTTAAATACGGTATGGTTGTATTGTTTGCTCCAGAAATGTATATTTTGTACATTAGAGTGTTCTGAACTTTTGAGTCGCAAAAAGTAGATCCACAATGTGTACAGTCTCTACCCATGAGCTATCGAGGATTCAGGCCCGTTGTTGGGTAAGTGATTTTGGTTGTTGGGTAAGTTACCGAAAAATAACTAGCCCTACAAGTTTACAGAGAGAAAGAAGCAGAGGGGGGGATAACTATCAGTATTGTAAGAGGAACTGTAGGAGTTGGGTTGGTAAAACGGAGAGGAATGTAAGAGAAACCGTGACTATCAAAAGGGTTGCGCATACCAAGACAGCAGACGTAAATAATATAGGGAAAGAATGACGCAATGGAAATGACGTGCAGATTCTCGACTTAGGAAACCAACCTGGTGTTTGTTCAGTATCAGCGTTATCTACAACGACATACACACGAGGAGAGATGTAACAAAAGCACCTATCTGGGACGACATAATGGTATTTCTCTATCAAGCACGGATCATGCTGGCTAGCTATTTTCGACACCCCCGAAGGTGGACTACGATGTTGATTTCTGTGTCCATATTTTGTGTCGGTTTCTTTGTTCTCTACCGTCCTTCGGGCTTGACTGAAGCAACACACTTTGCTGTGGATCAAACAGGTTTTCTGACACTCACAGGAACCAACGCTTCCAGTCAAACAGTTGCAGACTCTATGACAGCTCTACGCAGTTCTCAAGGAAGCGTAAACGTGTCGTCAATTCAGTACAAGAGTTCTAAGAATTATTCCCCCTTGTCCTTGCATGGGCAATATAACGTCCCTTTATATTCGGCTACCTCAACAAACAACAGCGGAACAAAACCCATGACAACCAAAATAACGCAGCCCGTGAACTTGAACGCGTCCAGTCTGTTACAAGTTACAACAACCAGATCCGGATTTCAGTCTGAAGTTTTGTTTTCCAAAGATGGACTCAAGTTTGTGAATTCTTCCCAGAAGACATTGCCAGCTACGTCAGAGACTCGATATGTGCTCCGGTTAACGAATTCTGCAGGGAACCAAGTGGTATCGATTAACAAAGTACTCAAGCCAGAAAACAATGCCACAACAGCGCGTGTAGCTCACAATGTGCTCAAGCTGACAAATTCTTCTCGAAACATAATCCTAGCTACGCCAGTGACCCCAGTCAGAAGGTCGACGAAGCCAGCAAGCGAGGACGTGAGACCAGACTGCCCTGGGTTTCAGTTTGCTATCAACGACTCTGACGTGCAGGTGTTCCGGCCAGCTGTCAGCGTTGAGGAAGGGTGTATGATGCTGGAGACAGTGCACGTGCTGACCAGGGCTCTGCACGCCGCCAACATCCCCTACTTCCTGTACGGTGGCACCTTGATCGGCTCCTGGCGTCACCACGGCATGGTGCCCTGGGACGATGACGTAGACCTCTCTGTTGATGTCACGCGTCTCGAGGATGTGCGTCACGCCTTGATAGCCCTGGTGCCTCTGGGGTATGGCTTCAAACAACGCGCTAGCGTAAGCTGGAAGTTTTACCCTGAGAAAGCAACCAGGTTTTTACCCTTCTATAAGTGGCCTTTCGTGGACATATTCTTCTACGAGCAGAACGCCACGCACGTGTGGGATCGCGAGCGCAAGATGTTCCCCGACTACGTGTTCCCCATAGACTGGATCCTGCCCACCAAGCCCCGCCCTTTCAACGGGATGACGCTGCAGGCTCCCCGAGAGACGAAGAAAGTGCTGGACTTGAACTACAACATCTCTCAGTGCGCCATCGGTCGACACAGTCATCAACGAGAGATGTCCAAGGACAAGAGGGAGGTGAAGACAGTGCCGTGTGACGCGCTGAGGTCAGTCTATGCTTTTGTGCAGCACGTGCAGGTGGGCAAGACTGCGTGCAACGAAACACTGGTGATGAACGGCGTGGGCGTCAGCTGGGTGTTGGTGGACAGCTCACCACAGTGCTCGTAATGATATTTGTATGTGTGGGTGGGTGGGTGGGTGTGTGTGTGTGTGTGTGTGTGTGTGTGTGTGTGTGTGTGTGTTTGTGTGTGTTTGTGTGTATGTGTGTGCGTGTGTGTGTGTGTGACATCTATGTACACGATCGTTTTAACCCACGCATACCACAGTGGTAGTATACATATTTAGAACATGTTTAGATGCATACCACAAAAACACTCATTATAGAATGTAGTTTTATATTCATTAAATTGTTGGGGTCGTTTGTGCACTAACAGTGCAGGCCCTGTGAAAAGTGAGAAAAAAAATTAAAAAAAATTAAGGCACTGCATACCCCAGCGAAAGACAAACCTCTCTCTCTCTCTCTCTCTCTCTCTCTCTCTCTCTCTCTCTCTCTCTCTCTCTCTCTCTCTCTCTCTCTCTCTCTCTCAAACAAACAAACACACACACACACACACACGCACACACACACACACACACACACACACACACACCCCAAGTCACACACGCACACATACACACACTCACTCACACGCACTCACTCACTCTCACAAAAACTTCATACACACAAAACACACACCCATACGCACACAATTATGGACAGACGGACATACACACCTTTACAAACAAACACACATACACGCACACACATACACTTATGCACACACACACACACACGAGTACAGACTCATGCACGCGTGCGCGCACACACACACACACACAAATACACACACACACACACCCCACACACACTCACACACACACGAGTACAGACTCATGCACGCGTGCGCACACACACACACACAAATATACACACACACACACTCACACACACACACACGAGTACAGACTCATGCACGCGTGCGCACATACACACACCACACACACACGAGTGCAGACTCATGCACGCGTGCGCACACACACACACACACAAATACACACACACACACACAAATACACACACATACCACACACACACGAGTACAGACTCATGCACACGTGCGCACACACACACACACAAATACACACACACACACACACAAACAGTAACACTAACACATGTGCACAAAATGAACACAAACACACACACCGCGTGAGAGAGAAATACTACAGGGAGGCATGACGTCATGATGCATTAATTGACGTCAAAGACTTTCGACCGTGACGTATTCTTCTTACGCGAGCTTTATCCATAGACTTGGAAACTATACGGAATTTCTACCCGTCCAAAGCGGCCTTGGGTGGCGTTTGCTCAAAAAATGGGGGCGCCTATTTTGCCGGACGCATATATGGCGGCCATCTTGGATTTCAAAATGGCCGCTTTAAAAATGGGTGTTTCTCAATATCTCAACATCTATGGGACCCAGAGTCCTGATTTTAACGGCTAAACCTACATTTGTAGGGGCAAGGAATCAAGTGGTACCAAGTACAATCAGCTAAACGTAACCACAAGGCGGCCATCTTGGATTTTCAAAATGGCCGCTTTAAACTGAAAAAGGGTGTTTCTCAATATCTCAACATCTATGGGACCCAGAGTCCTGATTTTAACGGCTAAACCTACATTTGTAGGGGCAAGGAATCTAGTGGTACCAAGTACAATCATCTAAACATAACCACAAGACGGCCATCTTGGATTTTCAAAATGGCCGCTTTAAAAAAGGGTGTTTCTCAATATCTCAACATCTAGGGGACACAGAGTTCTGATTTTAACGGTATATATTTGTAGGGGTGAGGAGTCCAATGGCACAAAGTACAATAGGCTAACCATAGTAACAGATGTAGATGGTAGTAGATGATCTGAATGACAGCCAGAGATTTCACTTCCGACGATGATAGTTGTTTATCGTTAAACTTCAAGGGCAAGGACCATCATGGTGATCATCAGCTAGTACTCTAACTCGTCATCATCACTGTCACTGGAAAACAATATGCCATTCATAGAGTCCTCGTCATTCTGACACTGAGTGCCGCACTGGCAGAGGTCTGTACACGATAGGTTATTGGACATGCAAGAACATCGAGCTGTAGAACAGTCGGCTCTGCACTGGCATCTCACCAGCTCGATGATGGCCTTGGGGGCTGGGAGCACTTCAGTAGTGACTGGCTTGACCTGACCAGTTGTGTCCTTGTAGAAGCCGTGCTTCAGAGGATCCAGGAACTGCTGCTGAGCAACGCTTGCCTGACCCCATACTGTGGCCTGGATCTGGACTCGGAGGATGTGCTGCTTGAGAGCACCGTGGGTGGGAGGCAGCTTGTCACTTTCAGCCATATGCTTGCAGAACAGATGCCATCGCAGCTCCAGGATGCTCGCAATCTGAATGCCCTTTGGTGAGTATGCAGCCGAGACGAATGTAGCCAACGTAGAGAGCAGGTCGTCGGTGACTTCAGTGGCATCCAAAAGCATCTGCAAAGCCTTGACGACTTCTCCGTCTGCTTTTAGGAAGACTTGCAGCCAGGTTGCTTTACCTATACCAGAGAACCTCCCAGTGTTGTCTGCCCCCGAAAACGCGTGGAAGGCTGGCAAAGCCTTTGCTCTTTCTGGACCTAGAGCTGTCAATATTGGCTGCACTTGGATCACTCCGGAGGCCATCGACATGGACGTTTTCCTCAGTAGCAGGTCATAATTGGCTATGACCAGCACCAGGACATCTGTGTCTGGGGAGAAGACCACTAACTCTGCATCAGGTGGGTTGCGCTGTGATGCCAGCACTGCCTGGTGGATCAGCAGTGTGTCCGCCTCTTCATGGTTGTTGTCATCAAAGAGCAGCTCCTTGTTGCTTCTAGAATGTCCTGAGGCCGATGTGATGACCAACTTGGACGAGTCTTTGTTGTACTCCAGGGTTCTTTCTGCCAGATATTCTGTCAGATCTGCCTTCGTCTTGTCATGGGAAAGGAACCGGATCATCGGGATGTGTTTGATGCTGGTGTCATCTGTGATCTGATATTGGACCGGATCCTTCCCTTGTCTCCGTTTCTCTCTTGTGGTACTCTTCAGGGAGTCAGCCTTGTAAGTATCAAACACCAGAATGATTTCGTCACAGTCTCTTGTCAGAGACATCAATCTGGCATTGAACCATTCACTTAGGTCCTTGACTGTCACTACCGTGGCTGGTTTCTTTGTCAGCTTCTGCACGAGCACCATACCGTCCACCAGTGCGATCTTGCGATGTGTGTCCCTCTCAGTGTGTGTGAAGTCTATGGTTTCAGAATCCACTGCATCGTGTTGCAGACTACTTGCATCTTGCAACTGCTGCTGATCGTCATCGGGTGGTTCTGCTGTTCCCAACTTCTCAAGGAGGTGGATCAACTTTGACTTGTCAGTGCATGGCAGCATTGTTCCGTTTGGCGCGAACAGTGCCCTCGGTGTCAACGTGAACTCGTAGTTCCCGATGGCATGTTTCAGGTCAATGTCTCGGTTGGACCTGACGAGGACCATCAGCCTTCCGTAGAGATCCTTGGTCTCCTTCAGGTCTACAGTCGAGTCCCGGAGTTTCACATTGGCTTTCTTGTTACCAGACATGTACATGTTGTTGTTCTGTTTCTTCACTGGTGCCCACAAGCTGACGTCCCCATTGATTCGCTCTGACACGTACTCTTCATACAGTTTCTGCCCAGTGCCAAACTGCCCTCTCTGTGCACAACGTCTCTTTTGTGCTGTCTTTGAGTCGTCTTTGGACTTGGACAAAGTTGCCATCATGCAGACTAGCTCTCTGTTGTATTTGCTCCAGTAGATGCTTGTATGAGTCTGTTCTGGGCTGTAACACCATTGGTCCTCTCCTAACATCTTTAGACTGGCACAGCATGCACAGCTTCCAGTTGGTTGATTCCTGTGTTCCGGGCACGTGATGACCAAGCTGTGGCACCTCACTCATGGTATATTAGTAATAGTACTGGAGCCTGCAACACACATCAAACTCCTGCGTTATCACTTCCGTGTACGATTGCGAGGAGGGGGCAGGAACATTTTATGTCCCCTAGATGTTGAGATATTGAGAAACACCCATTTTTAAAGCGTCCATTTTGAAAATCCAAGATGGCCGCCTTGTGGTTACGTTAGCTGATTGTACTTGGTGCCACTAGATTCCTTGCCCCTACAAATGTATGTTTAGCCGTTTAAATCAGGACTCTGTGTCCTATAGATGTTGAGATGTATTGAGAAACACCCATTTTTAAAGCGGCCATTTTGAAAATCCAATATGGCCGCCTTGTGGTTAGGTTTAGCTGATTATACTTGGTACAACTAGATTCCATGCCCCTGCAAATGTAGGTTTAGCCGTTAAAATCAGGACTCTGGGTCCCCTAGATGTTGAGATATTGAGAAACACCGATTTGAAAGCAGCCATTTTGAAAATCCAAGATGGCCGCCATATATGCGTCCGGCAAATTGCAAACATTGGTTTTCTGATTGCTTACACTATACAGTTTCCAAAAATATATAGATTTGCAAATCTCCAAAAAATTCCAACGAAATTATAATTCTGAACATAGTGAGGGTGACTATAAAGGGGTCTTTGATAAAACGGGGAGGAATGTAAGAGAAACCGTGACTATCAAAAGGGTTGCGCATACCAAGACAGCAGACGTAAATAATATAGGGAAAGAATGACGCAATGGAAATGACGTGCAGATTCTCGACTAAGGAAAGATCGCAGTTTATCAGAGAAACCACTACAACAGACAGACGTAAAGTCGACCCGCAAGGGATCCTCGTATCAAGTAAGTCACCTTGGTAGAACATGGTCGCCAGTGCTTACAGCTTAGCTTGCCGTTCCAGTAGATAATGGCCGCTAGGAACGGACGGCCATACTAGTCGAGGACTTGCTATGGGGCAATCCCTTATAACCCGTGTAAACTTTACAGTACATATCAAAATCCAGCTAATGAGCTATTGCAAGATTAAACAAAGTCTCTGCATTCTCAGCGCTTCACCCGATGAATAACAGACCCCAGGGGAGAATTAAACATTAAAATTATGTGACATTGGTGAATTAATGTGTATTCTTGAAAACTTACCTTCAGAAACGTTGTTTTCGCTCAAATCAAAACACGCAATGTTGCGGAGGCCGCCATCTTGAATGTTCATGCTGCGGATATAAAAAATTCTAAAAACGATCAAATTAAATACCAGAACACAAAAATACTCATAAGAATATTTATTTCATGCATGTGTTATCAGCAGACAACTTCTGGTGCATGGTGAACCATTGAATTTTACATTTGCTGAGTTGGGAATATTTACTGCTGAGCGCTTTTGGTACGAACTTCGTCTGCTGTAAATGCAGCCTTTTATTCACTATCAAAAACAAAAAAACAGATTTCTGAAGTGGCTCTGTATCTAAAATCCCTTAAATAATTATAAGGAACAATATCACAAAGTATGATGTTTGTTGCAAGATGTGAATGATTGATTAGTGCGTCTGCAACATACGAGCCCCACTACAACATTTATATAGTGAGAATCCAGATCCAGATCCATGCGGGTGAGCCGGGTAGCTCATTTGCTAGAGCACTAGACTTATGATCCGTGAGTAACGGGTGTGAATCCAAGCCGAACGGACACGGGTCAATTGTATGTGCAGACTCAGAGACGGTATCAATGTCCCACCTTCGTGTCACTCCACAGTGGCACGTAAAAGACCTCGGTCATTCTGCCATAAATGCAGGTGGCAGATACCACCTAAACACGCATACACTTCAATTGTGTATCTCATCTTAAGTCGGGGTAAAACCCTGGAACATGCACCTCATGGCTTTGCCTTGAGGGCGTAATACTTGAACTTGAGAATTGCCATAAGTGCAGGTGGCTGATTACACCTAAATGCGCACCCACCTGAGTAGCACGACTTTTGTTGCTGCTAGCTTTCCACTGAGAGGAAGCGACCCGAATTGTCCAGTAGTGGGACAATAAAACAATAAAATAAGATCATTGCAATGGCCCAAACTCTTTCTTGTCAAGCGAAGCGCTGTGAAAAGTCACCACACGCGGTGAGGAAGGAAAGGGGTCTGAGGGCAGGCGGGGTGAAATCGATACTCCCGTAATATGTGATTCCTCCCTCTGTCCGCTGTAGGGAGGGGGCCTTCTGTGGAGGCCGCCGCGGATGAATATTTCAAGCATCAATCAAGGGGGGTAAATCGGTTCAATAGTGTAGGTCTACTTCAAAAGTCTCGCACACCCGCCAACGTATGGAAGGCCAAAAGTAATTTTTTACCCAGTAGAATCTACCGGTAGATATTAAAAAGCTCTAGGAACTTGATTGGTTCTCTTAAGAATACCGGTTTATTGGTTTAAATAGGGCGAATGGGAGCCTCAGCTACCCAGGAAATTTTTACCGAACAGAAAGCTCCGTGATTTGGTAATAGCAAGCAAGAAACCGTATGCTCTACGGTCTCTGGTATGTTTCCTTGATAACAATTTGAACTGTGGCAGAGTAAGCTGAACACAACTTTCGTAGTGTGTTTTTCTGATGTCCGAGCTAAATAAACAAAACAAGTCTCGTGAAGCGATATACAAAATTTAGTCAATCTGTCGGCCTGAAACTAAAAGATCAACACTAAAAAAAACAGCCAACACCGAGACTTCGCTAATCTAAACCCTAAGATTCAGACTGGCCCAGCTCGTCTCCGCGAAGCCTGTAAACGTAGTGCCTAATTAACCAATTGTCTTTGATTTTACATTTTCAAAGTAAACATGGCATATCTATATATTTTTGGATTCAGGAAATGATTAAAAAAAATAAGATGAAATCATTTTTGGATCGATTTCAAACATTTTGATTTTCATTAAAATTTTGAGATTTGTAATGACCAAACTCATTAATTAATTTTTAAGCGGGAAGAGGACCACCACACACGACACTTCATGACGCGACGCTAAATTCCACAGTGGACCTGAGCACCAAGAGGAGAAACGCACTAACGTCCCTTTTTGTACCGGGGTCAAACAGAGTTATCTACCTTGGCAGCTGAGACGCCAATGCTTCAGATGGGAGGGGGAAAAGGAATGAGACAATTGCTGTTTGATATTCATCGTGTAATCTTCTCAGACCAAACAAATACAATGAATAAAGATTAGATGAATTAGATATGGCAGGTTAGAGTTATCACAGGGCTAGATGTATCAAAGAATGAAACATGTACGAAATTCTTTCTTTCTTTCTTTCTTTCTTTCTTTCTTTCTTTCTTTTGTTTCTTTCTTTGTTTTGTTTCTTACATTCAAAACAAATCTATTTGTTGATCATGGAGGATGGGGCTTTAGTTATATCAAGTTACATGAAGAATGTTTCGGTTGTGTTCATCTGTGACCTGGAAGGTGTGGTGGTGGTGGTGGTGGTGATGGTGGTGGAGGTGGTGGTGGTAGCTGATCATCTGCCTTGGCTTGAAGAGGCGTTTAGACAGAGACACTTTCTGTGAGAAAGTCAGCTGAGCTGCCCGCTGGAGCCGGGTAGGTTCTGCATCTAGTTATGAGACCAAGGGTAGGGCGGATGGTGGCGAGAGAGGTGAAGGGAGGGGGAATGTTTACAGTGCCGTGCGCTGTGAACAGTACCCGACAATGTTTAGCTCCGGCACCGTCGCGGCTGACGCGCCTCAGTTTTATACAGAACACTGCACCCTCAATCTGCACCGCACTATTCTGTCCATCTGTTCTTCTTCTTCTTCTTCTTCTTCTTCTTCTTCTTCTTCTTCTTCTTCTTCTTCTTCTTCTTCTACTTCTTCTTCTTCTTCTTCGTTCATGGGCTGAAACTCCCCCGTTCACTCATGTTTTTGCACGAGTGGGTTTTTACGTGCATGACCGTTTTTACCCCGCCATTCAGGCAGCCATACGCCGCTTTTGGGGGTAGCATGCTGGGTATGTTCGTGTTTCTATAACCCACCGAACTCTGACATGAATTACAGGATCTTTTTCGTGCGCGCTTGGTCTTACGCTTGCGTGTCCATCTGTCCAACTTTCGTCCCCACCTCCAAAGCAGACGAATACGAAGAGGTGTAAGTTACACCGGTCCTTAATTAATTAAGCTTAGGCATTTCCGAAGGCTCGACTCAAGAATATAGCGTTCTTATCGCCTCCCACACCCCCCTACTGGATCAATGTCCACGGAAGCCTTCCTCGGTCAAGGCCCTCTTAGCTCTTCGGCCAATGTCCGAGTGTTGACCGGCGCTGGCTAAGTATGTATGTGGCGGGGTGGGCTCCTAATGGACTGGTCACGCTCTCCGGGCTTGAAGTGACCCTCCACTGACCAACGTCCGACCCGACCTGACGCTTCCGGCCTCTCCATCGGCCTGCAGCTACCGTGCACTCTGACACGGACACACCTACACTAAAATGTAGAGGGATGGGGGAGAGAGAGAGCGAGCGGGGAGGGGAGGGGAAGGGAAGAGAGAGGGTGAGAGGAAGAAAGAGACGGATGGGAAGAGAGAGGGAGAGAGGAAGAAAGAGACGGAGGGGATGGGAAGGGGAGAGAGAGGGAGAGAGGAAGAAAGAGACGGAGGGGATGGGAAGGGGAGAGAGAGGGAGAGAGGAAGAAAGAGACGGAGGGGAGGGGAAGGGTAGAGAGAGGGAGAGAGGAAGAAAGAGACGGTGGGGAGGGGAAGGGGAGAGAGAGGGAGAGAGGAAGAAAGAGACGGAGGGGAGGGGAAGGGTAGAGAGAGGGAGAGAGGAAGAAAGAGACAGAGGGGCAGAAAGGGGGGGGGAGAGAGGAAGAAAGAGACGGTGGGGAGGGGAAGGGGAGAGAGAGGGAGAGAGGAAGAAAGAGACGGTGGGGAGGGGAAGGGGAGAGAGAGGGAGAGAGGAAGAAAGAGACGGAGGGGAGGGGAGGGGAAGGGGAGAGAGGAAGAAAGAGACGGTGGGGAGGGGAAGGGGAGAGAGAGGGAGAGAGGAAGAAAGAGACGGAGGGGAGGGGAGGGGAAGGGGAGAGAGGAAGAAAGAGACAGAGGGGCAGAAAGGGGGGGGAGAGGGAGAGAGTAAGAAAGAGACTGAGGGGCAGAAGGGGGGAGGAGAAAGATAGGGGGAGGGGGCTCTCCAGTGCACTTGTGCACTAGTGCCTTTAACTAAATTAATTCTTTAAAAAAAAAGGTACCACTTTGAACAGAGAGCAAACAGGTTGTTCGATTTTTGGTATGTGACCAAGTGGACGAATTGTCTTAGCCCATGTTAAAGCCTGAATATAATTATGGGAAAAGGTGAGCAAGAGATTGGGGGGAGGGGGGCTCCGGTGTCAATTTGCTGACGCCATGATACTGTGAAATTCATACGACCCAAATCTGACACCATCATACTGTAAAATCAATGTGGCCCAAATCTGACACCATCATACTGTGAAAACCATTTGGCCCAAATCTGACACCATCATACTGTAAAAACAATGTGGCCCAAATCTGATAACATCATACTGTGTAATCAATGTGGCCCAAATCTGATACCATCATACTGTGAAATCAATGTGGCCCAAATCTGACACCATCATACTGTGAAATCAATGTGGCCCAAATCTGACACCATCGATACTGTGAAATCAATGTTGCCCAAATCTGTATCATAAGTGTTTGTCTGTCTGTCTACTTTAAAGAACACTCGGTCGACGTATACTAGTAAATGTAACTTTTCGTTTTGTCAATAATTCAACGTTCCAATAACCCACAATTCTGGTGTGTTTTTCATTCTGATTGTTGGAACGTTCCCAGTCTATCTGTTTTCAGATTTCTCACCATGATACCGTGAAATCAATGAGGCCCAAATCAGACACCAGCTCTTCCAAATACCTTTCACAAGCGTTGCTCGAGTTGCCACTGTGTATACATATTTACACGGGAGCGGTTTTTTTAAACCACGTCCTCACAATTCCATGTCAATACGGGCAAAGAGGGGTTCCCCTCGGGGACAATCTATTCACAGCATAAAATCGAAAGCATGTGTAATTGATGCATTCCTTGGCGTTTTGGAAACAGCGGCCAGCACTTTAAAAATGAATGGTCCGCCATTTTGTGGGCGTCCCGTGTCAAGGGAGGAATAGATTTTCTTGTCCCTGGGGCCCCTGCGGAGAACTGTTCTTTTTACTATGGCGTCCGTCGTGCGTCCGGCCGGCCGGTCGACTATTTGTTCTTACAACCTCCCAGTCTTGACAGTTATTTGTTTTAATCTAGACTGTTGCACCATTGTAAAAGGAATGTATTTATTTTAGGCGACAGATGCAAATTGACAAACTGGATAAAGTTTCGTTTTGCTGGCAATACTAAAGGTATTTGTAGTCATCTGTGCGATAGCTGTGTAAAGCTTTTGACTGTTTGTATCGTAATCTGCGACATAAAGACAAATCGTTGCTTCAGCAATGCCGTGACCTGCACTGCAACTTTAAGGCGTGGTTCTAATCCTTCTGTCCTCTGTCCGTCACTTTTATACTTGGTATTTATATACTGCACCAAGAACTGTTCGTTGGCCTGCGAAATTCACCAGAGGAACTCAATTGCCTTTTTTTTAAGGGGGCAGGAGAAGCAGGGAGGGGGCAGGGGGAGGGAGTGGGCAGGGGGGAGGGAGGGGGCTGGTGGGGGTGTATAATGCACGTGTGACTTGGAATAATAGGCCGTGAAAAGTAGGATATGCGCCGAAATGGCTGCGATCTGCTGGTCGATGTGAATGCGTGATGTATTGTGTAAAAAAATCTATCTCACACGGCATAAATAAATCCCTGCGCCTTGAATATGTGCGCGATATAAATTGCATAAAATAAATAAAAGAAAAAATAAATAAAAATAAAAAAATTAAATAAAAATAAATCCCTGCGCTTAGAACTGTACCCACGGAATACGCGCGATATAAGCCTCATATTGATTGATTGATAATGCACTCTCAATCACTTGTGATCCAAGACAGCATCAGCAATCATACCTGGCTACTTTTGTTTAAACATAAGTTTATTTAACAAAAGTTACAATCATGACATGTATACAAAATACACAGGTAACAACAACAAGCTAGAAGCTTATAGTGGTGTTCCTGCATGGACAGTACAACGTAAGGCGGTAACGGCTGAACAATTAGTCTAAATAAACCAAATCTATTCTGAATAACATAATAAACGTTGCATAATCATTATAAAGAAAGACAGTAAAAGGAAGGAAGGAAGGAGGGGAAGAAGAGGAATAAAAAGAAGAGGGATGGGTAGGAGATGTGCAAAAATTAAAGTTACTTGACGTCTCCTTTGAAAAAGAAGACAGTAGACTGCGGATTTTCTGAATCTCCGTCGTCTGTTCGTTTGTTATATCCTATTGAACATACATTTAGTTCATCGTTTGGTAACAGAGCGTCGACCTGAAAGTGGACGGGAAATGAAGGCTCGGGGACTTTAACGACCCTCGGCGTTAAGTGTTTTCCCCCTCTCTCATTTCTTTCATTCTGTTGTGTTAGGTTGCGAGGGAGGAGAGAGAGAGAGGGAGAGAGAGAGACAGAGAGAGAGAGAGAGAGAGAGACAGACAGACAGACAGACAGACAGACAGACAGACAGACAGACAGACAGACTGACAGAGACAGAGACAGACAGACAGAGAAAGAGAGAGAGGGGGAGAGGGGAGAGAGAGAGAGACCGAGAGAGACAGAGACAGAGAGAGACAGAGAGAGACAGAGATTTCCTTTTACTGCCACTGTCCCGTCGGTAAATGTCCTAATACGGTTTCAGTTTACTGAGCTGAATTGCATGTGAGTTTCCCCTTCACTGTTGAAACATCAATGTAAACACAGTCGTAGATCTTAATGTTCACCAACGGCTGCTCTAACGAACAGTGCCCGCAAACACGGTGTGTCAACTGATTCCGTTCATACACCGGATGTTTCCGTTCGTACGCAGGATGTTTTCGTTCATACAGCCTCATTTACAGCACTTGCTTGGGGAAAAAACGTGGCGGTAAGTCGTGTTGGCTGCGCACTTTTGTGATATTGCAAAAATTAGGTAGCTAATTGGTTGGGCTATGTGTACGATAAGTACCAAGGTGCTAGTAATCCTCATAACACACGCGGCCCAAACGTATGGCATTCCGTTTGTCAAATAATTATTTGGATACTTTTTCATGTTTTTTTCACCAGTTTTAGCTAAATAATCATTATTTAGAAGCTCATGTGCTAAATAAGTAATTGTTTATAAACAATGTAAAACAATTCTAAATAATTTTTTGTTTATGTAAACAATTCATTATTTACCTAAACAATTCATTGTTTACGTAAATAATTCATTGTTTACGTAAATAATGATTTATTTACGTAAACAATATATTATTTAGACTTATATTACATTGTTTATAAAGAATCAGCAATGTTGCTAAATAAATCATTATTTACGTAAACAATGAATTATTTACGTAAACAATGAATTATTTACGTAAACAATGAATTGTTTAGCCAACACATTTTCCATTATTTAGGGGTTTCTAGGATTCGCTTCTGAACTAAGTTTTATGTCTTTCAGTGATTACTATAATTGAATACAAGGTCTCTCCACACACTCTTATCTTAAAATAGCTGTTGTTTGGATATTATTTTGTTTATTTTACAATCCGAGTACGAAAATAACTGATCTCAAACACAGTCAAAGGTCAAGGTCAATTAAGGTGTTTCCCTGCCGGGAGTGTTTAGTGTTTGCATTTTCTTGCTTGAAGTTGTTGAAACACAGTTTTTTTCCCCTTATGTTCTCTGTTCTGTTTATGTCCCAACAACATGCCTGTCTTTCCATTTCTCTTCCTTTCATCGTTTCATTTCAAAGAGAAAAGTAAAAACAGCTGTGAACCGTTAAAAAAACGGGAAACAATGCCTCCGACGCGTTCCGAGAAGAATCTGGAGTAACTTCCCTTGCCTCATGCAAAACATGCATTGCGATCGGGCGAGAAATAGAGATTACACAACGTCATCGAGTGAGGGACCGAAAAATATTGAAACTCGAGGATGATTTTTTTGTGGTATCAACCGAGACGGGAATGATCCGTATGACATTCTCAACCAGGTGCTGGTCAGCAAATCCGGACGATCTGCCAGAGCTGAGTTACATCAACATCGTAAATTATTTTGTGCTTGGCAAGAGTGCATACAGATACACATGTGATGATGTGTATGTGAGCAGCTGAAAAGCTTACAACAGTTTGGATTCCTACCGACTTTTTGTCTCTGGCTGGGTGAGGGATGTCAAGTGCTACAGCCCTGATGGCTGTCAGAAATCTGTCATTTCTGCAAAGGTAAGAATGTGCTTTCAGTTTATAATGAATGAACGTGAGTGTTCTCTGTCTTGTGTTGCAGATATCTCTGTATCTGTATCTGTCTGTTACGCTGCACTTGTAGAACAAGTCATCCAGATGTCTGGCATTGTTGCAGCGGAGTGGGGGGTGCGCAGCTAGTTCTTTATCGTCGTCTGGCTAATGCCAGCGCCGACTTGAAGCTATCACAAGTTGCAGTTCAGGATATTGTGTTGAGGCTTTGTCTTTGATATATTCTTCGCTTCAGTTTGTATTCTGGACTACGACAAAAGCTGTAGATAGTCTTGAATATATTTATATTTTGAAATAGCTTGCAAAATATTATATTTATAATGAGCTTCATGTTCATATTCAGTTAAAAATCTGTTGTTTACTTTTCATTGTTAAGGTTATTGTAAGGCACATTATGTGCGTCTTAGAGTTATATTCATTCAATTGACCTAGCTGAATGCTGATTTGTGCGACCTTCAATTTATGTTTCAGATTCTTCATTCACAACGCCTTAATGAACCAGCACTTTCTCCTTGGATCATCGCCACTTCTGATGGCAACATACTGGCAGCACACTGTACCTGCACGGCCGGAGTTGGAGAAACCGGCATGGCCGGAGTTGGAGAAACCTGCACACACGTCCCTTCACCTTCGAGTCAGCTGTTGAGTGTGCTGTGGCAGACTGCCATTTCTGTTTGGAATCTAACAGTGAGGGGATGCTTTGTCTGCGCAAAGACCACCAATACTTTAGTCAAGTACAGTGCCAGATTGTTATGACCAGTTCCTCCTACTGCGATTTCATGGTGTGGACTACTGTGGATAAAGTTATTGTCTGAGTATTGCCTGACTGTGATTTTTGGGCAATGTGTGTGGAGAAAGCTTTGAAAGTGTTCAGACTCGCAGTTCTTCCAGAGCTAGTTGGAAACTGGCTGGACAGAGAAGCTGAGCCTCTACAAGCAGTGGATGTGAACCAGGAGCAGCTGCAAACACCAGCCGTGAAACGCAGCAAGAAACAGTGACAATGCCAGACTCGCTTGCTCATGTGTGTGGGAAAACAAACATCATGTATGACTGTACACACAGAAAGTGGCAGTATTAAAGTTGTAGAGAGGGAGAGAATACATCGAACGCAGAAGAAGAAGAAGAGAGGGAGAGAAAAGAGAGCATGCAATGTTTTAAATCACAGTTCACACTCACAGAGAAGTCATTAATTGTTCCATTCTTGTTTCATTTTATTCTTAAAGTAAAATCATGCACAGATGTAGACATACATTTTGTTTAGGATCACCGACCACAATACAAAATCAAGTGCTACAAGTATAAATTATGATGCATACAGGACCTTATGTTGTGATTGTTTTACATCCACTGCTGTGAATAACAAAGAATCATGAGCAGTTTGATTATCAACTTATTCAGCCAGGTATATTATTCATTCTCCTTGTTCAGTGTTTCCAGTGACACGGATTGGCTGCTTGATTTAGGGAACAAATAAGAGTGTGTGGTCCAGCATAGTTCTGCATCAGTACAGTCAAGTAATACAGTGTTTAAATTGGCAGTGGAACTGAAAGTTAGTTTCTATCATCAACTAGTTCTGTTTTGATGACAACAAAATTGAACACACTTATTTCTGCAAAAAAGCACACAGGTCTATTGATCATAATGAATAGTTAATGACTCACATACTCACAGTATGTTATTTCAATTTTGAACATTTAGTGAAAGTGTTCTTCACTTTGGCTTCATACCTGCAATACTGGTAGTGGTATGTTCAGTGTTGCTTGCAGTTGCATGTTATTGGTAGTTTAAATGTGTGCTCGCATTTCAAGTGTAGGCCATTTAATTTTTCAATGCTCCTTATCTTGTTTCCTGTGTAGAGCTATTTTGAGGTTAATCAGCATAATTCAACCTTTGTCAGTTGTGTCAATACATGTCACATTTATGCAAAATGATTTCAAAGTGTATGTTAAAGTGGTGTGTGTGTGTGTGTGTGTGTGTGTGTGTGTGTGTGTGTGTGTGTGTGTGTGTGATAGAAAGAGTGAAATCTGCTCTTGAATTGGAAGGAAATAGCAGCAGGTCAGATCATATACACATATTCAAATTCAAGATTCCATCCAGTGAAAACATGATAACAGAAAAACTGTTGCTTCTGCTCATGTGAGACACCTGAATCAGATACAATACACCACAGTTTAAAGGCATAGAAAGCTGATGAATGTACACGCTAATTAGTAATTGCTTTACCCAGAGCTGGAGACAGACTAAATTAAGTTCCCTGCAAAATATTGTGGTCTAGGAGCCCTTAAATGTTGAGATATTTGAATTTTTATTTTGATCTAGATGGTCCTATTTATAGATTTGGCAACACATGTAACGTTCAGGCATGGGAATTGAAAAAAGTCAAAAAGGCTGAAAATATTTAAGTAATGGCAATTGGAACCCTTACTAGGGAGGTCCGGAATTTTTTTTTCTCAACAAAGAATGGTGCAATTTGGTGTCATCTGAGCTCCAAGTTTGCCATTAAATTCAGTTTTTAGAACCATTTTTGCCTCCCCCACTTAATTTTTCGGTGGACACTTTTGCTTTTTCGGCGGAACAAAAAAATAATTCGGCGGAAATTTGCCTTTCGGCGGACAATTCCCATGCCTGAACGTTGATGCAAGGGAGCTAACACCGCGGCTTTGTTGACATCCTCACTTTTTCAGAGGCTAGAACAAGCTGTAATGCATGTATTATGGTCCGCGCATGGTGACATATCGTCATTATATGGTCTTATGGTGCGTTTGACATCGATTGTGGGCAAACTACACTTTGTAAACACGGGAGTGCGTTAGTATGCCTTTAATTAACACATTCTTTAAACAATGCCTTCATCTTCAAATTCAAGATTCCGTCCAGTGAAAACATAACAGAAAGACTATTGCTACTGCTCATGCGAGACATCAGAATCAGATACAATACACCACAGTTTAATTAACATATTCTCTAGTCTAAACAATGCCTTCAGTTCACTAGGCTGTGTTTATGCAGCGTCACAGCAAGAATCACATGATACCAGTGCAAACATTGACAAGCCCAGATGATACAGTGACTATTTTGTCCAGTGTTACCACTTCTTCCTCTTCCCTTGCAAACAAAAGATCAGTCAGAATATCAGAGTTCAGAA
Organism: Littorina saxatilis; assembly: GCF_037325665.1. Taxonomy (NCBI): domain Eukaryota; kingdom Metazoa; phylum Mollusca; class Gastropoda; order Littorinimorpha; family Littorinidae; genus Littorina; species Littorina saxatilis. The sequence continues at coordinate 47,423,003 of NC_090249.1, forward strand.
TTTTGTACTTTCAAGATACAAGATACAAGAAATTTTATTGTCCTCATCAATACAAGGAAATTTGGCATGTGTGTGGCAAGACATAATACACTGATACATAGACATTTACAAAGCAACAACTGAAGTTCAATATCAACACACCCTTACGCACACATACCCACTACTTCAGACACACAGGCTACATGTGCCCCTCGGACGTACGCAACCCACAATTCACCCAGCCATACAACTCCACATGCACTTACTCATTCATGCAGCACTCTAGCGCCCGGCCATGCACAACTCACACACTGGAACCCTCGTACGGCTACATATGACACCCGCACAAACATTACAGCCTCAAACATCGTACTAGATCTACAACTAACAAGCATACATCCACTATCAAACACCGAATACATCATCACACATTACATCATAACATATTGCATTATAACACACGCACAAACATTACAACATCAAACATCGTACTATAATCTACAACTAACAAACAATCATACACTATCAAACACCAAATATATCATCGTACATTAAATTAAATTACATCATACCCCCCCACCCCACCATACATTCACAATCGACACAGAATACATCATCATACATATACATTACATCATAACCCCCATACATACGCAATCAACACATAGTACATAATCATACATTACATTACATCATAACCCCCCCCCCCCCATCATACAAAGTAAACAGACGTCAACATTTCACTCTTACCCCCCCCCCCCCCCCCCCCCCCCCGCCAATCACACGTCCTCTACTCTACCATCGCTCACACCTACTACACAGCACCACAAAGAATACCGATAACTCGCTCAACATAAATTCTCAGATTAGCTAGTTTGCGTGTTGACTATCTCATAAGCTGTAAGCTGACTCTTCCCTCTTGTAAAGGCAGGGATTTTCACTTGTGCACCTCTCATAGCCACTAGTTCATTAATGTCAAATCCCCTGTCGGCCAAAATCACATCATTTTGTACAATATTGTCTAGATACCCACTATTTGCAGTGATGTGCTTGTCACTTGAAAGCGCAGCCCACCCCACCCTTTAGAAATAAAAGAAATATGGCCTTGAGGTGTAATTGATATTAGGTATTTAATTGTATTGTTGTGCTTCTAGTTTGACCAGGTGAGTGCACTAGCATCAACACTGGAGGGTCTCTCAATGAATATATTTCAAAACAATAATAACAATAACAATAACAGCACTTTATTGTCCATTAAAATATTACATAACAAGAAGGGCAAAGCCCATACGACTCACATGCTTTACACATTTTTCCTACCAAAATACATGTGACCTTGACCCAAGGTCAAGGTCATCCAAGGTCATGCAACACAAAGCTGTTAGTTCAAGACATAGGAAGTACAATGGTGCTTATTGGCTCTTTCTACCATGAGATATGGTCACTTTTAGTGGTTCACTACCTTATTTTGGTCACATTTCATAAGGGTCAAAGTGACCTTGATCATATGTGACCAAATGTGTCTCATGATGAAAGCATAACATGTGCCCCACATAATTTTTAAGTTTGAAACAGTTATCTTCCATAGTTCAGGGTCAAGGTCACTTCAAAATATGTATACAATCCAACTTTGAAGAGCTCCTGTGACCTTGACCTTGAAGCAAGGTAAACCAAACTGGTATCAAAAGATGGGGCTTACTTTGCCCTATATATCATATATAGGTGAGGTATTCAATCTCAAAAACTTCAGAGAAAATGGGAAAAATGTGAAAAATAGCTGTTTTTTAGGCAACATTTATGGCCCCTGCGACCTTGACCTTGAAGCAAGGTCAAGATGCTATGTATGTTTTTTGGGGCCTTGTCATCATACACCATCTTGCCAAATTTGGTACTGATAGACTGAATAGTGTCCAAGAAATATCCAACGTTAAAGTTTTCCGGACGTCCGGACGTCCGGACGGACGGACGGACGGACGACTCGGGTGAGTACATAGACTCACTTTTGCTTCGCATGTGAGTCAAAAATGGAAATTTTTCTTCGGCACACCCTGTCTGCCTGTAAACGATTATAACAACAATTGTATAGGACGACACACATAAAACATAAAACATAAAAGGGATACAATCAAATATGATATTGCACTATGTAAATTTACCCACAGGAGTTGGGTTTCACAGCCGAGTAATCACATTACAAATATTTCCCACACACCTTCACATGTACACATTGTTTGTTTTTTCCCAGCCGACCAGCCTCTACGTGATGCGAGAAGAATTTAAAATGGTGACTGCAGAAGGCAGGAATGACTTTTTAAACTGGTTTTTGCGTGCCAAAGGGACCTTATAACGTTTACCTGAAGGGAGAATTTCGACTGTCAATAATGGACACTACTCTGCATCTTGAACACACACGGCCAGTACATGTACTGTGCAACTGACCTTGGCACGGAACGATCCAAGGGGGGCAATCTCAGTCATCTCAAAGAGGGAAATCTAAACGCAATCCGCTTTGTTCGATTTTACGGGCTTGGACGATAGAGAAAAATAAGAAAAGCAAAAGCTGGAGTCCAGTCTGGACGAAACTGCTATCAAGAACGCAGAATTAATTTCTTCTGAGTTTTTTTTTAGCCGTAAGCGCCATGTTTAACTGCTGTTCACAATGCGGCCGCAGTGAAACCAACAAAGGGGCCTCACTATGGAAGAGTTTCCTGCTCCGATAAACATGGCGCTTACGGCTAAAATAAAACTCAGAAAAAATCAATTCTGCGTTCTTGATAGCAGTTTCGTCCAGACTGGACTCCAGCTTTTGCTTTTCTTATTTTTCTCTATTGTCCAAGCCCATAAAATCGAACAAAGCGGATTGCGTTGGGATTTCCCTCTTTGAGATGACTGAGATTGCCCCCCTTGGATCGTTCCGTGCCAAGGCCAGTTACACGGTACTGGCCGTGCGTGTTCAAGATGACTACTCTGTTCCATGGATAGGGAAGGAACTGTGGCGGTAGACTTGTCTTTATACTTCGCCTGTCTGTCCAGAAAACAAGTGGCCGCAGTCTGTGGTACATGATATGCACAGTCTCATGAAAAACTTTGCTTGCAGTTGTTCTTGACACAGAAAAGATGTATGCCAGGTGTTGCAGAGGTGTGTTAAGGCGTATAATATATATGCATGAATGAGAGCTTGAAACTGTGTCAGTGCTCTGCGCGAGTGTGTTGGCAAATGCCAAGCAAGAAAATCAAATAATGTAACAAGTGTGAAGAAATTAGAAATCCCAGTAAATAATCGTACAGTATCGTCATTGTCCCTCAAAGAATCAAGTGTTATTTTTTTTTCTTGGCAAGTTCGTCTTTAAGTTCCCGAGTTTCTAGCACCAGCCTGTTTAGTTCATCCCGTTGCTGCTTTTTTTCATCTTTAGAAATCCAGGCAAAATTGTCATAGGTTTCAGTCTGGCAGTAAGTACCACCACAGTCACCTCTCTCGGGAAGAGGAGCAGCCAGTTCTGCTGTATCCGAAGTACCTTCACCGTCGCCATCAACAGCATCCTCTGCTAAATTAGGGTGAGAAGGAGTTGACTCAATCCCCACAAGCTTCTTCCTCTCCTTGAGTCTCTGGTACTGTCCTTGTTGGCTGTCAGGCTGTGTCCCTGCACCATACCCAAGTTTCAAAGTAGGTGTTTACTTCCCACAGATGGTTGCCCTGCAAAAAAAATCAAAGGCAAATGTATTGTAAATTATGGATTGGGAGTTATTTTAAAAATAAGTCACCCAAACAAAATGAATGAGTAAATCTAGACACAGATCTACCCTTTAAAACTGAACTATAAAGTTGTATCAACAATGACCATTTAGTGTTCAAATAAATTCTGATTATCAAATCCAAGTATTTCACACCTATGGCATTCTCACAAGTCATGGTTTTGGGCAACCATGATGATGATAAGTTGTTATACTGAGAGTAAGTCACTAAGTGTAAGACTGACTCACTCAGTCATAGACTGCACTCGGTGCAGGACTGACCGACTGTCCGCACACTACCATCACAACACAGCTTGCATAAAACACAGACTAACCAAGGCAGGTGAACAAAAGCATGAGTACTTACCATTGACAAAATGATCAGAGCACACGTATCTCCTAGCTGTTAATTCAAAGTTGAAATTCTTCAGCTGAAGCTGTGCCAACCATTCTCGCCCGCGTCGTGCAGTCAAATCCCTTGTCTCTTTGCCCTTTCCGTTGACAACAAATGGAACAGAAAAGAATCTTCTGTCCCTATCTCTATCTTGTCTGTTATGGCAATGTTTAACACTACAACTAGAGACCATGTCGATAAATGCGGAAGATTCAGAGTGCAGATTTCGCGTGAACATTGCCTTCTCGCGAGTCAAGTTCCGCCGGAATGCCAGAGGCAAGGCCGGACAACTCTGCACACGACTGTGTGACGTCAACGCGTCAGAGCTCATACCAAGTTGTGTTGTGTTGTGTAACCTACAGATTAAAAAAAAAAAGTGTAATCATGCAGTAAGAGAAATGGAAAGAGAAAGTTTTTGTTGAGACAGAACAGAAAACTTAGGACGAAAAATTTTTTTTCAACAACTTCAAGGGAGAGAATGCAAACACTAAACACTCCCGGTTATGACCTTGACCTTTTGTTTGTTTTCGCATTCAGTTCTTTTCGTACGGCAATTTCAGCTTGTAAAATAAACAAATTTACGAACATTTTCTGATAAATAATGTTTGGAGATACCTTGTATTGAATTATAGTATATACACAAAGAAAAAAAATGAAGCTTAGAAGTCAATTCTTGATTCCCCTAAATAATGAAAACTGCTTTCCCTAAACAATTCATTGTTTACGTAAATAATTCATCCCATGACCTGCCTCTTTGTCTCTGTTAGCTGAGGAGGGGATTATTTTGGATTATCCATCACAACCATATGAATTATCCATCACAACCGAGTCTCGATCTCACCTGTCATTGGTCTTTGTCTTTGGTCTCAGAGTACAACTGAATAATTTATAGAGGTCATCTGCATATTTATCGTTAACTCGGGACTACTTTTTTTCAGCAAAACGATTGAGATATTCTGCGGTATAAAAGTCGAACTGACGTTTGGCTAACGATCTACAAACATTATCATTGAAGAAATAAAGAAAACAACAAAGAATGTACATAATCTGTTTGGGTGAATAGAGCTGAGTGAAGATTATGAGTTGTCCGACGCGGTGAGACTGAGAGAGAGACAGAGAGCACGAGAGAGAGCGACAGAGACACACAGTGATTCAAGGCGCACAACTCTAGTAAAGTTGTCGTAACGAGGTACGCTTCATGGGCAACCGCTTAGATCAATCCCAAGAGCATCCTGATTCAAAATCTTGAGCGACAAAATAAAACTTACACTAAAACAGTATGCTTATAGTTTTGTTCATTTGTTATCGCTTTTAGAGCATTGATTGCTAAATATGGTTCAACAGAACAAGGCTGTCTCATCAGTCGTCTGCTACAGATCTATCGTCTGCTGCCGGTGCGTCTCGCTAGCGCTACTGAGCGATACGCACCCTCTGCTGCAGGATCTGTCGTTTGCTATACTCATGTAAGCATGAAAATTGCCATTTTCAAAGTTGGTGATACTGTTAGAATAAAAGGTGGCAAAGAAGGTCGGATCTTGGACATACAGAGACCACTAGGCTACATGCGTTGCCGCATAAAAACAACTCGACAGTGGTGCGCCGTTTTCCCCCAGACAGATACCTCGCCTAAGACAACGACAGACATCAAAGTTAGGCTCACCTAAATCAGTAAGTGACGATTGAAGAAGTAGGTAATACAAATTTGAACACTGAAGCACAAAGGCTCGATTAAGCACAAACTCAGCAATCATCTTCATCGCTTGTAAAATCACACGCGGTCTTTCGAATCCCGCTGAACTCAGGTCCAAAATGAGTTACTTCCCTTCGGGTATCATTCTCTCCCGTCGCTAGCTGTGAAGCGAAGATTATCAGAATGCGGTCTTTCGCAGTTGTGACGAATGCCAGCTCGGGTAACCGACTGAAACCAGCCGGTAACTGCACAGTATCAAATGCATTCAAATCCTGGAAACAAAAAGACAAAAGGGGACTCGTTTCGCACATGAATATCATGACACGATTTTCGGTGGCAGAAGGTTTGATGAGCAGTAAACAGGCACTCGCAAAGTTTGTGTCAAAAAGTTAGGTTTTTTAATGAAAACGTCGGAGTAATGGGATAAAAAGCTTACACACCTCGTCCTGAATATCGTGCATATTTTCCCTCGGGTAGATTTTTTAGGTATTACCTCGCCAGAGGCTCGGTAATACCTGAAAATCGACCTTTGGGAAAATATGCACGATATTCAGAACTCGGAGTGTGTAACCTATATGACTAAGTGCCAAAAGGTGCGCACGAAAAGCGGACAAAGGGGCTAAAAAATAAAAGTTGACAAACACGACTGATATTGTGATTTTTGTTAAGACAACAGATGCTGGAACCCAATTACGAAAAGAAAAGATAAATTTACCCAAATGATTTTACAAATAACGATAATTTTGTTCGTTATATCATTCAAAACGGCACTGAGTCATAGCATTAAGGTTATCTCGCACGTTTTTAAAGCTAGGGCTTTGAAACTTGGCACACAACCAAAGTATAATGACCTCCAGGTATGGTGCACATCACACTAAACAACATTGAATTTCAAGGTCACAGCGAGGTTAAATTTCCTTTGCAAACTGGAAAATTGTCGTTGTCACGTCTTACATGTTTTAATACTAGATCAGTTAGACTTTACATACTTCACATACTTTCAGCATTTTTATAAAACCTCATTAAAAGTGACCTGCTTGTTAATCTTTGTCAAAGTTCAAGGTCACAGCGGGGTCACATCTGGTCCAAATGTGGAATATTTTCAATTTATTCAGCGCGTTTATAGCACGAGCTTTGAAAATACACACAGTTCTAGTGTATAATGTTCACACACGATTAAAGTCTGGTTGAAAAAGTCAAGGTCACAGCAGGGTCGCGTTGAGGTCAAACATATACATTTTTCAATGAGGTTTTCTCATATGTTTTTGAAGCTAGGGCCTTGAAACTTGGCACACTACGCAAGTTAAATTAAACCTCATCAAATTCCAAGGTCACAGTAAGGTTAAAGATCCTTTAAGGATATTTTCTAAAAAAGGTGACCGCCTGGTTAATGTTTGTCAAATTTCAAGGTCACAGCAGTGCCATCTGGCTTAAACTTTGAAAAATTGTCAATTTCTTCAACTAGTTTTATAGTGTTTGAAGTCATTCACACATGATGAAAGTCTGGTTGATAAAATCAAACGTCAAGGTCGCAGCGGGGTCGCATTGAAGTCAGACACATACAATTGTCATTTTCACGAACGCCTTTTAAGCAACACCTTTGAAACTTCACACATTCCAAAGTTTTGATGTTGTTTGGTTATAATCAAAGTGTGGTCAATTTCCATGATTGAGAGCATTCAGAGGGGTCAAGTTGAGGTCACACAAAAGAGATTAAATTGTCGACACAACAGATGAGACTGGCTACCACTGTTTATTTTAATACACTTTTATGCAAATTTTAAATTGTGTTCAACCATATACACCAAACTCACCCAAACTCCTGAAACATCCAAGAAAAGGAAAAATGTGTCCAAGCAAGGAAAAACGCCATTTCTTCAAAGGCTGGAATAACTACAGAGGCAGCCGCGTCATTACACACAATGCAATTACGTCATACATCATACATTTCTATGAGTCATGTTGAATGGAATGGTGGCATGTGCCTCTATTCTAGCTAACAACAAAGCTGAAAAAATGAATATTATCTGTTTGTTTTGTTTGTTTTACCCGTACGAGACCTTTCTGTGACCTTGACATGTGACAAGGATCTACCTTAACTTCTTTAAGTCGGAGTTGAGAGTTGTGTGATGTTTGAAGGCTCTCCCTTTAAAAAAAACTGAGATAATGATGCATTTTCGTGTTTTTGATTTGCCCATGTGACCTTGAGATTCGACAAAGGTCAACAAGACTTTAACCGTGTATGGGGGCTATTAAGCCCAAAAATGTGAACTTTCAAGGTTCTTGCTTTGAAAAACTCTGAGAAAAAGGTTATGTTTTTTTTTTTACCCACACGAGACCCTGCTATGACCTTCACATTTCTCAAGGATCAACCTTGAATTCTCCATGTTGAACAATCATTAAGCAAAAGCGTTGTTTGAAGTTTGAAGGTTCTAGCTTCAAAAATCTCTGAAAAAATATGTTTCATCCGTTTTCTGAACCACATGTGACCCAGCCGTGACCTTGAAATCTGACAAGGGTCAACAAGACTTTTACCATGCATGGGGGCGATTAAACCCCAAATGTGTGTGAAGTTTCAAGGTTTCAACTTAAAAAACGTCTGAGAAAAATATACATTTTCCTTTTTGGACAATGTGTTGCACGCAAGACAACACGACAAACGCTCGTGTTATCATTCTTTTACTTTAAGGTCGACTTGCGTGCCCGCTCTTTCGCTAATCTCAATTAAAATTCATCTTAGAAGTTCGGTTTTATTACGCTTTTAATTAAGAAGATTAAACTAAGACAACAAATAGTTAGTTTTACCCATTAAACTCGATAAGGTAGTGACATTTTATGTTGAACGCAAGAAGGTGTCGCACGCAAGATCTGAAAAAATGTTGACGACATAATTTCAACACTTGATAGCGCAATCGTGGTTCGTGATTTCTTCACAAATTTTGAACACAGAATGTGTCACGTGGTTCCGTAAATGAAGTAGATCTTTGTACATGTAAATTTTGTTTTTAAAAGAAAATAACCGTTAATTACCGAACATTTTGTCGCACGCAAGATATGACGAAATTTTCAAATCGTTTTCAAAAATGCTGTTCAAAAGTTCTGCAGTCTTTGCTGGATTACTTGAAAGACAGCAGTTTGATACACCGTTATCGCTTGACGTGTCGACATCAATTCCAGAGTTTTTGAAAAAGAAATTTAGTAAATATCTGCGATTGAAAAATGTATGCCGTGATGACGAATCATCTTGCGTGCGACACCTTAAAATTCGGTTATCGAAAAAAAAAAATTCTCTCGAGATTTAGATTTGACGTTTGGTCTCGTCTGTAAAGCGATGTTTCAGGCATTCAATCAAACTAAATGCAATTCATTTGTGCTTCTTGTTATTTTTCTGTGGCATATTCAAAACACGAGGTATCACGATGTCCTTTTTCAGATGGCCGGTTTTGGCGTTATTTTTGACTTTAAACAAAGATAACTTCAAAACCGTTCAAGTCAGACACACGAAATTATGTCCACTATCTCTTCGCACATTCATCCACACACACACCAATTTTCAGCAGACACACGTTTTTAGAAACATTTTTATTGTAAAACAAAGTCGTCTTCTGTTCTGTGAGCACCTTTTGGCACTTAGTCATATGTTTACGTAAATAATGATTTATTTAGCAACATTGCTGATTCTTTATAAACAATGTAATATAAGTCTAAATAATATATTGTTTACGTAAATAAATCATTATTTACGTAAACAATGAATTATTTACGTAAACAATGAATTGTTTAGGTAAATAATGAATTGTTTACGTAAACAAAAAATTATTTAGAATTGTTTTACATTGTTTATAAACAATTACTTATTTAGCACATGAGCTTCTAAATAATGATTATTTAGCTAAAACTGGTGAAAAAAACATGAAAAAGTATCCAAATAATTATTTGACAAACGGAATGCCATACAAACGTGGCAGAATTGCCTGATTTTTTTACATTTTCTTGTTTTTCTCGCTCTGTTATCAAATCTGACCCCGGATTTGCACATGATCACCAAAACCATTGCCTGTTACGACATTTCGCTTGAACAGAAGTTTATAAAAACCCATGGCTTTTGTACAATCACTTGTCTTTTAAAAACACGCGGATTCCGTTCATACGCCATGATTCCGTTTGTACAAAATCACATGTTTCCGTTCGTACCAAAAGCGTTTCCGTTCGTACACATTCGTTTCATCAGGGAGAAACAGGCCCCTTCTACAAGTTATGTTTGTTCCAATGGTCGTCATATAGCAGAGTACGCCTACGAGTGATATTGGACCTATGTGAACCAGAAGACGTATTGAATTTACATCAACCTAAGTCACGAACGTCATATAACACGTACGAATGAAAACATTTTGATGAAAGTGGTACAAACGGACACCCGTTTTCGTCAAAACTGTTTGATGCAAATTCAATACATCTTATGGTTCACATAGGTCCAATATCACTCGTAGGCGTACTCTGTGCTATATGACGACCATTGGAACACACATAACCTGAAGTGGGGGACTGTTTCTGCCTGATCTAACGAACGTGTACGAATGGAAACGCTTTTTCGTACGAACGAAAACATGCCCACACTACTTACCGCCACGTTTTTCCCCCAACCAAGTGCCGAAAATTAGGCTGTATGAACGGAAACATCTTGCGTACGAACGGAAACATCTGGTGTATGAACGGAATCAGTTGACACACCGTGGCTAAGCGTTGATAGATGTGTGTTTGTTCGCTGTTTTCTTAGTGGACATTTCTTAACGTGTTCTTTGCCACGGGTGGAGAACTATTCCTTACCATTTTGGTTGGGATCGATCATGTTCCGGTTGGGATAAGTCGCTAATTTTCAATTGCTCTCGATTGCGCACGAAGTTAGGTTCGTCGGCCAAACCTGTCTGAAAAAACCTGGTGTATCACGTCGGTTGATGGTTGGACTATCCTTAAAGGCTGACATATAGTCCTATTTAATTAGTTTAATTACTTCCAGGGCTTTTCCCATCGTTGCGGGGATGTATAAATTAAGCTTTCTGCAAAGTTTTAGGTTTGAAGTCCTTACCAATTAAGAGAAATATATAATTAATTCTTTATTGCATTGTTTAGCAACAGTTCCCCAGGACTTGGGCTATTTTTAGACCGTCAACACAGACCGTTGACGTTTCGTAAACCAAAGATGGCGTCGGAGACAGTCAAAGCGCGGTTGCGTACAATGGCAAAAAAGATAGAAGTAAACCCGTCTAAAGCTGTCAAGGCCACTAAATCTGCTGAGAAGAGAAAGTGGACTCCTTGTTTCATCAAGTCGCGCAAGGCGAAATTACTACATTTTGTCAAGCTGTCAAACTGACGGAATGAAACTGAACGCACTGCATTTTTTCACCAAGACACTCAGTACAGCTTCGTCAATCCCCGCGTGAAGGAAATCGCTCACCTTCCATGTGCAAAACGTAGTGATATTGACACGCCAGATTAGCGCGGTAGCGTATTGTGCTAAGTATGAAAGCGCGCTTTTCTGTATTCTTGTTAACTTTGCAATTTCCGGAAAACATCCACTTTCACTTTGAGACTGTTCTGTTTACATTCGACACTATCAAAAAACCCACTTTGCAATACTGAAATAATGTTTTCTGTGTTCGAAAGCTACAGCCAATCGTTATTATATCCCCTTAGGTACAGTTTTATAACATTATTGGCACATGTAAACAATATGAATTAATTAATGAACGCTACGAATATGGCAGCCTTTAAATGACGTGGATATGAGTTCCAGGGATCTAGATTAACAACAAGCGCGCATTATATAACGAAAACACACACACACCCACATACACACAAACACACACACACACACGCACGCACGCACGCACACACACACACGCATGCACGCACGCACACACCACTACCAACGGCACCACCACCACCCGCCCCCCCCCCCACACACACACACACACACACACACTAGAACCTGCAGTTGTCATCTGGAACAAGTCGTTTTCGATGTAAACCTTGTGACGCGAGAGACACCTTGCCATGCCTGGCATAAATTTGACTGCAATGCCTCTCTGCCCCCCTCCCACACACACACACACACAAACACACACACACACAGAAACACACACACACACACACGCACACATACACACACACGCACGCACACACACACACACACACACACTCACACTCACACAAACACACATTCTCACACCGCCACCACCACCACACACACCACCACCACAACCCCCCCACACACACACACACACAACACACACACACACTCGAACCTGCTGTTGTCATCTGGAACAAGTCGTTTTGGATGTAATCAGACAGAGAGAGAGAGAGACACACACACACACACACTGGCACGCACACACACACACACACACACACACACACACACTGACACAGACTGACATAAACACACGTACACACACTCATACACACACACACACACACACACACACACCTCACAACCTCCACCCCCCAACCCCAACTCCACAAGCTAGAACCTGCTGTTGTCATCTGGAACAAGTCATTTTCGATGTAATCCTTGTGATACGCAAGAGACAACTTGCCATGCCGGGCAGCAATTTGACTGCAATGCCTCACCGTCCCCTGAGAAAAGGAAAAGGCGAGGGTGACACTGAATGGGAGTTAAGGGGGGGGGGGTCACTGGTAATAGCTCTGTTGCCATCGTGGTCACGATCAAGGCACTAGGGGCGGCCATGAGATGTTGTTTTTGTCGCTGTGGATGTTGTTGGACGGGGATGATTTTGAAGAATGTTGGTCAGTAATAGCTTTTTCTTTTTTGTTGTTGTTGCTATTCCTCCTTTAAGGTTAAGGTGAACTAAGCCGTTACGTGTTGACAGTCACAGTTTCCATGCTTCGTGCGTCTATGTTTCTTGACCAGTATTCTTGATTTTGGTACCGTTGCACTTTCGGCTCACCGTGTATAACTGGATCAAACGCGTGATACGTGAAATCGTAGTCGCTAATGAATACAGTAATTATAGTCAATTACTTCTACTTTTACAATTTTACTTTGTTTTTAAGAAATCGCCTACTGCCTAGCCTCTACCTCCTATTCTACCACACCCTAAATCCTCTCCCCCTTAACTACTGTCCCCCTCCCTAGCCCCTAAATTTTATCCCCGTACCCTACCCCCCCTCCTATCCTCCACCCCACCTCCCTCCCTAGCCCCTACCTCCTATCCCTAGACCCTACCTCTAATGCCCCCTCCCTAGCCCCTAAATTCTATCCCCGTACCCTACCCCCCCCCCCTCCTATCCTCCACCCTACCTCCCTCCCTAGCCCCTACCTCCTATGCCTAGACCCTACCTCTAATGCCCCCTCCCCAACCCCTAAATTATATCCCCTATCAAGCCCCTACATCCTATCCCCCTCCCGCAGCCCTTATCCTACCCTCCCTACCCCCTACGCAAACATCCCCTCCTAGCCCCTACATCCTATTCCCTTCTCTCAGCCCTTATCCTACCCTCCCTACCCCCTACGCAAACATCCCCTCCTAGCCCCTACATCCTATCCCCTTCCCTCAGCCCTTATCCTACCCTCCCTACCCCCTACGCAAACATCCCCTCCTAGCCCCTACAACCTATCCCCTTCCCTCAGCCCTTATCCTACCCTCCCTACCCCCTACGCAAACATCCCCTCCTAGCCCCTACATCCTATTCCCTTCCCTCAGCCCTTATCCTACCCTCCCTACCCCCTACGCAAACATCCCCTCCTAGCCCCTACATCCTATCCCCTTCTCTCAGCCCTTATCCTACCCTCCCTACCCCCTACGCAAACATCCCCTCCTAGCCCCTACATCCTATCCCCTTCCCTCAGCCCTTATCCTACCCTCCCTACCCCCTACGCAAACATCCCCTCCTAGCCCCTACATCCTATTCCCCTTCCTCAGCCCTTATCCTACCCTCCCTACCCCCTACGCAAACATCCCCTCCTAGCCCCTACATCCTATCCCCTTCCCTCAGCCCTTATCCTACCCTCCCTACCCCCTACGCAAACATCCCCTCCTAGCCCCTACATCCTATTCCCCTTCCTCAGCCCTTATCCTACCCTCCCTACCCCCTACGCAAACATCCCCTCCTAGCCCCTACATCCTATCCCCTTCCCTCAGCCCTTATCCTACCCTCCCTATCCTCTACGCAAACATCCCCTCCTAGCCCCTACATCCTATTCCCCTTCCTCAGCCCTTATCCTACCCTCCCTACCCCCTACGCAAACATCCCCTCCTAGCCCCTACATCCTATCCCCTTCCCTCAGCCCTTATCCTACCCTCCCTACCCCCTACGCAAACATCCCCTCCTAGCCCCTACATCCTATCCCCTTCCCTCAGCCCTTATCCTACCCTCCCTACCCCCTACGCAAACATCCCCTCCTAGCCCCTACAACCTATCCCCTTCTCTCAGCCCTTATCCTACCCTCCCTACCCCCTACGCAAACATCCCCTCCTAGCCCCTACAACCTATCCCCTTCTCTCAGCCCTTATCCTACCCTCCCTACCCCCTACGCAAACATCCCCTCCTAGCCCCTACATCCTATCCCCTTCCCTCAGCTCTTATCCTACCCTCCCTACCCCCTACGCAAACATCCCCTCCTAGCCCCTACATCGTATCCCCTTCCCTCAGCCCTTATCCTACCCTCCCTATCCTCTACGCAAACATCCCCTCCTAGCCCCTACATCCTATCCCCTTCCCTCAGCCCTTATCCTACCCTCCCTATCCTCTACGCAAACATCCCCTCCTAGCCCCTACATCCTATCCCCTTCCCTCAGCCCTTATCCTACCCTCCCTACCCCCTACGCAAACATCCCCTCCTAGCCCCTACATCCTATCCCCTTCCCTCAGCCCTTATCCTACCCTCCCTATCCTCTACGCAAACATCCCCTCCTAGCCCCTACATCCTATCCCCTTCCCTCAGCCCTTATCCTACCCTCCCTATCCTCTACGCAAACATCCCCTCCTAGCCCCTACATCCTATCCCCTTCCCTCAGCCCTTATCCTACCCTCCCTACCCCCTACGCAAACATCCCCTCCTAGCCCCTACAACCTATCCCCTTCTCTCAGCCCTTATCCTACCCTCCCTACCCCCTACGCAAACATCCCCTCCTAGCCCCTACATCCTATTCCCCTTCCTCAGCCCTTATCCTACCCTCCCTACCCCCTACGCAAACATCCCCTCCTAGCCCCTACAACCTATCCCCTTCCCTCAGCCCTTATCCTACCCTCCCTATCCTCTACGCAAACATCCCCTCCTAGCCCCTACATCCTATCCCCTTCCCTCAGCCCTTATCCTACCCTCCCTATCCTCTACGCAAACATCCCCTCCTAGCCCCTACATCCTATCCCCTTCCCTCAGCCCTTATCCTACCCTCCCTATCCTCTACGCAAACATCCCCTCCTAGCCCCTACATCCTATCCCCTTCTCTCAGCCCTTATCCTACCCTCCCTACCCCCTACGCAAACATCCCCTCCTAGCCCCTACATCCTATCCCCTTCCCTCAGCCCTTATCCTACCCTCCCTACCCCCTACGCAAACATCCCCTCCTAGCCCCTACATCCTATCCCCTTCCCTCAGCCCTTATCCTACCCTCCCTATCCTCTACGCAAACATCCCCTCCTAGCCCCTACATCCTATCCCCTTCCCTCAGCCCTTATCCTACCCTCCCTATCCTCTACGCAAACATCCCCTCCTAGCCCCTACATCCTATCCCCTTCCCTCAGCCCTTATCCTACCCTCCCTATCCTCTACGCAAACATCCCCTCCTAGCCCCTACATCCTATCCCCTTCCCTCAGCCCTTATCCTACCCTCCCTATCCTCTACGCAAACATCCCCTCCTAGCCCCTACATCCTATCCCCTTCCCTCAGCCCTTATCCTACCCTCCCTATCCTCTACGCAAACATCCCCTCCTAGCCCCTACATCCTATCCCCTTCCCTCAGCCCTTATCCTACCCTCCCTATCCTCTACGCAAACATCCCCTCCTAGCCCCTACATCCTATCCCCTTCCCTCAGCCCTTATCCTACCCTCCCTATCCTCTACGCAAACATCCCCTCCTAGCCCCTACATCGTATCCCCTTCCCTCAGCCCTTATCCTACCCTCCCTATCCTCTACGCAAACATCCCCTCCTAGCCCCTACATCCTATCCCCCTCCATAGCCTCCTATCCCCCCAAGAATTAGGGGGCGGAGTCTGAGAAGAGGAGAAATTATCGCACCATCCCATTGCTTCCCCTCCGTCTTTATCAGACGGGTGCAAGGGGACGGATTGACAGAACCTCCTCTCTCGTATTGAGCGAGATGGGAACACAGCGAACCTTCACATCTCTACTTCCCTCCATCTCTTTGAGATGGGTGCAGGGGGAAGAGATGAAGCAAGGGTTGACAGGTTCCCGTCTCTACTCCCTCTAACTAGCATTTCATGCCCCACTTAAAATCCTTTCTCAAAATTTGCCAGGTGACTTCAGGGAATCTTGTACGAAACAGAACGGAAAGTGTGTCTGTAAACAGACTTTCGTGAAAAGCACCTTCGTTACGCAGAATGCACTAATGACATTTGTCGTTATACTTTTGTATTTTTAAATTTCTCTACTCGATGGAATATCCCAGTAAAAGTCGGCGGACCAGCTAGTGAACTCTACTTATTTCGAATTCGTGTGACGGTATTCACAAATATAATCTCTCCCTAATACAGCCTGCCTACTTCCGTTGTAAACACATGTTTTTGTGGTGGTGCATTATCTAGGTTGGGAATATTACGCCCTCGTAAAAGCGATTTCGGTACGTAGAGTTTTCCTTTCTGGCTGTACTATTAGGTTCAATGTACGTCATACTTATTCACAACGAATGGGTTTGCTTATTTCGTGAAAAATGTCATCGTTCTGAAACTAACCTCATGTGACGCGGGGTGGGGCTTTAAGGTAAAAATACAGGTATTTTGTGACGTAGCTGCATTGAGGAGTATCTATACATTATGTTTTATGTAACTGTTAATCGATTTTCTTACAATGTAGGCATCCAAATGTGTCTCAAGTTTAATGCAGCAACATACCTTCATCTGTTCAATAAATTGCTGCGAAACCCAGCGGAGAAGGCGATAGGGGTGATTAAATCGGGCGTACATCTTCCCACGGCGTGGTATTGTTAATCGTTGTTTTAGTACATGAATTGCAAGCGCGGATATCACAGAGTTATTTCGTGGTTGGTACCTTATAAGCTTTCTTTATTGTCACAGTTAGTAGCAATAGCAGTAGTAGAAGTAGCAACTGACTGTAGTTGCAGAAGTAGGGGAAGGGCCCCTAATATGGACCACCTCTTGTGCTTACAAACTAACGGTGCTAAAGCACTAAAACAAATGTAATCCGATACATTTACCATCTCTGGATAACTTTCACATGTCAAAACAGTTGCGGACGCACAAACCACAAAACCGTTAGAATTTTTCGCTTGTTTACACTTCTGACAGCGTTCACTCTAATTTTGACGCTAAAAACCGACTCGTGTCTGTCCACTGACACAGCTGTTAACACACAATTTGCTATATGCGACAGCTACGACTGTAATTGTTACATTGTGTATGTGCGTGTCCCCTAATATGGACCACCTTCAACAAATAGTAAAGAAAAGATGAGACTGGTAACAAATATGCATTAAGGAGCTTGCTGAAAATAACCTAGAACCAGCCCTCAAGTTTTCAAAAAATAAATAATCGAACAGTCTTGACGTGAAAGGTTTTTTTTTTTGTTTTTTTTTTTACCTCAGTTGCATGCAGGCTGCTGCAACCCTTCTTCTTTTTTTTTTGCCCGGTTTTTTTTTTATTTGTTCTTCTTCTTTCCGCTTATCCTTAATACCTAGCCTGGACATGTATTCATATGATGGACAATTTTTTTATTTTTTTTCTCTTCATTACAGTTACTCTATCGTTACAGCTATTTCATTCACCTTTGCTATGTCTAGTAGTTTGTGCGTTTGTTTGCGTGTATGTGCGTGTGTGTGTGTGTGTGCGTGTGTGTGTGTGTGTGTGTTGTTGTTGTGATTGTTCCCATAATTCTGTTAAATAATACCATTTTCAGCGGGACAATACATAACAAGTTAATTAATCCAACGCTCGATGGACAAAAGGCAAGAATTTACAGATTACCAATTACAGTACTAGTTTTCAGCACAGCATCATACGGCGCATATATAAATAACTTTACATTAACAGCACTATACTACTATTTATCTATATTCTTATACACAGTTCAATTTTACTAGAAATTTCGAAGTCGAGCTTGGTTCTGAAATAAGACCTTCATGTTAGTTTTTGGATTTCCGTACTTAAACTGGCTTATGCACATTTTCGATATCAATATATTAAGGTGATTAATTATGAAGGTTTTCTCTCTGGGGATATCACGTGTGAAATACCCAAAAAGAGCCTCTTCGCAGCTTAACTTTATATTTTTGCCTGTACATTTAAATATGTACCCTTGACATTCCTGCCATATGGGTTGCACTGCTCTACATTGCCAAAAAAAGTGCTCGATGAAGTCGGTTTCGTTACAATACTGACAAAGATTTGTTTGACGAATTCCCATCTTATGTAGCAAAATATTGGTGGGATATATATTGTGTAAAATTTTCCAATGCAATAGACGAAGACGGGTTTCTGTCGAACATTCGTTAGCTAATTTCCAGTGTTTATCTTCTAATGTAATATTTAATTTGTTCGACCAAAATCCAGCTGAGCTTGGCTCCTTTATCTCATAATTTAACATCTTTAGGCGAATTTGGCGTGGAGATAATTGTATAAATGGTATATGATGACGTGAAAGTTGATAATATTTGAAGCACAACAAGAAACTTATCTAAAACAGAGAGAACAAAAATAAAATTATCGACGTGAAAGTTGATAATTTTATTTTTGTTCTCTCTGTTTTAGATAAGTTTTTTGTTGTGCTTCAAATAATGTTCTCATCAAAACAAAACAAATAAATGTGATGCATATTTGAAATCTTCTGACACCGAGTTATATCGTGTTATTTTTTAAGTATGGTGGGCCTTTTCTTCAGGTCAACTGATTAGGCGCCCAAGCTTCCGGACCAGTTGTGATTTTTTTCTGTGTTTAAATTTTGCCGAATTTCTATCAAAGCTTATTCGCTCAAACGGTTATCTTAAGAGTGAACAACTACCAAGAAGCACAAAATGAAACTTGCCGTTCACACGAAAGCAAGCTAGGTATGGGCATGGAAGCCGGAAAAAATGGTCCATAATCGGAACCCTTCCCCTATTTAGCAAGGAGAAGAAGGGGACTAAGAGGGACTGTGGGGGGGGGGGGGGGTGGTAGGCTGTTGCTGTCGGTGCTGCTTCAGTCAATCTTGCAACGCCGCGAGCCGTGCCAGCGATGGGAGTCACAGGGGCTTGTATCAAATCGCCGGTCGATCATTATTTACATTCTACTACTACCATATACTACTACCATATACTACTATTTGATACAAGCTCCTGTGGTGCCAGTGGTAGGACTAGGAATGAGCCGTGTTCTTGACCAAGGGAGGCAACACAGTCTAAGTCAATATTCAAGCATAAGCTTAGAAAGTAGTCTCCCCTTGCATAGCAAGTGCGACGACGTCACAGTTTTAGACGACTGTCAGACAGGTTTATTCTTCAAATGAAATAAGAATCAGACGGTTTACTCTTTTGACTTTACATTTCAACTAAAATGAGTCAGATTGTTTACTATTCCGACTTTACAATTTAACTTAGGTAAATGTGAGTCAGACTGACACAAACACTGACATAAACACACACACTCGCACACACACCCCACAACCTCCTCCCCCAACCCCACCCCCACAAGCTTGTGTTTGTCCTTCCGACTTTACACTTTAAAAAAAAATGAGAATCAGACCGTTGTCTCATCCCACTTTCCCCTTCAACTAATAATAGTAATATGAGCCCGATTGCTTAATAATTATTATTCTTCTGACTTTACTTCCCTTTCTGAAATAAAATTCTGAACTCTCTAGCTCTCACTGGTAAGAAGGCAGGCAACTTAATGAGACGACAGTCGATAGACATTACATCTGCATGCATTGCCACATGTACACCACTGATCTAAAATTAATGGATAGCGCGTCCCTTCTTACAGGCTATCACAACGTTGAGGGCCCCAAAGGGGGGGTATCATCACGATCACGGGAAGGGAAATTTTAGCTTTCACGATCACAGTTACCTTGATTTTTGTTTTCACGATCACAAACACCTTGACAAATAGAGGATCATAGAGTGAAACGGCTGTGAAAAATGTACGTTGAAAATAAAATGCTTTGCAATAATTCCCATCACGATCACGAAAACAAATGACGATCACGATCACGAGACTTGATTTTTTTGTCATCACGGATCACGGGCAAAGTCCCATCACGATCACAGAAATGGAAATTTCGGCAATCACGGTCACAGAAAGGTCAAAAAACGCCAATCACGATCACGATTTTAAACCCTTTGGGGCCCTCAACGTTGACGCCACCAGATCCACCATCTTGGGACACTGTTCGATACCGCGAGAGAAGACTGCTGCCAACTCTCGAAACTACGATTATTTCCCTTGGACTATGTTTGTCAGTGTGGTGTTGTATAGCAAGATGGCGGCACTCTGGTTACGCTGTTTCATTGGTTGTGCGCTATCCATTATTTTGAGATCAGTGATGTACGCACAATAACACAGAGATACAAAGAAAGACACACAAACGCATGCACGCACACAGATACGCACAGACCATTACACGTGCACGAAAACAAATACACACACACAATCATAAGAGCACACACACACACACATGTGCGAAGTCATAAACAAGTTCACCTGTACGTGTCTGCCATATTTGGGCGCACACATGTTTACAAATCAACTCTCTCTCTTGCTGCATTTTCTGTGACGTTTTTTCATGGTTTTGCAGTTTTTATTTATTCACTCACTTATACAATTATACAATGTGGACATTTGGCAATACGTTTTTAGTTGTTTTTTTTATTTGCTCCATCACTTCACTGACTGTCCGACTCCACAGTTTCAGTCAGTCTTATCCCATGTAAAGCCAGGACAGCTGTGTGGTTCTTCACACACTGATGCAATGAGTTGTTTACTACATTTACTGTATACTAATACTATTACTAGTTTGACTTTTCCTCTGAAGAACACACCAAAAACATGCTTGCTACCTTGTGACTGGCTAGAAAGGATAATACATACATGTACAGACAATGCTAATCACAAAGCATTTTTGACTTCCAAAATACAGTACATATTATAACTATTACTTGAAACGAAACGATTTTCAGGTTGTATTAAAATATTTGACATTTCCTATTTTGTTCAGACTAAGCAGTGAACCTAAATCAGAACAGTGGAACCCCCTTTTAAGACCTCCAAAAATATGAGAAAATCAGGACTTAAAAAGGAGGGAGCCTTAATTTCTTAAATTGGGGGTAAATTTACAGAGGTTATTATTATTAACAGAACATCTGACAAAACAGGGTTTTAAAACGGTCTTAACTCTGGGGGTCAGGCCTAAAAAAAAAAATAGGTGTGGTTACGGTAACCCGACCTACCCTATTTTTGGGGGGCCGACCCTATAACTTTTTTATTACATTTGTCAAAAAATGTTTTTTTAAAAACAAGTAAACGAGTGCAGAAAACGCAACGAAAGCGAAAGCGCCCGAGTCGCACACTTATTTCCCTGTCAAGTAGGTTTAATTTGTACACATTAGAAAAAAAAGTTTTAAAAAAAAGTGATTGCCTACCTTCCTACCCTATTTTTTTTGGCTATGTTACCGTAACCACACCTATTTTTTATTTTTTTGGCCTCATTAATGTAGTATTCCACCGTAAATGCTAATCAAGAGTGACATAAGGAAATGACATACGGATATTTATAATCATAGAAAATTCACTCAGCTCCATGCAATCAGTGTTTAAAAAAAATCTAGTAGTTTCAGAAAAATGTTCTCAGCATTAAGATTTGGTCACTTTCTCCTTTGGGGGAACAAATGACTTTCGTTTTGCCTTCTCCTTTTCTTCTTTCTTCTTGACGGATTTCTCCTGTTTGACCACTGCCTTCTTGACCTGTTTCTCGCCCTGCTTGAGGAAGTACTCCCCAGTGGCCAGTTCTCTGTCCACCTTCCTCTCCAGCTGGGGCGGGGGGAAGGGCGTGTATGCCTTCTTCACCTTCTTCTTCAGCGGTGCTTTGCGCTTTATGTTCTTTGTTTTGAAAGAGGGCAGAAAACGGTCCCAGCTTTCACTCTTGAGTTTGTCGTTTTTCAACAGTTCATGTTTCATCATCATGGTCTTGATGTTGTAGATGGGGTGATAGTTCTTCATGCAGTCTTCGGCGATCTTGCGCACCTCTTTAAGCCCTCTATGGGGGCCGACGGCAGCAACCGTTCCTCCCTGCACCAGCACGTAGCAGTGAGTCAACAGCTCTATGGCCTTCAACGTCGAGCCGTCAGGTCCAATCAGACGCTGGCGACGTTTGATGAAGCGTTCATCGTTTCTCACCAGAGATCTGATTTTGATGATGTCGCATGAAATGTCATCCTCCAGCACGCGCAGAGCTTGCTCAAAAGGAACACTACGCGACAGCAACTTGATGCAGTCACGGCCGTTGACGATGGCGAAAGGGTCCCATGTCTTTCTGGTCGTGCTCACCGTCATGGTGCCCTTGGCAAGGTCAAGCTCTGCTTTCAGGTCCAGCTCGGCCAGTTTCTTCTTGACCAGCGCCCAACGTTCGCGCAGGTACTTCTCCCTGTACTTGGGGAACATGACGGCGAAGCTGCTCTCCGCCAGCATGCCGTGCGGATTGTCGTCCTTGGTGAACTTGGGTTCCTTCCATCCCTCCGGCACCGTCAGCAGATCTTCCTCAGCCTTCCGCTTGGCTGCCCGCTGCTTGCCACTCATTGTCTTCTGCAAACAGAATAACATATAAACATCCTTCAAAATCACAAACATTTGCCCTAGGCTGGTTTAATGGGGGACTCTTCAAAGTCAATGTTTCAGTACTTTTGTTTGTCTCTGAGTACTTACACTACAGAAAGCAAGGATGCTGTCAATAATTAATTCAATGCTGAGACTGTTAATAACTTAATTGTGTTAACTGGCAATTTTAGCTTATCATATTTCTCACATTTGGGACACTGAACTTCTGTGTTATCTCACTGTTATGAGATAAATCATCGTTTCATAAACCCTCTTAGTCCTACGCGACCCTCACTCGATTGTCTTGCAAGCTGGAGTTTAACGTTTGTGAACCAAAAGTGAAACGCATACGGTACACTCCCGACTCCGAGTCCGAACTGCACTCCCCCCCATTGAATGTGTTTATAACCGTGGCTCTGTTTTAGGGCCAGAGCTGGGGGAGGGAACTATTTCGGGATAACGTCTCAAGACTTCTGTTACATACCAGTTCCTCTTTGTGAAATACGAATCATCAGTTCATTAACTGTCAGTTGTTTTTCGTTAGCACGTGTAGTATGGTGGGTATGCATCGGCCATTGCAAACAGCATTTGAGTTCGGAGTTACCTGCTCTTTGACAAATAATTTTATCGTAATCCAGTGTTTAAAATTTAACACAATAGAAATTAAACAGTATTTAAAGTAATTATGAATAAGATGAATGCGCTTTCTTTTATAAACTATTTATCTTTTATTCTTTCACGTTGCAAGCAACAGCCTCGGTCTGGTACGATGCCAAGATGGTGGTGTTTCCTCCCTGAAAGCACACCCGGAATGAAGATTTCCGCAAGTGAAAGACATTTCTTTTCAAACGATGGACGAGGGGCCCACTATGGATGACACGGCACCACCAGGAGATGAGTATCCCGGCAATGATCTCGGCCACATTGATCATTTTGACTTTATGCACGAAGACGATGTGCTCGGCGCTGCGATGTTCATTCACCGGGTGAACTCAAATGACATTGTATACCAACCGCGGCGTAGACGTGCCAAGTTGATCGGCAAATATTTAATGGGTGATGTGCTCGGCGAGGGATCATACGGAAAAGTGAAAGAAATGTTGGACACGGAAAGTTTGTTTCGTCGAGCTGTTAAAATCCTGAAGCGAAAGAAGCTTCGGAAGATTCCAAACGGCGAGCAAAATGTGCAAAGGTGATTTCTTACTTTCATTTCTTCAGAGTTAGACCACAGGCGGAAGGTATCGTCCACTGGACTACTACTATCACAGATACCTTCCGCCTGTGGTTAGACGAGGAACTATTTAGAAAAGATCGATTTGAACTGTAACACATTGGTGACATGAGTATAATGCACACTGTTCCAAATACGTATTATTTAGAGGTATGTCTCTTGATGAGGAATTCAAAAAGGTATTTATAACGCCTACCAAAAATCCCAGGCCGAGGGGTACCAATTACCATTACAAGTCGAATGACACTAAGACTAGATAGAGGCCGGTCACACGCAAAGATTTGCTCGGCCACACAGACCGATTTTCGCCGTAAGATTGAGCTGTGATGGAGCTATGTGCAGGGGTGGGATTTCTTCCGTCCCTGACGGATTTCCGTCCCAGGAAGTATTTTGGAATTTTTTTGGTTTTTTTGTTTACCTTAAAGGCACAGTAAGCCTCCCGTAAACCATCACAGAGCTCCCCGAGCGTCTACATACAGTACAAGCATACTTCCATTTGAACGCTCACCGAACGGGAACATCCTGGCTGCTTTCTGTCGAGCGTGAGAAATTTTCAAAGAATTTATTTTCGTGGACTTACTCCTCTACAACAATGGCGCCTCGTTTTGGTGTTAGACGGCTGTTATGAATATTCAATACCGGAAATCACGCCCGGACAGTAAGCCTCCCGTAAACCATCACAGATACTGTCAGGCTTTTACACACAGTACAAACACCCTTCCATTTGAACGCTCACCAAACGGGAACATCCTGGGTGCCCTACGTAAAGAGCGAGCAATTTTTAAAGAATTAATTTTGCAGATTGTCTCGAACTCAGGTCAAAAATGAGTTACTTCCCTTCGGGTCTCATTCTATCGATGTAAACTGGCCATAGCCGTGGATCGATGATTATCAGAATGTTTTTGGACCGTGGTGCGTTTTTGCGCTGGACCTAACTTTTAAAATCTAAATAATAAATTGACAGCTTGTTACACAAACATTCTTTAATCATAAAAGAATTCTTTTTTGATCAAGACAAGATCAGTACAATTCGAAGTTGTGAAAGTTTGAAAAAGAAAAGCCCGGAAACAGGGTCACGCAAGGGTCGTAGCAGACGACGGTTTATGCATATCGCCGTTCCTCTCAACAGTCAAAAGCCATCGCCAGAGTTCTTGTGAACCACAGCCGTTTGTTTCGTGCATAAAAACGTGCTATTGTAGATAAGCTCACATCGAGTCACAATCAAATGACTAACTGACGACTACATTGTGAAAAAGGGAAACTGGATCACACGGGTTCACGATGGCTCAGGGGTAAGATAAACCACGCAAAAATAAATTCTTTGAAAATTGTTCGCTTTTTACGGAGGGCACCTAGGATGTTCTCAATCAGTGAGTGTTTAAATCTCTCTCTCTCTCTCTCTCTCTCTCTCTCTCTCTCTCTCTCTCTCTCTCTCTCTCTCTCTCTCTCTCTCTCTCTCTCTCTCTCTCTCTCTCTCTCTCTCCCTCTCTCTCCCTCCAAGATTTCGCCGAGCGGGCAGGTCGGAGTTTTTGAGCTGCGCTTCAATTTAACCCAACGTCGCCAATAACTCTTCAAAATGACAGTCGTTGGCTTGCCAACTGCTGCAGAAACAACCCTCCAAGCCCTGCTCCACAACCACCAAGTCACATCGTGGAAAATCGCCGGCAATGGGAGCAACTTGACTTTTGTTGTCAGATTTGCACCGGCGACCACTGATGGCGACCAAGCTACACGCTACGTTCACAGTGTCACCCAGGAGAACACGGTCCAATGTTTTCGCAGAAAACCACCGAGCCAGATGAGAAGAGACAAGAAGAGAGCCGAGGAAAGAAAAGCAAAACGAGAAGAAGCGAAGGCAAGTGAACCTTTTAATGTGCCGCTAATTGAAACCACCCCCGAAAAGCTACTGTGTCATTTCCACACCGCAGAAGTAAACACACCTGACACAGACATCAACAGATCACGTGAAACACGCAGCCTGGCCACCCCAACACAGCACGCACCTGCCCACTGTGACACTGCAAGCTCAACCACGTGCGAAAATGTCAACCCTGGGGTGTGTAGTGCTGTGACGTCACAGACAGCAGACGACGAAACCATATATAGCTGAACTGGCAGCAACGGACCGAGAGTTTGAACCAGATAATGTCTACGACTTAGCCTCACACTGCTCAAAGAACGTGCGACTTAAAGAAAAACTGTTAAACAGAAAGAGGAACCGCACTCTCACAAAAGTAGTGTGCGAAAGAAAAGGTGGAAAGAAGACGCTGATTGCAAGGGGAGACGACTACGTCCTGACATACGACTGCGAAACAGCACAGACAACGTCATTCTGAGAAGAGGAGGAAACGCCCCCGTGTGTCCGGCGTCTGCCCCAAGTCGACCGCAACGTCTTTGGAGAAGAAATCGACCATCTCACTACTGACCTTCATGTCGTGTCTACACTGGTACAGTGCTACCTCCGTGCCATGCCAGACTGACTGTTGTCGCTAAACTACAGGGCACACATATTTCATGTGTGTTTGTGACAAACCGCGATCGATATGGAACAATACCGTGTTTGAAACGGAAAAGTTATTTCCCGACTTGGATTACAAGTTGGATGCTTCGGGACCGAATCACGATGCATTGTTTTTGTGTAACAGACTGAAACCAATATGTACACTGATGTTCGTGGATCGTTCGATTACCCAACCCCCCAGCACCCCTTTGCTATAAACAATATGAGTTTTCGCAAATAAACATTCTGATTCTCTCTCTCTCTCTCTCTCTCTCTCTCTCTCTCTCTCTCTCTCTCTCTCTCTCTCTCTCTCTCTCTCTCTCTCTCTCTCTCTCTCTCTCTCTCTCTCTCTCTCTCTCTCTCTCTGTTTTGTTTTATATGACTTTGTGAGTCCAATATTTTTTTATGTACTTATACTCGACCATTATTTTGATGTTTTATTAGTTTAATACTTTGATGAGGTATGTGCGCAGTCTTTGCTTTTGTTTACAATTATTCTCTGTATATATGTTCCAAGGACAGGTGGGAAGATTAGGCTAAGCCTAAAACTTTTATCCTTATGTAATAAAGTTCTGAGTTCTCTCTCTCTCTCTCTCTCTCTCTCTCTCTCTCTCTCTCTCTCTCTCTCTCTCTCTCTCTCTCTCTCTCTCTCTCTCTCTCAGTATGGTTTGAAAGTTTGTGCAGATCCAGAGACGGGATCCATGTCCCACCCCACGGCCATGGGGCGACGTTCTTGACCCCGTTAAGGTCAGTGCTTGTTTCAGTTTTTTCACACACACACTTGTCTTGTAGAAGTAACTTGTATAACCTCCATTTTGTTTGTTCTGCAGAGAAATTCAGCTGCTGAAAAGACTTCATCACAAGAATGTCATACACTTGGTGGACATGTTGTACAATGAGGAGAAACAAAAGATGTAAGTAACACTGATGACAGTAAATTCTGAAACATGCATGTGCCATGCAATGTGGAGAAACAACGTTGTTTTTTTGTTTTTATCTGTCAATGATTGTATCTCATCTGTATTTGTAATCCTTTTAATTAAATGCAAAAATAACAAAACAAGAAAAGAAATAAGTTAATAACATTTCACGTCATTTGACATTTTATTTTTAATATAATTTTGTGGCACGGCAACATTACAATTAAAGGTTGCAAATGACTCGTCTGTTGACCGAATTCATGATAAATTATTACTGCAATATCTCTCTCTGCTGTAGATGACTTTACTTAAGTTGTTTGTCCACTCATAACATTGGTTTGACTCACACAGTAACACTTGCTTGAAAATGAAACCATGTTTAAAAAAAGGACTTCCTTTTGTAAATAACAGAAAATGGAAAAGTGTTGGCGTAGTCAATATAATTTCTGCTAGTGAATTTGAAACAATTACGTGTGCGTCGTGCTAGTGGAAGTTTTTGAACTGTGGCATCCCGGTGCATGAATCTCCTTTGAAACAGACAGTGATGTTCTTTGCATTGACAATAATCTGTGATGTGGTTTGCAGGTACATGATCATGGAGTATTGTGTGACCGAGTTGCAAGAGATGTTGGAAAGTGTTCCAGAGAGAAAATTTCCTGTTTGGCAGGCTCATAGGTAAGCTGGTTTCTTCTTCACATTACTTGAGAAGTTTGTTGACAATAGTATTAACACAAACAGATATGAAAAGTTGTAAATTTACAGTCTTCGTATGTGTACCGTACTTTCCGGGTCATAAGGCGACTTTTTTCCTCGAGTTCGACCCCTGCGTCTTGTATAACAAAGCGTGTATGGAATACGAAAAAAATCAAAGAGACCGCCTGAGTACCAGTCACACAACTTGTGACAATGCATGTTTCAGCTACTAGGTACTGCCCTGGCCAAGTTTCCTCGAGCTCTCAAGCCACCCAGCTATCACAATGCCGGCCTTTGATCTGGCCGCACACACAGAGCACACATAATTATTTCCACTCTGTTAAACTCGGTCACTGACCGGTCACTGACCCGGTGCAGGAAGTATTTCCTCTCTCAGATATGACAGGGGAACCACCTCTCATGGCAAAAACTGGGTCATTGACCCCTGGGAAGAAGGTCGTGTCTATAAACAAGGCCACCCAGCTATCACAATGTCTTTGATCTCCCGGCACACACAGAGTTCGACTCTGTTAAACTCGGTCACTGACCCCGTAGCAGGAAGTGTTTCCTCTCTCAGATATGACAGGAACCACCTCTCATGGCAAAAACTGGGTCATTGACCCCTGGGAAGAAGGTCGTGTCTATAAACAATGGACCTGGCTTTGATCTCGCTGGCTTATTTTCATTCTTCGAGTATACTTTTTCCATTTTGGTGCGCCCTATCGGCCCCCTGCGTCCAATGGGTGACTGGATTACAATTTTTTTTAAAAAGAAGGGGGTGCGTCTTAGATAACGAAGGGCCTTGTCACCCGGAAAGTACAGTACAAGAATCAGACTTTCTCAGTTGCAACTGGTTGGTTCTCTGGTGTTTTTTTTAATTGGAGTGCAAGATGTTTTTCACAAATGGAGTTACTACTTACTGTTACATTGAACATGTACTTTTTCTTTGGTACAACAATGTTTCCAAAACTACTTCAGACAGCCTCTCATTGTGTTCACATTGTGTTTTTTTGTTATGTAGACAGCTAAGCAGAAATCAGTCTCGAAAGCTTTTACCACACAGAATTAACTTGGCTAATTGTACTTTTAGCAGAAATAACATGTGATGTAGTACCAATGTGAGATTGTGGGTGACACTGATACTAGTAACAGGTATTTCTACCAGGGCTGGAGTATCTGCATGGCAAGGGCATTGTGCACTAAGACACCAATGTAAATACATGTATACCATTTTGATGTGACCGTTACAGGTATTTCTACCAGCTGATCAAGGGCCTGGAATACCTCCATGGCAAGGGCATTGTACACAAAGACATGTATACCTGTGTGATGTGATTGTTACAGGTACTTCTACCAGCTGATCGAGGGCTTGGAGTACCTTCATGGCAATGGCATTGTGCACAAAGACATCAAGCCGGGCAACCTGCTGCTCACTCAGGACGAGGTTCTCAAGATCACAGACCTGGGGGTGGCTGAGGTATGTCACTGGGTGCACTGTCAGGGATGGCCAAGTTGGCCGCCTGAACGCCAGGGGCTAGTTCCGTTGGGTTAGTAAAAACCGTCTGGCAGCTTGCCCGGTTGGTCCATGAAAATTCTGGTCAAATGCAAAACAACACCAGTCAGAATCAGCTTGTTTCTTTGCTAGGCCCTAGACTCCTTTGATTTTGCTAAACCAGTCACAATCAGCTTGTTTCTTTGCCAGGCCCTAGACGCCTTTGATTTTGCTAAACCAGTCACAATCAGCTTGTTTCTTTGCCAGGCCCTAGACGCCTTTGATTTTGCTAAACCAGTCACAATCAGCTTGTTTCTTTGCTAGGCCCTAGACGCCTTTGATTTTGCTAAACCAGTCACAATCAGCTTGTTTCTTTGCTAGGCCCTAGACGCCTTTGATTTTGCTAAACCAGTCACAATCAGCTTGTTTCTTTGCTAGGCCCTAGACGCCTTTGATTTTGCTAAACCAGTCACAATCAGCTTGTTTCTTTGCTAGGCCCTAGACGCCTTTGATTTTGCTAAACCAGTCACAATCAGCTTGTTTCTTTGATAGGCCCTAGACGCCGTTGATTTTGCTAAACCAGTCACAATCAGCTTGTTTCTTTGCCAGGCCCTAGACTCCTTTGATTTTGCTAAACCAGTCACAATCAGCTTGTTTCTTTGCCAGGCCCTAGACTCCTTTGATTTTGCTAAAGCAGTCACAATCAGCTTGTTTCTTTGCCAGGCCCTAGACGCCTTTGATTTTGCTAAACCAGTCACAATCAGCTTGTTTCTTTCCGAGGCCCTAGACGCCTTTGATTTTGCTAAACCAGTCACAATCAGCTTGTTTCTTTTCCAGGCCCTAGACGCCTTTGATTTTGCTAAACCAGTCACAATCAGCTTGTTTCTTTGCCAGGCCCTAGACGCCTTTGATTTTGCTAAACCAGTCACAATCAGCTTGTTTCTTTCCCAGGCCCTAGACTCCTTTGATTTTGCTAAACCAGTCACAATCAGCTTGTTTCTTTGCCAGGCCCTAGACTCCTTTGATTTTTCTAAACCAGTCACAATCAGCTTGTTTCTTTGCCAGGCCCTAGACTCCTTTGATTTTGCTAAACCAGTCACAATCAGCTTGTTTCTTTGCTAGGCCCTAGACTCCTTTGATTTTGCTAAGCCAGTCACAATCAGCTTGTTTCTTTTCCAGGCCCTAGACGCCTTTGATTTTGCTAAACCAGTCACAATCAGCTTGTTTCTTTGCTAGGCCCTAGACTCCTTTGATTTTGCTAAACCAGTCACAATCAGCTTGTTTCTTTGCCAGGCCCTAGACGCCTTTGATTTTGCTAAACCAGTCACAATCAGCTTGTTTCTTTGCCAGGCTGTCATGAATCCTGTTTGATTGGACTTCGCCTCCAAAGGTGATAGTTGTGTTTCGGCACTCAGTTACACTAAACCAGTCACAATCAGCTTGTTTCTTTGATAGGCCCTAGACGCCGTTGATTTTGCTAAACCAGTCACAATCAGCTTGTTTCTTTGCCAGGCTGTCATGAATCCTGTTTGATTGGACTTCGCCTCCAAAGGTGATAGTTGTGTTTCGGCACTCAGTTACACTAAACCAGTCACAATCAGCTTGTTTCTTTGATAGGCCCTAGACGCCGTTGATTTTGCTAAACCAGTCACAATCGGCTTGTTTCTTTGATAGGCTCTAGACACATTTGCCAGGGATGACAGCTGTCGCACCAGCCAGGGATCGCCTGCATTCCAGCCCCCGGAGATTGCAAACGGCCTTGACACCTTTCCAGGGTTCAAGGTTGATATATGGTGCTCAGGGGTCACTCTGTGAGTACGCTTTGTTTCATGTTTGTTTCAGCTCTTTCAAACAACAGTTGAAAACTTTCTTTTTCACACAATATTACACCAACCCGGCCTAATGTCTTTTCCATTCCATTTCTGCACGTACTCCTCTCCCTTAAAGTTGGTATGATTGTTGAAAGTGTTCGCTGGGTATGTGTGTATATATAGTGTGTATAGCATATACGAATATTGTATGAACAGTACATGTGGTGATTTTTGTCGATATGGTTAATTGTTTTATGTAGGTTGTACATTTAATTGTTCTATTTTGTATATGTTCTGTTGTAAAGGGCCTAGAGCCATAGGTTAGGCACTTACAAATGTCCAGTTATTATTGTTATTATTATGTGTTGATGACTGGTGGAATACTGTTTTGTCTGTGTAAAAAAAAAAGCTTTTTGTTACGCTGTCTATAGAAAGAAAAGTATGTATGACCTCTATGTTGATGTAGGTGTCTGTGTGAAATAAAGGCTTTATGCCGTACTTTCTATCTATGTAAGAAAAAGGAAGCATGACCTTATGACCTCTGAAAGATAATCAGTGATAAAATGGACACACTCCAACAAAATCCTTCTTGCATTTTGATATTTGTACATTTTTAATGTTGAGGAAGCCTGACCTTTATGGCCTCTAAAAGTAAAAGATAATAAGTGATATAAATGGACACACCCCATTGAAATCCTTCTTGCGTTTTGATATTTGTGAATTGTTAATGTTTGTGGTCAGATTTCATCCTGCCTGACCAGAAGGGAGATGAGATCTTTGTGTTGTGGTTTCCATATAATACAACATTACCACGAGTCTGTATCCGCGAGACAAAGATGAGATATTTACACCCCCGGTATAGGGGTGTGTATAGGTTTCGCTCGATGTGTTTGTTTGTTTGTTTGTTTGTGTTCGCATATAGATCTCAAGAATGAACGGACCGATCGTCACCAAACTTGGTGAACAGGTTCTATACATTCCTGAGACGGTCCTTACAAAAATTGGGACCAGTCAAACACACGGTTAGGGAGTTATTGGTGGATTAAAATTATACAAGGACTTATAGAGGGACATCTTCATGGTCAAAGGGAAATAACCATTCTCACTCAGTCACTGCCACCAACTGAGAAGGTTATTTCCCTTTGACGGGGGTGTTTTTCCTACCTCGTAGGAATTTCTTGTTGTGTTGTTGTTTTCAGATACAACATGACCACCAGTCTGTATCTGTTAGATAGAGAGGATATCTTTGTGTTGTTGTTTTCAGATACAACATGACCACCATTCTGTATCCGTTTGACAGAGAGGATATCTTTGTGTTGTTGTTTTCAGATACAACATGACCACCAGTCTGTATCCGTTTGAGGGGGACAACATCTACAAGCTGTTTGAGAACATCGGGAAGGGGAAATTCAAGATACCAGACAGCCTGGATAACCTCACAGCTGACTTACTCAAGGGTAAGCTTTAAGTTTGATACTGACTTATTCTGACATTACTGTTTGATATCCTTATCTCTGCTGGTGCACAGAGATCCACTATCTTTATCGAAAAGTTGAATAGATTGGTGAAAATCTGGCTGAACGTGAGTTTTTTTTATAAGATTCATGTGGGACTATGTGTGTGTGTATTCAGCGCGACGGACGCAGTGGCGTGGTGGTAAGACGTCGGCCTCCTAATCGGGAGGTCGTGAGTTCGAATCCCGGTCGCTGCCGCCTGGTGGGTTAAGAGTGAAGGTTTTTCCTATCTCCCAGGTCAACTTATGTGCAGACCTGCTAGTGCCTTGACCCCCTTCGTGTGTACACGCAAGCACAAGACCAAGTGCGCACGGAAAAGATCCTGTAATCTATGTCAGAGTTCGGTGGGTTATGGAAACACGAAAATGCCCAGCATGCCTACTCAACGAAAGCGGAGTGAGCTGACTATGCTCTCAGAGTATAGTGTGGGGAACCCAAATGGGCAAACGAGCTCACACAGAAAATTCTGGAACGCTGAAGAAGAAGAAGTATTGAGCGGACTCTCCTTTGTTGCTGCAGGAGGAAAGGGTTTGGGTTCACGTTGCCAAGCTCTCCCAAAAAGGCTACAAAAGTAAACTGAAGCTGAAAAGTTAAGCACCCTTTTATTATTAAAAAAACCAAAATAACACTGAATATCTGCAGTTAGTTAGAAGATTATTTGGAATTTCTACTACTGAATATCTGCGATAAATCTCTGAGCTTTGGATATTAGTATACACATATTCAAAGCCTGTCGATTCAAATTCTACTGAATATTTGCGCTAAATCTCTAAACTTTGGTATTAGTACAGTAAAAACAACAACTTTTAAACATAAAAGTGAAACATTGTCAAACAGAGAAACCAAGTACATGTATAGAAGAAGAAAACGGTCCTTTTAAAAAACATCAAACACAATGTGGATATATTCACTTATGCCTTTGCATGCTATGCAGTCCGTTGAAATAACTGTAAGATGTGTTAGTTCGGGGGGGGGGGGGGGGTGGAGGTTGATGTATTTATCCACAGTGTTTTCTTTGTTACAAAACGAAAGTTCCACTGTCAGTCTAATGTTTATTGTAATTCAATCAAGTTGGCTTTATAATGAAACAGATCCTGTGATTGGTCAGAATGCCCCAACTTATTAAAAATTACCGGTCATTAATTGTCGATAACCACTCGCTAAAAAAGCCATTAACCACCTGCTGGCGAGGCGCATTGATACAACCTCAATTAGTCTCGGTTAGCTTTGAGGGTCATTTTACAAGTAGGAAATATGAAGGCCAACAAAATACCGAGACCATAAGGTTTGCGAAGTGATGACGTCGATTACGTGACGTAAGTTGATGCATGAATTCTTCCGGACTACGTCAGTCAATTCCAAAGATCTCTATTCGCTCCGTCGGGCTTCAATTAGACTTTGGGAGGGCGTCGATCCACGATGACGACCTCGAAGTTTCAAATGGAAGCATGTTAATGTGTAATTAAGTTGTGTGGTTGGTTTTATTGTAGCTAAAACCTATTGACAGTTCTTGTTTTGATCTCTTTATCCCCCTCAGGATTGAACAGCTTACTGTTCTTGTCATTATTTTCTTTGTAAATAATGACTGTATCAGTTCTGTTGTATAACTCAACTTGTCTTTCATTTGATTCAGGTATGATGAAATACGAAGCAGCAGAACGCTTTACCCTGGAACAGATCAAGCAGCATGAGTGAGTTCTGTTTCTCCCATCGGCCTCCGCACCCTCGCGTCATTGTCTGCTACAGTGGAACCCCCCCCCCCCCCCTTTTGAGACCCCCCAAGTTAAAGACCTTCTCCCTTTGAAGTCCTGGATTAGTCTGATTTTCTGTTCATAACCTCTGTAAATTTACCACCATTTCAAGACTCCTGTAATCCATGTTAGAGTTTGGCGGGTTACAGAAACACCAAGCATGCATCCTCCGAAACTCTCTGGTGCAAAAAAAACCGGGTGTACGTGTGAGTTACAGAAGAAGAAGAAAAGTCAATTATGGACTGGTTCACCCTGATGATTTATCTCGTCTTGTATGCGTCATTTCAGCTGGTTCAAGAACAGAACCCCTATGATTTATCTCATGTTGTGTGTCCTTGCAGCTGGTACAAGAAAAAGCACCCCCGCACACTGGAGCGCGTGTACTTCCCCCCTCACCCTGACGGAGGCGATGAGCTGCGCAGCATGACGGTTATCCCCTACATCGAGGTGCTGCACCTCCCGGAGTCCCTCACGCCCTCTGACCACGACCACGACCATGACCATGAGTTTGAAGACTTCTCTGCTGAACCGCAAGGTGCATGTGGTGAGTGTGTTGTGTGTGTGTGTGGCTGTCTGCATGTGTGTGCCTCTCTGTGTGTGTGGCTGTTTGTGTGTGTGGCCGAATGTGCTGACTGGCTGGCTTTGCACATAGATTCTCTGTGCATTTTTAATTTTGACCAAAATACAACATTTTACACAAATCGAGGCAGTCATTGTTCTCCGAGACTGCGTTTGAGATGAACAATGACTGTCGAGATCCCGTCGCGATATAACCTTGAATGGTTGAAAACGACGTTAAACACCAAATAAAGAAAAGAAACTGTCGAGATCTATGTCAAAAGTCACAGTTTGGTAAAAAAAATACAAATTACATTCATTGTCAAGGAATTTTGAGGTGAGCTGACTTTGTGGTCCGCTGTTTGCTTTTCCGTGCACAGGGTTTTTACATTTACTTACTCATTCACACATTTTTACACACACAGTCGCACATATGCATACACAAGCATACGGGATGAGGACAACACGCACTCGAACAAGACACACGGCACACAACGAATGAACATTTCAAACATTTCACTATTGACTCAAAACATCAATCATATATATCAAACATAATCACATCACAAAATACCCCCTTGCCATACCGAAGCAGAACGCAGTCCGGCACTTCATACAGTACACTTCCCCCAGAATCCTTGGAACCGCTGTTTACAACACATGTCCTCGGAAACACACACTAAAGTCCTGGGAGTTGGTATAGTCTCTCTCGTCTCTCTCGTCTGTCCTCCGACACAAGTTCACATCAGCTTCTTCTCTCTTCGCCGCAGGCATTAAAAATAATAGCTGACTAATTCCACTAATTAATAAAACACGATCATCCCACACCACAACAAACACATCCGCTCGCATCATTCATCCCATCGCTCTCTGTCCTCACATCCTCGCAAGGTCACACTGAACTCCCACAGCAGGGGCGTGAGCATACCACTTTCTGCACAGCACAAACGTCTCCGTCTCTAAAAAACAAAGCAGTGATTATACCTATGCAAATAAGTTGGTCGGCTCTTCCAAGAGACCGTTTCAACAAAGATTTAGAGACTACTCGGAAATAATACTAATTCCACGATAGCTCATAGGTACCGTACTCGTACCGAAACCACTACAAATTTTCCCTTGACATTCACAGGGGTGTTGTTTGGGTCGGCCCTGCAGCCAATCGCAGATTTATTTTTTTACTTTGGCCGAAACTTTCATGTCCCTATCAGCCAAATGTCCGAAAAATATTCGCCTAAATCGGCCAAAGTTTGTCCAGTTTTTTGTATTGGTCAGGCTTTGATTGCTAAAACTGCTGCCGATGTACTTAGTCAACTAAGTTGGTTGCTGATATCACATGGCTCAAAGAAGGGAAATCCAGTGTTCACATGATACATAACGTTTTCTCGGTGGAGAAAAGAGGGTGGGTGGGGGGGGGGGGGGGGTGGTCGATAAGGGGATGAGTGATTGGGGGGGGGGGGGGGGGGGGTTTGCACACAGTCATGTTAAAGTGTTGCGTGGTTTTTTTTTCAGTCGAGGGTCTAGGCCTACCCATGGTAAAGGCCGGGGGACTGGTGGAGAATGACAGTACGCTGGCTGCAGACATTGTGCGGGCCGCTGACGACCAGTCCGCAAATGCTGCGGCTGCGGCTGCTACCTCATCCAAGGCACACAAGAAATCAAAACGGAAGAACGCGAGTAGATTTGGCTTTGCTCCGTGCAAACAGTCCTGACACACGCCGTCTCTACCTCATGTTGCGCTCTTTGGAGTCGGATAGGGGCTCAGGGAGCTCCGTCTTATCTGGACTTCTGATTTCTGTGTCACAGGGAGACTCTTCTCTTCTCTTCTTCTTCTTCGTTCATGGGCTTAGACTCCCACGTTCACTCATGTTTTTAGCACCAGTGGATTTTTACGTGTATGACCGTTTTTACCCCGCCATTCAGGCAGCATACGCCGATTTCGGGGGAGGCATGCTGGGTATTTTCGTGTTTCTGTAACCCACCGAACTCTGACATGGATTACAGGTTCTTTTCCGTGCGCACTTGATCTTGTGCTTGCGTGTACACACGAAGGGAGTTAAGTCACTAGCAGGTCTGCACATAAGTTGACCTGGGAGATCGGAAAAATCTCCACTCTTAACCCACCAGGCGGCAGCGGCGACCGGGATTCGAACTCACGACCTCCCGATTAGGAGGGCGACGTCTTACCACCACGCCACTGCGCCCGTCACAGGGAGACTACTGCGTCACCTTTCACGGCAGACTCCGCAGAGTTGTCTGCCGGCGAAGAGCGCGGGCTATTTTATTATAGTAGCTTGACGTTTCTTCTACGTCGCCGGCTAGGCACCTGTCAATTGTAGAGTTCTTTATGTGATGGGGTCTGGCTGTTGCTGTCTCCTTGTATGCTCTTGAGAAACTTTTAGTACCCATAGCAATTTTTATAGGGCTAATATACCTGAGGCCATATTTCAAAGTGGTAAGGCTATTTTAACATACATGTTTTCTGTTAGTTCAAGGCTTGCTTTATCGGGAAAAAAACAAAAAGAAAAGGGCTTTACATGCAAAATTTTAAGTTAACAACGGAAGTTACATAGGTGTCACACTTTTTCATGCAAACCCTACTGAAGAAATTGTAAGATTCTATTGTGAATATGCAAACAAAATAACAATCAGATGATCAGAAACAGAAGAAGAGAAATAGGGAAACAAAATAGAACATAATAAAACATAGTGATTATACTTGTGAATTAAGAAAAAACCACCTTTAAACCAATTTTTGAAGCTCAATTTGAAGTATGGAGCACAGACAAACATTAATTAAAAGTGTTAGAGTGGTTACACTGTTCAGAGATTGTGTTAGATACCAAGTTGAATTATCCCACTTTATAACTGTTAAAAGAAATACATTCCTTAACGCCCAAAATCTTGAACTGAGATGCTTTTAATACCCCCACCCCCTACCCATTTTGACGGAAAGAGTGCATATTCTCTTCCAACTTTTGCCGGTTTTTGGAATTTTCCAGGTTGCACCCATGCGACTGAGCCAAGAAGGCAAAGCCAACTGTAGAGTGAAAAATAGGAAAGTCTATTTTGTGAGATACTGGATACTGACGACAGGACACGTTCTCACGCATGAATGTCGTAAATGCAAGTTCTAGCGATTGTTTTTAATTGAACTGATAGAAAATGTCGATATTTGTAAACTTCTGGTATTTCCTAATGTTTATTTAATTATTTTGCATATGGATGTGGCTAATGCGTGGATTAACTGTTACTACACACAAAGCATTCTCCAACGTAGTCTACTGATGTATTCGCCAGCCTTAATCCTGTTTGACTGGCTTTGCCTCCAAAGGTGATTTTTGTGCTTCGGGCACTCGGGTTACATCTGGACTGGTGATGTTTGGACTAGTGATGTTGTCTGGTTGAGTGATGTTGTCGGTACGAGTGATGTTACAGGGCAGACTGCAAGTAACATCACTTTCAAGTCTAAGCTGAAGTGCTTGGACAGTGACAAAGGCAGAACTGGGCTGAGGTGCGTGCGATTGGTGGAAATTTTCCATTTGTTGTGATTTCAACCAATCAGACTCCGCGGCTTGTTCCATCCCATTTGGGTGGCACCCCGTTTAGCTTCGCGGACCTCAGCCCTGGTGATAAAATGAATGTACAGAATTGTTGTTGACTCCAACCCAAAAGGTTGCTATGTTCATTGGATTTAGTTTTCTGACGCTGGAATGGAAGAGAAGAAAAGTAAATGGGTATAGATGTGTACATTTCATGAGCCTCATCAATTTGGAGAAAAAGATTTACTTACACAAAGTAGGTCGGTTGTTGTAACACAGTCATGTTTGTGATGAAAATGAGCTGAAAATTATCCTGGAAATAATTGTGACCGTTCATGATACTGGAAATTGATAGGTGATGCGTGGCTAGAATGTCAAGTAGCACATATCTCTGATGTAGGGCATGAACGGCGGGGTAAAAACGGTCATAAACGTAAAAAGATTGTGGGAGTTTCAGCCAATGAAAAAAAAAGCGGAAGTGAACAATTGGGAATGGGAATAAATGTTGTTTCAGTGGCATTACTGTATAAACCCAGTCTGTTGGGAATAATGCTGCGTTGGGGATGAACTATCATTCTGAGAGTTATTGTTGTTGACCTGTGGCTGTGAGTTGTGATATAAAAGTTGATGGGACCTGAGTCAGCTCCGCTAGAATAAAAAAACAAGGAAGGTATGTTATCGGAACGTTTAATTTGTGACAGTCTTTTAAAAATGGACAGACAGACAAACACTTATAATACAGAAAATAAAATTATCTGACAAATTGTCCGAAAACTCGCTCAGCAGACACAAGCGAGACAATCTGGGTCGAAGATTAGTGAACATAACGTTTTGTTTTGTCATAAATTAAACGTTCCAATAACATACCTTTCTTGGGTTTTTTAATCTAAGTTTTGGAATGACAGGCAGTGTATTTGTTTTTGGATGTCAGCTTTGCTAGAGGCAAGGCCTGTTTCACGTTATGCCATGGGACAGGGCGACTGTGTTGTGACATTCACCACTCTGTTTTGATGTGCGCTGGACAAATCTCTTGTTTCAAGAGAGGTGGCTTAGTTTCTAATATTAATAACCTGTACAAATGTTTATGGAATAAGAAGTGTATGTGTGAGGCACATAGGTGCAAATAAATGGATGGTACTGTGGTCCCCCCTTTTGAGACCTCCACACATTTAAGAAATTCAGGTCTTCTTCTTCTTCTTCTTCTTGTCGATCACTCAGATGGAAACGCCGGTTCTCCGCGCAAATGTTGCCGTGCGCTGTAGGTCGTCCAGACTGCCACGGAGCTTCCCTTGCACCGTGGTCGCCTCCGCCCAGATCTGGCTCCTGAGGCCATCGTGTAGTGGGCAAGTCTGCAGCAGGTGTTCCGTTGTCATGCTGCCTGTTTGACAAGGGCACTGGTCTGACTGGCCAATTCTGAACTTGGTGAAAAGGTGGTGGTTCATTCGGTTGTGGCCTGTAATTCAGGTCTAAAAAGGGACGGAGTCTTTAACACTGTCTACCCCACCTATGTTCACCAAGATTTTTTTAGCCGAGACCAGCTGTGCTGCAGCAGGTCACTCAGAATTGTAGAAACTGTGTAGAAACTGTATCAACACGCTGGAATGCAGGCGTTAGATCGACGTTACAGGAAGTGACTGTGTGTACGGATATATATACGTATCAGGTCAGATAGAGCCATATGCATGGGTACGGATATATCCGTACCTGGTCAGATAGAGCCATATGCATGGGTACGGATATATCCGTACCTGGTCAGATAGAGCCATATGCATGGGTACGGATATATCCGTACCTGGTCAGATAGAGCCATATGCATGGGTACGAAAATATCCGTACCTGGTCAGATAGAGCCATATGAGTGGGTACGGATATGTCAATATAACACTTACCTCGACAGTACTATTCTTGCACATTATCTATTATAGGCCGAAAAAAAATTGGACAAAACGCTGAGTGGGTACAATTATCTCCCATAACCATGCGCCACCGTGGATCCCAAGCACTGTCCGAGTGCTTCCCCCTTACAGGATGTAGGTGGCGCGTCCTCTTTCTTTTTTCGCGCGTGTCAGACCGGCTGTGTTTCTGCTACGCTCCCGGATTATTTTGGACTAAGAGGCTCCTTTTCTGTGTGGACTATCACCTGTTGGATTATTGTGTGTTATTCCACTTCTGGCTTGAGGCTACGTTGTGTTTCCTTCAACTTGTGCCTCCGTTTTTGTGTGGCGGACTCGGCGTGCCTCCCGTCCTACTTCGTGGTGACCGGTCGTCTGCTTCTCGTTTCGCCGCATTCACTTGAGTATTGACCTAAATTTTCTTTGAATTTTGTTAATTCTCGGTCTTTAAGGGTACGTACAGGGCGAGGTAGGATGTCTCGTCCTGTTTTGGGCTCTGGTTCTACGGAACCAGAGTCTGCCGGGGGCAACCCTTCTCCGGGCGCCCAGCGTCATGTTTTACGCACGGAGAAGGGGATCTTTCGGCGCTCCGACTCTCCCTCCCCAAACGCTTTGCGTTTGCGGCGAGGGAGGGCGGAGAAAGCCTGTTTGAGCAAGCTCAATGCGAGCTTGCTCAAACAGGCTGGGCTTGAGCCTGGGACTTCGGGCGGGGCTGCGCCGTCGAAGGTTCGGGGAAGGTCGAGGGGAAAGAAAAAGCTTCTTTCTCCTTCTCCTTCAGTGGAACAGGCTTCCCCCCCTTCGACGCCGTTGTCCGGCCCTCAGTCTCAGGCTTCAGCTCCTCCCGGTTTCGAGCCTGGGGGGAAGGTTTCCTTCTCCCCCCTGGCTCGAATCCGGGGGCAGGTCGATTCCCAACCCTCTTTGGGGGTTGGTGAATCCGATCTAGGGGCTACTGGAGAGACTCAGGTTTTGACAGCCAACGGCCATACCACGTTGAAAACACCGGTTCTCGTCCGACCACCGAAGTTAAGCAACGTCGGGCCCGGTTAGTACTTGGATGGGTGACCGCCTGGGAACACCGGGTGCAGTTGGCATTAAAATCTTCCTTTTCCGGTGCCTCTCCTGTGCCCTCCTCGGTTTCCACCGCTGTGGAAGCCAGGAGGGACACGGGTCCTCCTCTGAACTCCCTCGCTGGGTCGTCTGCTGCTGTTTTGACAGTAGTTTCGGCCTCCTGGGGGGGGAGATCGGAGGAGATGACGGGGTCTCTGAATTCCCTCCCCGCTGGGGTTGGGATGCGAATTGACCCCGTTCAGGGCGGTCCTGTGGGGGCAGGGGTTTCAGGCTTCGTGCCTACGACCACTGCTACTACGGTTCCCTCTGACGTCCGTGTGACTGGTGGCTGTCCCTCTTGAAACGCTCCGGCCGACTAGTTACTGGACGTGGAGGTGTTCGACAGAACGTGGTACTTCTGTCGAATGGTCAGGGCGACGGGAACATTGTTTCTGTTGCTCAGACCGACACCTCCGACCGGACCGTCTTGACCCCACGCCATTCCTTAGCGTCTGGTGTTCGGGTGACGGATGGTCCGGACCAAGGGTCCGGAACGTTCCAGGCTTACGGGTCGGGATCGAACCGGACCCACGGGTCCCGACTGGACTTGACCTCCGGGTTTGGTCCGGACGGGACCCATGGTACGGGACCGTACCGGACCTTAGGGTCCGGTGCGGGACAGTACCTCTGGCCCTTGCCGGACCCCCCGGACCTACGGGTCCGGATGGTACGGTACGGGACCAGTGGTTCGGTCGGGACCGGACCACCCGACCACCTCTGTTGGTCTGGGTGGTCTGGCACCGAACCGGAACACACCGGACCTACGGGTCCGGAGGGTACGGTACCGGACCAGTGGTCCGGTCGGGACCGGACCACTCGACCACCTCTGTTGGTCCGGGTGGTCTGGCACCGAACCGGACCATGCCGGACCTACGGGTCCGGATGGTACGGTATGTCCACGTCCGGACCGAGCCACCCGAACACTTCTGTGGGTACGG
Organism: Littorina saxatilis; assembly: GCF_037325665.1. NCBI lineage: Eukaryota > Metazoa > Mollusca > Gastropoda > Littorinimorpha > Littorinidae > Littorina > Littorina saxatilis. The sequence goes on from NC_090249.1 coordinate 47,465,747, forward strand.
ATGGTTCGGTACCGAACGGGACCTCCGGATGGTACGGGACCGGACCGAATCTACGGGTTCGGATGGTCCGGTACCGGACCACCCGACCACCTCTGTTGGTCCGGATGGTCTGTCACCGAACCGGACCATACCGGACCACCGGACCTACGGGTCCGGATGGTACGGTAGGTCCACGTCCGGACCGAACACTTCAGTGGGTACGGATGGTTCGGTGCCGTACGGGACCTCCGGATGGTATGGGACCGGACCACAGGACCGGAACACCGGACCACCCTACCGGATCGGTCCGGACCACCCGACCACCTCTGTTGGTCCGGATGGTCTGGCACCGAACCGGACCTACGGGTCCGGATGGTACGGTATGTCCACGTCCGGACCGAGCCACCCGAACACTTCTGTGGGTACGGGTGGTTCGGTGCCGAACGGGACCTCCGGATGGTGCGGGACCGGACCGGACCTACGGGTCCGGATGGTCCGGTGCTGGACCGGTGGTCCGGTGCTGGACCGGACCACCCGACCACCTCTGTTGGTCCGGATGGTCTGGCACCGAACCGGACCATACCGGACTTACGGGTCCGGATGGTAGGTGTGTCCACGTCCGGACCGAGCCACCCGAACACTTCTGTGGGTACGGATGGTTCGGTACCGAACGGGACCTCCGGATGGTACGGGACCGGACCGGAACACCGGACCGGACCACCCTACCGGACCGGTCCGGACCACCCGACCACTTCTGTTGGTCCGGATGGTCTGGCACCGAACCGGACCTACGGGTCCGGATGGTACGGTACGTCCACGCCCGGACCGAACCACCCGAACACTTCTGTGCGTACGGATGGTTCGGTGCCGAACAGGACCTCCGGATGGTACCGGACCTACGGGTCCGGACCTACGGGTCCGGATGGTCCGGTGCGGGACCACCCGACCACCTCTGTTGGTCTGGATGGTCTGGCACCGAACCGGACCATACCGGACCACCGGACCTACGGGTCCGGATGGTACGGTATGTCCACGTCCGGACCTAACCACCCGAACACTTCTGTGGGTACGATGGTTCGGTGCTGAACGGGACCTCCGGATGGTACGGCACCGGACCGGACCACCCTACCGGACCGGATCGGCACCCCCGACCGGACCGGACCAGACCATTTCTTTTCTGATCAGACCCGATGGGTTCCTGTTCAGTCTATAAATGGCGGGGGTTCGTTGGCTGGGCTGACCCAACAGTCGCAGGGTTGTTGTTTTTCTCCCCCTTCGGCTGCTGGAGACGTTTCGTCTTTGGGGCAGGGGTCTTCGCGGCCTCTTGCTTCTGTGGGCGTTTCTTCACAGCCTGCTTCATCGCTTTCGGCTCTTCCCCCTCAAGCTCCCTACACTCCTGCTTTTGAGGAGTTGTCGGGAAGTGAAGAGGAGAGTGAGTCGGAGGACGATAGGGAGGAGGATCAGGGTCGCCCTGAGGTTAACACTGAACCTCTACCCTTGCCGGTTTCTGATGGAACTTCCGAAGCTATGCTTCGTACTTTCCAACAGTACATGACAGACATCACGCGGCGTCTTGACGTCACGGATGCCTCTCTTAAGCGTCTGTCGTCTAGTGTTGACACACAGGACGTGGACCCGGGGTCTGAGGACGAGAGGCAGGAGGCTCGTCCTCGCACAGCTAGAAGGACGTTTGAACAGTTTCAGGACGTCCTTCCCTGAGACGCCCTCTCGTCCTTTGAGTCCGCTTCGGCCCGGGCGCGGGAGGCTCACGCCGCGTCTGCCGGCGGCTCGTTTTATGAACGATCCGGCCGCCGGCAATTCGCGTTCCACCCTAGTCTAAGTGCCACGGTGGAAGCGGCAGCACATCGCCTGAGGAGTACAGATTCACGTGCAAACGCGACCTATGTTCCTCGGGAGGACGCGGGTTCAGTGCCATGCTTTCCTTCGGGAGGCGCACCTCCACTGTTTCCTCGTGTCCAATCTGTTTCGTCCCTCCCTTTTCCCTTTGACTCTCGAACTCTCCCTTTCCAGACTTCGAGTGTTTAGGGTGGGGCTGACGGTGATGTGTTCGTTGGGGAGGTGCCTTCGGTCAAGAAGGTGGAACTGAGCTCTGCTTCGTTCCACAATCTTGAGGCCACCGTTTCTTCCACAGTCGAGGCCCAATCACAGGCCTTGACATGGATGAGCACGCTGTCCACACTGTTGGACCCTCCCGATCGGGCAGAGTCCGATTCCACTCGGGTCCTTGACACGGTTCGAGTGGATCGGGCTTTGCATGCCGTGCGATCGTGCGTGACGTCTGCGGCAGAATTGGCCATTGGAACACGGGTCCACTTTATTGGCCCTGTTCCGTGATCATTTTCTGCCTACTTCTATAGTGCCTCCGGATATGAGGAAGAGTCTGAGGAACACGTTTCCTCAGCCTTCTTCCCTCTTTCATCCGGACACTGTTCGTTCTGTGGTGGAGTCCACATGCCAGAGGAACACTGATTCTCTGATGGTTGGCCTCGCTGCTTCGGCGACGGCGGCGGGGAGTAAGAGAAGTGCTACAGTCACCTCCAGCTCCCAGCCTCAGAAGAAGAAGAAGAAGCCAGTTTCACTGCCTCCTTCTTCCTCCTCTTAGGCGCCTGTTGCGTTCCCAAGCAAGACGAAGGGTGCTCAGACAGGTAAGGGGAAGCAGCACCACCAGGGGGGGTGGTCGCAAGCCTGCGCCTGCCCGCCAGCAGAATTTTCAGTGAGTCCCGGCCCTACGTTGACGCCCCCTCAAGTTGCCCCTCTTTCGTCCGTCGGTTCCCTTTTTTCGGGCCCGCGGCATGTGGGGCAGACTGGTCTCCAACCAGTTTTTCTTGAGGGTGGTGTGGTCGGGGTTTTCTCTACCGCTGTCGTCACAACCTCCATTGTCCGCTCTACCTTGGACGTTCCCCCCTCCTCGAGAGCCTGCCAGATGGCAGGCTCTTCAGGACGAGGTGAACTCGTTGGTCGAGAAGAAGGCGGTCTACCCCCTTTCTCAGCCTTCTCTGGGGTTCTGCTCCCGCCTGTTCACCGTCCCCAAAAAGGACGGCCGGTTCAGGCCGGTGTTGGACCTCTCCACCTTGAACTTGTACCTTCACAGGTGCAAGTTCAAGATGGAAACCCCTTCGTCGGTCCGGTTGGCCATCCGGCCAAACGATTGGGCCATGTCTGGGACCTCCAGGATGCTTACTTCCACATCCTGGTGGCCCCGGGGTACCGACATCTGCTCCGGTTCGTTTGGGAGGGCACGGTGTTCGAGTTTCGGGCCCTCCCATTCGGCCTGTCCTTGGCCCCTCTGATTTTCAACGGGGACAACAACACCACATGCTTAGCTTACCTTCGCCACCAGGGGGGCACCAATTCTCGGTCCCTCTCCCTGTTGGCGGAGGAGATTCTGCTCTGGTGCCAGACCAATCAGGTCCGGATGTCAGTCCAGTTCGTTCCGGGGAAACTGAACGCCCTGGCCGACATTCTCAGTCGGGGCGATCAGGTTCTCTTCACAGAATGGACCATCGCTCACAACGTTCTACAGCGTCTGTGGGCAAGGTGGGACCGTCCTCTGATCGATCTGTTCGTAACTCGATTCAGCGCTCGGCTTCCCAGGTACGTCAGCCCCTTTCGAGACATGAATGCGTTCCACTTGGACGCATTCACTCTCTTGTGGAGGCTCCTCGATGCTTACGCCTATCCCCCGACATCTCTGATTCCGAGGGTGCTGGCAAAATATCTGCAGGAACGACCAAGACTGATTTTGGTCGCGCCTTACTGGCCAACAGCTCCGTGGTTTCCAGATCTTCGCGGTCTCACCCACGTAGACCCTCTACCTCTGGATCTGGACGGGGGAGGTCTGCTCCAGCCTCGATCATGCCTCCCTCATCCACGTCCAGAGAGTCTGTGCTTGACCGCATGGCTCTTGTGCGCTCCAAACTGCTTGCACTAGGATTGCACAAGAGTTCAGTAGAGTTTTCCTTGAACGCTAAGAGGCGATCAACTAATCAGCTCTACGACTTACGCTGGAGAGCTTGGGCCACCTTCGCCTTGTCCAAGGGGATAAAGCCGCTTTATCCCTCAACACAGGACTTGGCCAACTTCCTGGTGGAAGTGTATCAAAAGAAGAGTCTTTCTTCTAAGACTCTTCTTGGATACAGATCTGCCATCGCTTCCACGATTGCGGCCGCTACTGGTCGCAGAACTGAACACTTGATCAGGTCCTCCCTCATCGCTAATGTCCTTTCGGGTATTAGCAATGCAGCGGTGTCTAAACCTCGGGTTTCATTTCCCAAGGGGGATGTCTTTCTGGTCCTCAAACTCCTGCGTAGCAATGAGTTTGAACCCCTGGCAGGCATCAGTATCAAGTTGCTGATTTTTAAGACTAATTGTTCCTCATCGCTTTAGCCACTTGCCGTAGACTCAGTGGTATTCAAGCTTTGAGTGGCCTGAACTTTGACATTGAGTTCACCACACAGCAGTGGTTGCTAGCATGGTCACGTCAGTCTAAGGTATGTTTCTTGGGTATATTTTCTTTTACGGTAGTACTGTTCGAAAATTGCCTGGGTATCTTAATCCTTGGATTTAAGTGATTTTGATTAAGGAGTTTAATACTCTACATATCACCCTCACACCACTCTGGTATTCTGTGCAAGAATAGTACTGTCGAGGTAAGTGTTATATTGACTGTAAGGCTTCTTTTTAAGCCTACTGTCTATATGATACTTACCGAGACAGTACTATTAGAGTTTCCCTCCCGCCTCCCCTCTTGATATGTTATGGGCTTTTTGAGGGTCTGCAGCTCATAAAGAAAGAGGACGCGCCACCTACATCCTGTAAGGGGGAAGCACTCGGACAGTGCTTGGGATCCACGGTGGCGCATGGTTATGGGAGATAATTGTACCCACTCAGCGTTTTGTCCAATTTTTTTTCGGCCTATAATAGATAATGTGCAAGAATAGTACTGTCTCGGTAAGTATCATATAGACAGTAGGCTTAAAAAGAAGCCTTACAATCCGTACCCTGTCATTTGAGTGGGTACGGATATATCCGTCCCAGGTCAGATAGAGCCATATGAGTGGGTACGGATATATCCGTTACTGGTCAGATAGAGCCATATGAGTGGGTACGGATATATCCGTACCTGGTCAGATAGAGCCCTATGAGTGGGTACGGATATATCCGTCCCAGGTCAGATAGAGCCATATGAGTGGGTACAGATATATCCGTACCTGGTCAGATAGAGCCATATGAGTGGGTACAGATATATCCGTACCTGGTCAGATAGAGCCATATGAGTGGGTACGAATATATCCGTACCTGGTCAGATAGAGCCACATGAGTGGGTACGGATATATCCGTACCAGGTCAGATAGAGCCATATGAGTGGGTACGGATATATCCGTACCAGGTCAGATAGAGCCATATGAGTGGGTACGGATATATCCGTACCTGGGAGACAATGAGTTAAACGGGGGTGCATTTACAGATGTTATGAACAGAAAATCTGAAAAGTCAAGGTCATAAAAGGGAAGTGTTAAATTTGGCGAGTCTTCAAAGGAGGGTTCCACTGTAACCTGTAAGAATGTTTGTGGAATAAGAACATATGTGCAAATAACATGGATGATATCACACCAGACGGGGAAAAGCAGATTTAGTAAATTGGAGAATGATTTTTTGGTTTCTGACCTTCTTTGGCGTAAAGCTGAGTTGCTTGACCGATACAACTGCCCGATGGGTGCCAGAATCTGAATGTGAGAATGTGATGTTACCATTCACTTCCTCTGTCACTAGCGTTCAAGGCTTTACCTGTGCTCACATGATGAAAGCAAACGTCCAAAATGTTTTAAACGTGATTCACTCACTGTACCGAGATTGTGTGAACTGAATGTTTTGTATCTGTTTATGGGTTGTTAGAACATTTCAGCAGGGCGAGTTTAAAAGTTCAGTTTGAGCGTTCGATGAAATGGCCCTGGTCTTGATGTGCTGGCGCTAAAAAAAAGTACGCTCGCGTTCATTTTAAGGTTAATTGCTGTATTTCTATTTGTCTGTGTGTGTGAGTGTGTGCACATGCTGATGCAAGTTCATGTTATTGGAGGTGGGATGGGAGGGAGATTTGTCAGTATGTGCAAGTATCAATGCTTGGTTAAGTTTGACGCAACCAGCGATGTACGTTTCATTCCCACCAAGCTGCCATGATTTCAAAAAGACTTAGTGATGGAACGTCATGTGAGAAAGCGAGCTATATGGAATCATCAATCAATCTTGGAATGATTATTCGAGCGACATATATTCTCAGAGCCATACCAAGCAGCTACTGTACAGTGGAACCCTTCTTTTAAGACCTTCATTTTCTGATGTTCTGTTCTTTAGCTTCTCAGGCGCCGAAAAAGCAGAAGTTTCCGCCGGAAAAAAAAATGGGGGAGGCAAAAATGGTTCTAAAAACTGAATTAAATGGCAAACTTGGAGCTAAGATGACACCAAATTGCACCATTTGGGTTTTTTGGAGAGAACAAAATTCCGGGGGGGGGGGGGGGGGGGCCTAGTAAGGCGAGGTGCTTCGCGCCGTTGACTTTGATATTACACATTTTCAGCCTTTTTTACAATTTTTAATTCCCATGCCTGGCTTCTGTAAATAAACCTCCATTGTAAGACTCCCTACTTTATAAGACCCTATTATCTCACATTTTGGGGGTCTTAATAGGGAGGTCCACTGTATTCTCAGAGCCATACCAAGCAGCTGCTGTACTAACTTCCTTCAAGCAAGTGTGTGGGTAACGCCAGCTTATATTTTGTTTGCCATGTGAAAATATTTTGTATTGAAATGTTACAACTGTGTGTGAACTATTTTTGAAGTACAGGTTGCTTGTGGTGTGTAGTCGGACATAGGCTTAGGTAGCTTAGCAACCCAGGAGTGTGTGATGTCTTGCAGCTATCAGAACACAGGGTACAGTGGAACCACCTTTTAAGACCTCCAACATATCTGAGAAAATCAGATCTTAAAAAGGAGGGAGTCTCAAAATGGGGCTAAATTTACAGAGGTTGTGAACAGAAAATCTGAGAAGACAGGGTCTTAAAAGGCAGGGAGTTTTCAATGGGGGGTCTTTAAAGGCAGGGAGTTTTCAATGGGGGGTCTTTAAAGGGAGGGAGTTTTCAATGGGGGGTCTTTAAAGGGAGGGAGTTTTCAATGGGGGGTCTTTAAAGGCAGGGAGTTTTCAATCGGGGTCTTTAAAGGGAGGGAGTTTTCAATGGGGGGTCTTTAAAGGGAGGGAGTTTTCAATCTGGGTCTTTAAAGGGAGGGAGTTTTCAATGGGGGGTCTTTAAAGGCAGGGAGTTTTCAATGGGGGGTCTTTTCAATGGGGGGTCTTTAAAGGGAGGGAGTTTTCAATGGGGGGTCTTTAAAGGGAGGGAGTTTTCAATCGGGGTCTTTAAAGGGAGGGAGTTTTCAATGGGGGGTCTTTAAAGGCAGGGAGTTTTCAATGGGGGGTCTTTAAAGGGAGGGAGTTTTCAATGGGGGGTCTTAAAAGGGAGGGAGTTTTCAATAGGAGGTCTTTAAAGGGAGGGAGTTTTCAATGGGGGGTCTTAAAAGGGAGGGAGTTTTCAATGGGGGGTCTTTAAAGGGAGGGAGTTTTCAATGGGGGGTCTTTAAAGGCAGGGAGTTTTCAATGGGGTTTCTTTAAAGGCAGGGAGTTTTTAATGGGGGTCTTTAAAGGGAGGGAGTTTTCAATCGGGGTCTTTAAAGGCAGGGAGTTTTCAATGGGGGGTCTTTAAAGGCAGGGAGTTTTCAATCGGGGTCTTTAAAGGGAGGGAGTTTTCAATTGGGGTCTTTAAAGGGAGGGAGTTTTCAATGGGGGGTCTTTAAAGGCAGGGAGTTTTCAATGGGGGGTCTTTAAAGGCAGGGAGTTTTCAATGGGGGGTCTTTAAAGGCAGGGAGTTTTCAATGGGGGGTCTTTAAAGGCAGGGAGTTTTCAATGGGGGGTCTTTAAAGGGAGGGAGTTTTCAATCGGGGTCTTTAAAGGAAGGGAGTTTTCAATGGGGGGTCTTTAAAGGGAGGGAGTTTTCAATGGGGGGTCTTTAAAGGGAGGGAGTTTTCAATGGGGGGTCTTTAAAGGCAGGGAGTTTTCAATGGGGGTCTTTAAAGGATGGGGGTCTTTAAAGGGAGGGAGTTTTCAATGGGGGGTCTTTAAAGGGAGGGAGTTTTCAATGGGGGGTCTTTAAAGGGAGGGAGTTTTCAATCGGGGTCTTTAAAGGCAGGGAGTTTTCAATGGGGGGTCTTTAAAGGCAGGGAGTTTTCAATGGGGGGTCTTTAAAGAGAGGGAGTTTTTAATCGGGGTCTTTAAAGGGAGGGAATTTTCAATCGGGGTCTTTAAAGGCAGGGAGTTTTCAATGGGGGGTCTTTAAAGGCAGGGAGTTTTCAATGGGGGGTCTTTAAAGGCAGGGAGTTTTCAATCGGGGGTCTTTAAAGGGAGGGAGTTTTCAATGGGAGGTCTTTAAAGGGAGGGAGTTTTCAATCGGGGTCTTTAAAGGGAGGGAGTTTTCAATCGGGGGTCATTAAAGGGAGGGAGTTTTCAATCGGGGTCTTTAAAGGAAGGGAGTTTTCAATGGGAGGTCTTTAAAGGGAGGGAGTTTTCAATCAGGTTGTCTTAAAAGGGGGGTTCCACTGTACAGTAAAGAGCAAAGGTTGCTTGTGGTGTGTAGTCGGACAACAGGTTGCTTAGCAACCCAGCAGTGTGTGATGTCTCCCTGCCATTAGAACGCAGTTTCGAAGACGACTTCCAGGTGTGTTCCAACTTGGCTTATTTGCTGGATGGCACGCCGAGAACCTTAAATGAGATTAAGCTAGCTTTGAAGTTTGCATTGGTTGTGTAGTGTGTGCAATGTTGACACCTACCTCTGTGAATTTCATCTTATTAACAGCGTGCTGAAAATATTGCATTTGTTTTTCTACCTACCTAGGAGTGATAATTATGTGTAAGTTTCAAGTTACTGATGAACTACAAGATGACTGAAGCATGTTGTTTTATTATGCTTCAGTTCTTGTGGTTGGGACTTAGCAGCCATTTATTTGCATGTGCGTGCGTGGGAACAATTGATCAATATTTTGTGTTGCTTTGTGAATGTGTGCATGAGAACAATTGATAAATATTTGTTATTGCTTTGTGAATATGTGAATGCTTGGGAACAATTGATAAAGATTTGTTGTTGCTTTGTCATGTAATTATGTGTGTGCATAGGAACAATTGTTAAATGTGTTCTTGCTTTGTCTGTATGTGTGCATGGGAACAATTGATAAATATTTGTTGTTGCTTTGTCTGTATATGTATGCATGGGAACAATTGATAAAGATTTGTTGTTGTACGTCATGTAAGTATATGTGTGCACAGGAACAATTGATAAATGTGTTGTTGCTTTGTATGTATGTGTGTGCGTGGGAAAAATTGATAAATATTAATTTTTGTTGTTGCTTTGTGAATATGTGTATGCATGGGAACAATTGATAAATGTGTTTTTGCTTTGTCTGTGTGTGCATGGGAACAATTGATAAATGTGTTTTTGCTTTGTCAGTTTGTGTGTGCATGGGAACAATTGATATTTATTTCTTGTTGCTTTGTGAATATGTGTACAGTTAGGGTTGCAGTGTACACTATAAAATGAGAAGGTACACAATTGTTATATTTAAGTTTAAGTTGCCCCCCGCGGGTTAGGGGGAGTCCCATATTGGTTGGGACGAGAAAGAATTTACCCGATGCTCCCCAGCATGTCGTAAGAGGCGACTAACGGATTCTGTTTCTCCGTTTACCCTTGTTAAGTGTTTCTTGTATAGAATATAGTCAATGTTTGTACAGATTTTAGTCAAGCAGTATGTAAGAAATGTTAAGTCCTTTGTACTGGAAACTTGCATTCTCCCAGTAAGGTACAGCAGTCCCTCTCATGAACGGACACCCTTGGGCCATAGCAAAACTGTCCGTACATTGCAGGTGTCCGGTCACGGGAGGGGTGACCACACCACCCCCTCCCCCATACACTCACACAGAGACACACAAACAACAGGATTGAGTCTATGCTAATCACTAATAACAACAAACTCCTAATACTTCTTTAAACGTTCTGTAAAAATGATTTGTATGAAAAGTGTTGAAAAGAAGAGATCAAATAAATCCTCAAGGCAGTGAACACACTCACCATGCACTGACATACGAAAGCAGCCACACAAACACAGCACAGAGGAGCGTGTGCAGATGCTTTGAAAGAATAAGCTTGAAAACCAGTTTGAAGAAATAGCAGCAGATAGAGCTGCATGTCATGTAATTTATTTTCTTCTTGTCTGGCTTTATTGACTGCATGCCGATCATGTGGCATGGCAGTGACTTTTCACTCTTCAGTCGGAAATACACAGTACATAACACAGCTCCCACTCTCCCTCACTAATGCCTACCCCAAGCCGTGACAACTGATGCTTGGAAATTGTGTGGAAGAGTACACCTCTCTATTTCTCTCCAATGCTCTTCCTGCTGACATGTAGTGACACCGGACACCCCACAGAGTTTAGCCAGCTACCCCTCCACCCCCCCTCCCTCTCTCTCACTCCCTCCAGCCATGTACTGTTTGGGGCTGTGGCCAGAGAGGCCAGCTGCACTGTTCACTCAGAGCAAAACCAGTTGACTGTGTCGTAACTTTTGACAAAGCAAGACAACTGAAGGGTTCACAGATTAGGCAACCGACTCACTGGTCAAGGCTGAGGGGAAACAAGAGTATCTTGTCAATGAAAGAGGCACACGAAGCTGAGAACTGTGGCCGTTTTTCACTCTCTTTCGCTCAGGACCTTCATCGACTGTACATGTGGTTTCTGTTGTTTACGTCCAACAGACAAGAATAAAGAGCACAGTGCAGTTTCATGTTGGCATCTTCGCATGTACTCCACTCCTGACCAAAACTACCCCCCCCCCCCCCCCCCTCTCTCCTGATGGGTACACGTGCACTCAAGTTATCAGTGACTGTCATCACGCCATTGCGGCTGTGATCTTTGTACCAAGAGCCGGACTGCTCTGTTATCGACTTTGTTGTGGTGAACATTTGACGATGGTCTGTCCGTACATTGGAGGTATGACCTGCTGTTGGGACCGAAAATGAGTGTCCGCGTCCACGTTTTGCAGGTGTCCGTTTAAGGGGGGGCAAATATAGAAGGAAAACACTCCGTGCCGAGCAAATGTGTCCGTACATGTCAGGTGTCCGCTCACGCCGGGGGCCGTACATTGCAGGGACTGCTGTACTACGTTGCAAGCCCCTGGAGCAAATTTTTGATTGGTGCTTTTGTGAACGAGAAACAATTGACAAGTGGCTCTGTCCCATCACCCCCCTTCCCTCCGTCGCGATATAACCTTGAACGGTTGAAAACGACGTTAAACACCAAATAAAGAAAGAAAGAAAGAAAGTTATATTTAAGTTCACCTTCTTACTTCAATTTACTGTATTATAAAAACAACACTGTTTAACTTGGACAGCTATTGTTGATCGTTAAAGCGTGTGTGGCGTGGATGTACATAATTATCCTGGATGTTGAATGGCTGTGGATCTTGTGTGAATACAAGTTACATGTATAGTGTACATGATGGTGGTTCTTGTCTGAATACAAGATTTAGTGTACCAAACTTACTTCCCCCCGCGGGTTAGGGGGAAGAATTTACCCGATGCTCCCCAGCATGTCGTAAGAGGCGACTAACGGATTCTGTTTCTCTTTTTACCCTTGTTAAGTGTTTCTTGTATAGAATATAGTCAATTTTTGTAAAGATTTTAGTCAAGCAGTATGTAAGAAATGTTAAGTCCTTTGTACTGGAAACTTGCATTCTCCCAGTAAGGTAATATTATTGTACTACGTTGCAAGCCCCTGGAGCAAATTTTTGATTAGTGCTTTTGTGAACAAGAAACAATTGACAAGTGGCTCTATCCCATCTCCCCCGTCGCGATATAACCTTCGTGGTTGAAAACGACGTTAAACACCAAATAAAGAAAATAACCAAACTTACTGTGTTGATGGTCATGATTGTGTAGGCGGTACTGTCAGTGTCATTCTGAAATATAACGTGACAGTGACCAAAAGAGAGAGAGTGTGTGTGTGTTAGTGTGTGTTTTGTATGTGTTTGTTTGTGTTTATGTGTGTGTTAGTGTGTGTGTAAATGTTTGTGTGTGTAACTTTGTTTGTGTGTGTGTGAAGCAATGCTGTAATACCTGAGCAACAGAACAGAAGAGCATCTTGAAGTGACTTGTGATTGTCAAAGTTCTGAAGGCAAACAATGACAAAACAAACACATGAATAGGACAAACAACTTAACAAGCCTACATCTGCAAGCAAACACATGGATAGGACAAACAAGGCAACTCCTGCAAGCATTCAGTTACAAGTTCAGTCTTTATTTTTGACACAGGTATTTGATAACTATACTGTATTTGACAGACTACAAGCCGCGACTTTTTTTCAAAAAAAATCACATTGCGGCTTATAAAAAGATGCAGCTAAAACGTTACCTAAACTTGAATAGCATTCACCTAATGAAACAAACTCACCTAAACTTGAATACCATTCACCTAATGAACTAAACTCACCTCGATTTGATCCGAAGAAACTGAGCTGTCTTTGTCCCCGTATTCGTTTGTATCCGTTTGCTTTTGCACTGCACTGGATTTACAATGCCGAAGACCAAAAGAATCGCGTACGATGCAGCATTCAAACTGAAAGCGATTGCACTGGGCGATGACAAGGGCAATAGGCGCGCTGCTTTTGAGCTTGGAATAAATGAATCCATGGTGCGACGATGGCGATCCGTCCGCCAGCAACTCTCGAGATGCAAGAAAAACAGAAAGGCTTTCCGAGGATGACGTCACCCCCTCGGCCTCGACTTCGACTTCTTCAGTTCTGGATGAAGCGATCATGTCGCTGTTTGTGTCCGACAGCGAGGAAAGTGACTTTTCTGGCTTCTCCGCAGCAGAATCTGATGGTTCCGACCAGGCCGACTGAACGGTAGACACCTTTGTACATGTGTGTGTTGGTTACAAATTGTGTGTGTGATATTTTTCTTCAAACTTTTTCCCTTTTCTTCTATGTTTCACTTGTTTATTCTTGGAGCCGATTTCGCCAAATACCGTACTTTCGTTTGCCTGGTTGTTTTGATTGATTGACACGATCTGATTATATATTTTTTCGACGGCGGCTAATATAGTGACGCGGCCTATACGTGGCTCGTCCCAATTTTTTTTTTTAAAGTCGGGGGTGCGGCTTATAAAACGGTGCATCTTGTAATCCGTCAAATACGGTAGTTTTTCCACAAAAAATAAAATCTTTGTTCTTGTTGCATACATCGCCTGAAGTTTACAACTTTGCAAGAAATCACAAAAAGCAGTAAATCCACATGAGGTTTAAAGACCTTCAAATTCTGATAATTGGGTCTTAAAATGGGGGTAAATTTACAGAGTTCATGAAGAAAAGATCTCAAAAAGCAGGATAAAAAAAACCCACAAGAATGATAGATCATTGGAACGTTTACTTATTGACAAAACTAAACGTTACAGTTAAATTTTTACTCTACCTTGACCCAGAATTTCCTCGTAAAGCAGGGTCTTAAAATGGAGGCAGCCTTAAGTTGGGGGGTCTGAAAATGGGAGTTCAACTGTATTAGTCCTCATTTCAGGCAAAAGAGTTGATGGAGAATATCACTGTTCATTGCTGAGTCAGTCGTTGGCATGTGTGGTCTCCCTTCTCCTTGCTTTTTTCCAGCTTAGCGATACGAGAACCAAACTGAATGGCTCTCTTGGGCAGGGCAGCAGTGGTAGGCAGACCCAAGCGCAGAGCCAGCAAACGCAGCAACACTTTTTCACCCACTCCCCGAGGCAGTCGCAGGTCAGCCTGAAACACAGAAAACCCATCCAGTCATACAAGGATGGTTGATACATGTTGCTTGTATTTTGGACCAAAATATGACATTCTACACAGATCTAGAAAGTCATTGTCCTCCGAGACCTTACCACCACTAATCCAAACAGTGTGCCAAATAGCCAAAACGTTCGCCAAAATTGTGCTAAATAACCAAAAAGTGTGCCAAATCGCCAAAACAAGCGCCTTTCAGCATGTAACAAATTGAACAAAATTGCATTATGTATGAATATTTTAGTTGAAGTGCTGCAATATTTTATTTGGCCAGATTCTTCTTCTTCTCCTTCATGATGTCCAGAGTTAAGAGAGCTCAAACCTTGTGATGGATGGGCAGACCAGCAAGTAAGGCAACAACATCCTCATCCAGAAACGGAAAGCGCGACTCCTTGCCGTGATCTGTGATGACCCTGCACAACACAACATGGTGAATGCCTCGTCACTCTAGACGGAAAATCCTGATGCTAAGAATGCAAGTATTTGCAACTCTTGTCGTACATTTTGTGAACATTTGTTTCTGAAATCTGCCAGTATTGTTCAAATTATTTCAATAATAGAAAATTAGCCTAAAACAGACATTAGCCTAACAAGAACACTTTTGAGACAAAAAGTTCATTTAATTTCATTTCATTCATTCTGAAAAATTCAGGTCGCTCCTTCCCAGTGGAAAGCTAGCAGCAACAAGAGTGGCGCTACCCTGGTGTGTGCGCTTTTAGGTGAAATCAGCAACCTGCAGTTATGGCAGAATGACCGAGGTCTTTTACGCGCCACTGTGGTGACACAGGGCTGGGACATGGATACCGTCTCTGAGTCTGCACATAAAGTTGACCCATGTCAGTGCCTACCTGGATTCGAACCCGTGACCTTAGGATCACAATTCCAGTGCTCTACCCACTGAGCTACCCGGGACCCTAGGATCACAATTCCAGTGCTCTACCCACTGAGCTACTCGGCAAATATCGAACAGACAAACACAACAACAAAAACTCTGATCTTAAATGACAAAATATCCAACCTGTCATCTCGCCCAAGATTGCGGGCTGATATACGACGAATCTCCATGTTAACCTCAGTCAGAAGGCCTAACCAGGACTCTCCCCTGAAGACAAAAATCATGACATGAACACTGCAATCAATGAATCTTAACCACTACTGAAAAAAAAAGAAAAAATACACAACTTCCTTTCTTTCAATGATACAGCCACAAACATAATTCACTGCAGAAGCCTCTGTGGCTCAAAAGTGACAAGAATCAGACAGTACCTGCTATTCCGACTTGGTCGTGTGACAGACGTTTTCTTCCACACGAGATTAGGTTGATTGTCTAACGAAGCCGTCAGACTGAGTTAGACATCAGCTAATCGAGTGTGGAAGAAAACTCTGTCACACGACCAAGTCGAAATAGCATTTATGTCTCACAGCTTCAACAGAGGAGAGAACAAACACGTTAGGTGTACTCAAGCTTGACAAACCTAAACACAGGAGCAGCCATTGTGGAGAGATCTACTTTTTGACGGAAGTGACCGAACAACTGTGAATGACGTCTCGGTATAAGTAAATGACGTCACAGTCATCTACACAGTCTGTATCTTTTGAAGCATCGCATTCTTCATGACGTCTTTCTGTGTCTGCATCCGCGAAATGTTTGTTCATTCCGGGATCTTTGTCATCTATGTTCAGAACTCTGTCCTTATAATTTGACTAACAGGCCTCCTGAGCTAGCCACTTTCCCAGGGCAGCTAAATTCGCGTATGGAAACAGTACTGTCGTCTGGGATGCCGTTTTCAGTATTCTGAGCGTTGAAGAATGTGTAAAGAGAAGAAACGATAACAGCATGAGAAATAAAAGTCGTGTGTTAATTTTTTGGCTTTTGGAGGGACGATTTTGAGTTTGAATCCGTTCTTGCCATGCTCCTAAAGCGTGTAACATACAATCTTGCACACGTTTGCTTTAGTAGTGGCAAAGAAGGAAAGCGTGTGACATAAGCCTCTGTTGCTCAAAGGTGACAAGAACCAGACACAATCTTCTTGGTTTGAACTGTAATGCATGTGGAACACAGAAGGCGGTGTGGACTTACTTGAAGCGAACCCTGTGTCTGGAGTAGCCAGCCAGCTGTTCATCCGCTCCCATCCCACACAGAATGACCTGAGACATGACAAAATCATCATCATGGGGTCAAATATTCTCACCTCAATAGCTTCATACAATCTTATAGCACGAAGAGCATTATGCTCATGTGACCCACCTGCGCCATATGCAACATGAAAAAAAAATTAAGCTCTAGCTACATAAAATTTGCAGAAAATTAATTTTGACAAGGGGTCGATCAGGGTCATGTTTGGAAGTAATCAAACCATAACAGACTGTACAGTTTTAAAGCTCTTAATTCCTTTACAAATTTTAAAGAAACTGATCATTTTTCGATTTTTTCACCAAACGTGCGCCTGCAAGGAACTTTACAAGGCCAACCAGATTTTTGTTATGTCTGGAGATCATCAAACTCTAAAAACATCTGAATTTGCAAAGCTCTCTTCTGGCTATCTTTGCTAAAAGAAAAAAATATTTAAACATGATTTACACTCAAAGATTAAGATTAAGGCTAAATTCTTAAGTGGAAGCGTTTCCCACCAAAGTTTAAAGTGAATGAAAAAGGTACCCTTGCAGTGCTGGTATAGGGAGCACCTTTGTTGGGTCCATTACCCAGAACCCCTTGACCCCTGGCGGCAAACCACACGGCACACCCAATGCTGTCGTCCAACACCGTCGTCGATGGGTACACCAGGTGACGCACGTACTGGGACCTGTACAACAGACATGCAAGAAACCTGTTTCGTGGAGGCAAGAGTTGCTTGTGCCTAGCCTCTCGCACATACTGAGACCTACAACAGACAAGACACCCGTTTCATGGAGGCAAGAATTGCTTATGCCTAGCCTTTCGCACATTAACTGAGACCTACAACAGACAAGACACCCGTTTCATGGAGGCAAGAATTGCTTATGCCTAGCCTCTCGCACATACTGAGACCTACAACAGACAAGACACCCGTTTCATGGAGGCAAGAGTTGCTTATGCCAAGCCTCTCGCACATACTGAGACCTACAACAGACAAGACACCCGTTTCATGGAGGCAAGAGTTGCTTGCGGCTAGCCTCTCGCACATACTGAGACCTACAACAGACAAGACACCCGTTTCATGGAGGCAAGAGTTGCTTGCGGCTAGCCTCTCGCACATACTGAGACCTACAACAGACAAGACACCCGTTTCATGGAGGCAAGAGTTGCTTGCGGCTAGCCTCTCGCACATACTGAGACCTACAACAGACAAGACACCCGTTTCATGGAGGCAAGAGTTGCTTGCGGCTAGCCTCTCGCACATACTGAGACCTACAACAGACAAGACACCCGTTTCATGGAGGCAAGAGTTGCTTGCGGCTAGCCTCTCGCACATACTGAGACCTACAACAGACAAGACACCCGTTTCATGGAGGCAAGAGTTGCTTGCGGCTAGCCTCTCGCTATGCAAGATAGTGAGGGTGTACAGTGGAACCCCCTTTTTATGACCTCCAAATATCTGAAAAATCAGGTCTTAAAAAGGAGGGAGTCTTAAAATATCTGAAAAATCAGGTCTTAAAAAGGAGGGAGTCTTAAAATGGGGGAACATTTTAAACTGGCTGTCAACAGAAAATCTTAACAAGTCGCGTAAGGCGAAAATACAACATTTAGTCAAGTAGCTGTCGAACTCACAGAATGAAACTGAGCGCAATGCAACGCAGCAAGACCGTATACTCGTAGCATCGTCAGTCCACCGCGCACGGCAAAGGCAGTGAAATTGACAGGAAGAGCGGGGTAGTACTTGCGCTGAGAAGGATAGCACGCTTTTCTGTACCTCTCTTTGTTTTAACTTTCTGAGCGTGTTTTTAATCCAAACATATCATATCTATATGTTTTTGGAATCAGGAACCAACAAGGAATAAGATGAAAGTGTTTTTAAATTGATTTCAAAAATTTAATTTTGATAATAATTTTTATATATTTAATTTTCAGAGCTTGTTTTTAATCCGAATATAACATATTTATATGTTTTTGGAATCAGCAAATGATGGAGAATAAGATGAACGTAAATTTGGATCGTTTTAGAAAAAAATAATTTTTTTTACAATTTTCAGATTTTTAATGACCAAAGTCATTAATTAATTTTTAAGCCACCAAGCTGAAATGCAATACCGAAGTCCGGGCTTCGTCGAAGACTACTTGATCAAAATTTCAACCAATTTGGTTGAAAAATGAGAGCGTGACAGTGCCGCCTCAACTTTCACGAAAAGCCGGATATGACGTCATCAAAGACATTTATCAAAAAAAGGAAAAAAACGTTCGGGGATATCATACCCAGGAACTCTCATGTCAAATTTCATAAAGATCGGTCCAGTAGTTTGGTCTGAATCGCTCTACACGCACGCACACACGCACGCACACACATACACCACGACCCTCGTTTCGATTCCCCCTCGATGTTAAAACATTTAGTCAAAACTTGACTAAATGTAAAAATCAGGTCTTAAAAGCGAGCGAGTCTTAAATTTGGGATTCTTAAAAGCGGGATCCCACTGTATAATTGTGAAATGATTTGGTAGCTAGCTCGGAGAGAATAAAACATGATTGGCTGATACTGAAAAAGTTGTCTGCACTCGTCACTAAACAGCCAATCGGAATGGCAGCTGTGCAGTTGCCATTTTTTCTTGTGTAGCGAGCACCTTCAAGGCATGCTTGCCTACTCTCACCAAATCCTAACGATCCTCGCGGCAAGGAACACTATTTCCTATGCCCACTCACTTTGCTCGCAAAATCTTGCTGCTGAGATACGGGGGATTGGACTCTGCCTTATATACAACATGGAAGAAAAATGAACTTATTTTCAAACAACAAGTTGTATCTTGAAAAATACACAGGATTGTACACTTGTCTATTTAACACACACACACACACACACACACACACACACACACACACACACACACACACACACACAACAATACCTTACCTTTGTTCTTGCAGCATTTCCTGTGTGACATTAACCTGCCAACAAAAATGAAATCAACAGTAAAATGAGCAAATCTCATATTTGTCCATAAAAATAGCAGATTATCCCCACATGCCTACAAATAAATGTACAAATACAAACACGAAGTATCTCTTTCATGATTGACATGTCCACAACCTTGACAAACACATAATTCAGCCCATGAATTCAGTTGCAACAAAGTCAAAAATTGTTTGATACTCCGGCCAGATCACAGAATTCTCAGTTTTTGCTCTTGAGTATTCCCAAACTTTTTACCAAACCAAAGTACAAGCAATATCTTTCGACACACACACACATAAACACAGTGCAGTCACACACAGAGTGCAGTCACACACACACACAAACACACACACACAGAAACACTATAAACAAAAATTAAACAATCAAAAACTATTGCACATCATGATCAAATCCAAACTGAATCTGACCAACCATTTAAACACATTGCCCCGAAAGAGCGCATGCAGTGAACACCGTGACACACTATGAAAAGAAAAATACAGAATGAATACACTACGGCTGGTATGTATAATACAGTCGAACCTGCCTTAGCGACCACTTCTTGAGAACGACCACCTGTCCAAAACGACCACCCCAAAAGGTCCTCGACGGGCTTTTCTCTCTATATTTCACCTTTCTATACCGACCACCTGTCTATAAAGGGCACTTTTGGTCGGTCCCTTCGGTGGTCGCTATTGACAGGTTTCACTGTAATACTGTCTGTCGCAGTTTCATCTGCTGGTAGCATTAACTTCACCTCAACAAAGTTCCACTGTCGGTGAGGGTTGAGTTCAGCAAGGGCAGAGTACCCAGTGACCCGGTCAGGAACATTGTAGTTTGATGAACCCTCTGGTGCACAGGCATGCGCTGACCCCTCGTGCCTAAATACATAACAAAATGTGCATATGTAGGTAAAGGTTTACAAGCTTTTATTTGCGGTTACAGATATAAAATACATCTCATCCACACCGAACTCTGACATGTATTGCAGGATTTTTCCCCTGAGCACTTGGTCTTGTTCTCGCGTACATGTACACACGCAGGGGAATAAGGCACTTTTAATTGCAGGTCTGCACATAAGTTGACCTAGGAGATCGGAAAAATCTCAACCCTTACGCAGCCAGGATTCGAAGCCGCAACCTTCTGTATGGGAGGCCGGTGTCTTATAGATCTACAAGGCCACTGCGCCCGTCAAAATGAAATACAATCTACCGTATTTTCCGGGTTACAAGGCGCCACAGCGCATAAGGCGCACCCCCTTCTTTTTAAACAAAATTGTAATCCAGTCACCCATTGGGCGCAGGGGGCCGATAGGGCGCACCAAAATTAACAAAGTATACCCGTAACAAACGGTCGAAGAATGAAAATAAGCCGCACATCAAAGGAAGAATACAGAGTGGAAATATGTGTGCTCTGTGTGTGCGGCGAGATCAAAGGCAGGTCCATTGTGATAGCTGGGTTGCCTTGTTTAGACACTGACCTTCTTCCCAGGGGTCAATGACCCAGTTTTTGCTGTGAGAGGTGGTTCCCCTGTCATAGATCTGAGAGAGGAAACACTTCCTGCACCGGGGTCAGTGACCGAGTTTAACCTATGGGGCGGTCTCTTTGATGTCTTGAGAGGAAACTTGGCCAGGGTAGTACCTAGTAGCTGAAACATTGACTGGTACTCAGGCGGTCTCTTTGATTTTTTTCGTATTTCATACACGGATTAGGCGCTTCGTTATAAAAGACGCAGGGGTCAAACTCGAGGAAAAAAGTCGCGCCTTATGACCCGGAAAGTACGGTATGTTCCCTCTCCTGTACCTTTTGTTGTGTTTGTTGTGTTGAGGAGTAGGCGCTTTCTGTTGAAAGGCCACGTTGACTAGGTCAATGGACTCCTCCACTGGTACACACCGGTCAGCCAGGGCTGCCAGCACAGTGGAATCCACTCCGCCAGAGAACAGAACAGCGATGTGTGCTGGGTGTGTGTCCACACCCATGTTCATGACGTTTTGAGTCAACTCTCCCACACACACTTTCTGAGCTGATTCAACTTTTGAAAAATGTGTGTCTTGAGAAACAATGCAATTTGTAGAATGAGTAGACTTTGTGTCTTGAAAAACAACACGATTTGTGGAAAAACTTGACTTTGTGTCTTGAGAAGCAACACGATGTGTGGAATGAGTAGACATTGTGTCCTGAGAAGCAACATGATTCATGGAATGAGTAGAGCTGTCATGACTAACCTGACATGGATTACCATCACCCGACGCAAGACACGAGTCATTGCTAACACCAGCACTACAACAAATACCATCATGGCCATCAACCGAGGTGAGACAGAGGTCATTACGAACAGCAAGACTGAGGTCGTTACGAACACCATCACTAAAACAACCACCATCATGGCGGTCATCACATCTAACAGGATGCTGTTGGGAAGGCCTGGGCATATTGTGAACTCGCTTGCTCACCGCTCGTTGCAGTACATCTGTTAGCTGTCTTACCAGCAAGTCAAATTTCCCCGTCTTTTCTATTGCTTGCAGAACTTCCAGCAGATCAGGATTTTCAAGCAAAGAGTCAGCGTCACACAGCAAACTTTCACTCTCAGGTATCTCCATGTTGAGGACTGGCATCCATGAGCCAAGCTGACAGTCTGTGCGCAGGTTCACAGTGAAATGCGCATTCTGATCAAGGCCAAGTTTCTGTGCGACACTGCGGGACGAATCGGATGCGACCTCTGTATCTGTTCCAGGCCATACTGCTCCTTGCCAAGGGAACAGATGCAACGTGAGCGCAGTGTGAGTGTGAGTGTCGGTGCACTTCTCATTGAGAGTAGAGTCGGCACACACGTCTTCACAATCCACAATGCTGACTTCAGGGTGAGAAGACTGCAGGCAGAACATCCCCAAAGATGGAATCTCCTCATACTCCTGAAACGCAACAGACCTCAATGTTTTCATCAAAACTTTGTACAGTGGAACCCCCTTTGTAAGGCCTTAAAAAATATATGAAAAAAATCAGGCCTCAAAAAGGAGGGAGTCTTAAAATGGGGGTAAATTTAGATGGGATATCAACAGAATGTCTGAGAAAACAGGGTCTTAAATATAAAAGGGAGGGAGCCTTAAATTGGGGGTGGGGGGAGCCTTAAAAGGGGTGTTCCACTGTACACTCAACCCATGTCAACACAATAGCAAAAAGTACAAAAAGACATTCTGACAACGTACTTCACATAAACAGCATCCAAGTACACACATGAAGCCATTCTTTTGTCAGTAAGCTGTGCACATTGCATGTTTCTTTTCAATCATTCGACTACCATCCCATTCTGAAAAATTCAGGTCGCTTCCTCCCAGTGGAAAGCTAGCAGCAACAAGAGTAAAGTCTGGCTACCCAGGTGTGTGTGTGTGTGTGTGTGTGTTAAGGATTAATCAGCCCCATGCATATGGCAGAATGACCGAGGTCTTTTACATGCCACCGTGGTGACACAGGGTCGGAAATGGATACTGTCGCTAAGTCTGCACATATAGTTGACCCGTGCCTGTCCTGGGCTGGATGCGAACCCGCGTCCCAATGATCCAATGCTCTACCAACTGAGCTACTGACCCGTGTTGTGTCAATGTTACACACACACACACACACTCTCCCAAAAAACTGCTTTACTGTCTCTAAGTCTGAACATAAAGTTGACCCGCGTTTGTCCCGACCAGGATTCAAACCTGGATTCAAACCTGGAACCCTAGGAGCACAAGTCCAGTGCTCTACCAACTGAGCTACCAGGCCACCTTGGGGTGTTGTGTCAATGTTACACACACACACCCTCCCCCAAAACTGCTTTCATACCACACACACACCCCTCCCCTGTAGCTTCCTTCGTTTTTGTTTGTTCATGTCTTGCCCTTTTCTTCATTAAATCAAGACGGACACTTTTGCTCTGAAAGTTCACCATGGGTTTGACGGGTACTGACGACATAGCAAAACGGCCATCCTCTTCGCTTGGCAGATGCCAGAGGAGGCTGCGTCGACCAAACACATCGCGTCCAAACCACAGTCGCTTCTGCCGGGCCTGGAACAAGTAAGGACATGCTCTGAGACATTAACAATCTACCCATACAAGGCTGAGAGATAACAATCAGAATATGTACCCACCCCCCACCTTCATCCATCCTCTCTGTGGCATATTCACCGTCTCTTTTTTTTTGGGGGGGGGGGGGCAATTTTCTGACTTACCCTCCAAGCCAGTAGCCCAAAAAGTTGAGGCACACCTCCCCATATAAGGCTGAGAGGTAACAATAACCCCATACAAGGCAAGTCTTACAATATTTAAGAATTGTAAATTTGCCAATGTTTGGCGTTGAAATCAGTACCGAACTACATGGTTGTTAATCAGCTTGTTGTGGTTGTTAAGAACCTTGAAAACCATCACCATGATACCAAACACCAACTTCAAGAGATCTTATTTTCAACTATAAAAAACCTGAACATGTCAAAACAAAGTATGCTACAGTCCTGACACATTTTTTTTAAGTCATCACTTTAAAATGTCTCTCCTCTTTGCTTCATCACACCAGCAGACAGCTGTTGTCAGCATGTCCCAAGTCTTACCTGCCAGTAAATCAATGCCCAGGGCCCTTGTACACACTGCAGAGTGGTCAGGATTTCTTGCTCACCTCTGCATGCTCCCAGCCGGTTAAACAGTACCTTGGTATCATTCTCCCCAGCTGCTACCTGACCATGGTAAACAAACAAATTAAAAAAAATGGACGTAAACAAATTAAAAACACAAAAACAAGAATATGTAGAGATGACCATGCATATGACGCTTCCAATTTGGGTTATTTTCAGATTTGTACCTGTAGAATACCAATTATGAACTGTCATTAGCAAAAAAAAGGGTGTTCCTCCGATAGCTAGATTTAAACTTAGCGACCATTCTTATGAAAATGTATTAGCAATATATATAAATTTACTTCTATTTCAGAGTAAGAAAGGACGAGTACCTCAATGCCACCAAATATTTCCCCATTCCACAGAAGCAAGTCTCCGTCATCATTGCTCACAGGCTGCGGAGTCATGCAGCCCCGAAGATGGAGAACATAGCCTGCAAACAAGGCCTGGGACGGTGACCACGATCCCTGGGGCATTGAACATGAGGCCTGGGCTGTCGTCCACATGGGACAGGAAACTGATGCATGAGCATCAGGACCACGCCGGCTCAGAAAGGAGTTGGCTTTGATATAATCCTGCAAAGAAAGGAATCCCAAGACAGTCCACATGCTGGTTATCTCCTTCACCTCATTTGATTTTGAGCAGTTGTCACATGGCCCATGTGAAAGAAATCTTCAATACAAAAAATATGCCAGATAAGCGTGCCAAGAGCCTTTAAAAAGCTTTCTTTATTTCTTTATTTGGTGTTTAACGTCATTTTCAACCACGAAGGTTATATCGCGACAGGGAAAGGGGGGAGATGGGATAGAGCCACTTGTCAATTGTTTCTTGTTCACAAAAGCACTAATCAAAAATTTTCTCCAGGGGCTTGCAACGTAGTACAATGTATAATTACCTTACTGGGAGAATGCAAGTTTCCAGTACAAAGGACTTAACATTTCTTACATACTGCTTGACTAAAATCTTTACAAAAATTGACTATATTCTATACAAGAAACACTTATCTCTTAGCAGAGAAAGAGAGAGAGAAATTAATTTCCCTTCACAGACAGCCTATTGGGGGCATCAGACCCTCCTCAAGGGGGACCGAGATTTACAATGCAAAGCCCCTTTGTGGGGGACATATCACAAGGAAATCTAGTCCTGAGGCTAACCATTGTTTTTGTACGTAATCAAACACTGTACATAAGGAAGACGTGGAACTTGCGAAGAAAATGCGAAAAAGTGTTTGTGGGTTATCGTCCCTAGTCACATGCTGACGGCGAAAACAAAATGGCGGATCGCGTAGGTACCGATCGCGTGCGAGGTGGTGGTAAATTGTGCTCGGCTTTTTGTTGCAAGAACGCCCGTTACAAACAGAGCTGCTTCGGGAAAACTTTCCACAAGTTCCCTAAAGAAGAAAAAAGGTGGGTTGTGCAGTGATTATTTCATCAGGTTTACCTTCTTCAGAATGAGAATGCAATGGCTCGAGTCAACTCACTCAGATAAGCCAACTGTCTCTGGGCATTTTTGTCTGCTATGATACTACAGTATTTATAGAACTAATATGCAAATGAAATATTACAAACATAGCATGGATCGGTTCATCCTGAGATTTCTGTACTAGCTGTACTATGTACGCGTGTGTCTGCGTGTGTACCTGTGCCTGTGTACACTGTACTTACGACTGTGAGTGTGAGTCAGCAGTCAGTACAAAACAACAGTTTACACTTGATGACAAACTACCCGTGGGCATATTTGCCGAAATCTTTATCAAACCTTGCTTACGGGAAAACTACAGTACAAAGGTACATCACTCATCCGTTTTGCGTTCAGGCAGAGCGTTAGATTTAGACTGAAGATCTGATTTATTTTTTGTCTTTCCTTTTTGCTTAGTTTAACAATAACATTGTTGTTTTTATTGTCAAACTAGGTGCAGAATATGGATGCAATTCACAAGGTGAGAGGACTTTGAAAAGCTGCAGCCAGCTGATGTTCAAGGTCTCAAGCTTTGTACTGATCACTTTGAGGCCAACCAGTAAAACAATCCTGCAGAGAGGATCACTTGTGTGGAATGCTGTCCCGACATTGTTTGCAGTGCCCAATCCACCACCGAAGGTTATTTATTTATTGGTTTTAGGTTTTTGCAAACCAATGAAGCACACTATTAAATGCAGGTTGAGTAATGACAAGTTTGAGGCTGATGTAAGAATTGAAAAAAAACAGCATTGTTCCCATCAAATAATGCCTGTTTGCATTTAGCGCAAAAAAATGATAAGGCCAACAAAAAAAAGTTACTTATTTTGGATCGACGTCTTGATTATGATGATATGATGAACTTATTTTGCCAAAAAACAGCCCCAAATGGCAAAAAAAGTATAGGGTCGGCGTCAACAACAAAAAAGTTGTATGTTTCTGGTCACCTGACCCTACCTATGTTTTCCCGACGACCCTAGACTTTTATTTTGCATTTTCAAAAATAAAAGGGGTATTCGAAAATCAATTGTTTTCCTGTTTTTCAACAAAATAAGTTAAAAAGATGGTTTAAAAAAAAAAGTTTAGAAAAAAAATCTCCACCTTTAGTCATGTTAGGCCACAAAAAAAGTCTGTTTAAGGTAACATAGGCCCCCCAAAAATAGCGTCGGTAGGTCGGCTTTTTATTTTTGTATTTTAGCCATCTGAATATTTTAATTTCATTTTTTAATGCCCCAAAAAAGTCTAGGGCCGGTGGGAAAAAAATAGGGTCGGTCCGGATACTGTAAACAGATTATTTTTTGTTTTGCCTTACGAGAAACATACACTTTTTTGTGTGGCCTAAGACCAATGCCATGAAATTGGGAGAATTGTTTCATTGTGACTGGGTGTTGGTTGTGAGTTTGTCAGTTAAAGAGCTGTGCATTTGCAGGTTGCTAGTGGGAGGAAGCCACCATCGCAAAGGGTAGCTACAAATGAAGCCAGCACCGACCTGTCGCCTGATGCACAAATTGTTCAACCAGGTAAGAGATTTTTAACCATGAAGAACACCCTGACATCAAAAAATGTTTAAACCCATCCATTACATAGTTGATAATTGCTGTATAGGGTGACGGGCGCTGTGGCGGGGTGGTAAGACGTCGGTCTATTAACTCGGAAGGTCGAGGGTTCGAATCCCGGTCGCGGCCGCCTGGTGGGTTAAGTGTGGAGATGTTTCCGCCCAGGTCAACTTATGTGCAGACCTGCTAGTGACTTATCCCCCTTGGTGTGTACACGCAAGCACAAGATCTTGTAATCCATGTCAGAGTTCGGTGGGTTTTAGAAACACAAAAATACCCCGCACGCTTCCTCCGAAAGCGGCGTATGGCTGCCTGAATGGCGGGGTAAAAACGATCATACACGTAAAATTCCACTTGTGCAAAAAAAATGAGTGCACGAGCGCAGAAGAAGAAGAAGAAGCTGTATAGGGCGGATGCATGGATGGATGAAATTGTACCTGTAGTTCCAACACGTAAAGATGGGAAACATATCCTGTTAGAGGCATGGTGTAACAAGAAACAATTAAGTGGCTCTATTCCCATCTCCCCCCCCCCCTTTCCCCGTCGCGATATAAGCTTCGTGGTTGAAAACGACGTTAAACACCAAATAAAGAAAGAAAGAAAGAGGCATGGTGTGTGAGGAGTTTACCTGGTACTGTTGTCCTAATCAATCAATCAATCAATATGAAGCTTATATAGCGCGTATTCCGTGGGTACAGTTCTAATGGCCTCACCCATTCAGTACCAAACAAGGTCAATTCCATCATTGTTCCACATCGTATCCATAGTTGCTAATACACTTCATTTCTGGCCTGCCTTCCTACGCTATTGTTTATTTTCATTTTGTGATTTAATTACACGTGTTTTAATTTCTTCCAGGTTGTAACTTGTTATGGTTATGTTATTTTATGTGTGTTTTCTTTTTTAGATGACATTCAGGCGATCCTGGAGGACATAGGATGTAAAGCATCAAAGTCGTCATCTTCCCCATCCCCTCGTGAAGCGGAACTTTGGCAGAAGGTCAACAAACTGAGGAGCAAGGTTTTCCGATTAGAAAAGAAAACGATGGAACCCCGTGTAAAACGAGCGAGTAAATTAGCCAAGCCTCCCAAGAAAGACTTTGTAGTAGAACAGTTGTCTCATATATTATCAGGCGAGGCGAGCTATTTTGCCATTTATGCCTGTTACATATTTACCGGTTATCTGCTGCTGTGTCCAATCCTGGCAGAGACGGGAACGCATGTTACCAAGGAGCTGAAGGAGAGTCAATGAGATGAGAGAATGTGATTAACAATTGCCAACTCTCTCCGTACAAAGAGGGTCCAAAATTGTATAAAAAAAATAGATGGTAGGCAATTCAAAATTAAAAAAAGGACTCTCGGAGCATGGACTTAATGAGTCAAAAATTAAAGAAGGCTCTATGAGCCGAAGTACATGTTTTGTCTATTGTCTTTTTTATTTTGAATTCCCTACCATCTATATTTTGATACAATTTTGGACCCTCCCTGGTGTGTTGTTTCTGATGTACCTTTTAGTCTGTTTACAGTAACATAGGCACACAAAAAGAGGGTCGGTAGGTCGGCTTTTCTTAAAAAAAATTTATAACCATCTTTTTAAATTATTTTTGCAAAAAAACAGGAACAAAATTGATTTTTTTTTCTTTTTCTTTTTTTCCAAATGCCAAAAAAAAAAGTCTAGGGTTGGTCTAGAAAAATAGGGTTGGTCGGGATACCGTAAACAGGCTATTTTGCTTTGTTTTGCCTAAGCAAAGACTAACAAACTTTCTTTAGGGTCTGACATTGTATACTATACAATTTTTGGGGTATTAACTAAATACATGTATACAGTTTTCGATTCCTTTTATACTTTTTCACAAATTAGCCCCCCCCCCCCCTTTTTTTTTTGTAGTCTGCCCTGGGGGCGGGAGGTCTCCTAATTTCGGTTTCTAGGGTCACCTTATGCTTCCCCATGAGCTGAGAACTTAATTTAAAATGAGCCTCGATTTTTTTTATTTGTATTTTGTAATTGTGCCTTTGTCCAGTCACATGATTTCACTTTGTACTTAAAAACTTGGCGCTGTCATCATTTATTGCTATTTATTGTTCAGTTGTTCAGTATTTATTGCTATTGGGCATCAGTTATTCAGTTGCCCTCTTTCGAATGAGCCATGCATGCATTATGGATGTGTTTAGCAATGTAAAAGAAGAAACAATGTGAAGCAAACATATAGCACCAAATAAAATAACCGAATCAGAATGGAAACTTCTTCAGTGTATGTGTGTGTGTGTGTGTGTGTGTGTTTGCTGTTTTAAATACCGAAAATGTGAAAATAAAGCAAGTCACAGCATGAGAAAGATCGACTGTACTAGTCATGACAAAGCAGGAGACAGCCTGGTCAGCATGTAGAAAAGGGGAATAACTCGTATTTAGCCATTCTCATTTCTAAGCATGCCCAATGAGGAAGTTATCCTTCTTCCCATTGTAGTTTCTTTGACGTAATCCAGACCCTATTCTTTCTCATCAGAGGTCAGGTGGTACTGATGGCAAGAGTTGTCAACCCATGGTATCCAACTAAGAAGCAAACCACTCTCTGAATGGTAGCTTCTGTTGGCATGGGAGACTACCCTCATCTGACAACCCCAAGGGGATATCTGTGAAGGGAAACACTTTGATTTAAGGCCAAAGTGTGGAATTGATATTTATTAAGAAAGAATTTAGAAATTTAGACAAGTTTTAACCAAGAAATTAGGTTAAAACAAGGGAAATTTGAAAAAGCCTAAAGGGATGTAACTCTGTACCAGCCTGCAGATCCAGAAATGAATACAGGAACAAGTTAGATCTAATTTTGAAAAGGTTAAACAGGAAAAGTGGTCAACTTTTCACTGTTGTTCAACACAGGACTTGGTAAAGAAGAATAGGTTTTCTGCAAGTAATTTTGAAAATGTGGTTACATTGAATGGAAGAGCACAAGAAGTAATAAGAGAGTGAAAATCCTGTCCAGTTTCCTGTCTTTGAATTGAAGACTGTATATATATGACAAACAATAGATTTAGTAAACTCACTCATACTCATAGTGAGACCACTGAAGCAAAATATTTCTTCCCAAATTAGCAATAGCATAATTCATCCTTCATGAGTTAACAATGACCACTATGAATGCCATGGTAGTTTTCAAAAACTATCCTTCCAAACAACTTTCATGTTCTTACGAGACCAAGAAGAGGAGACAATTCCCCGGGAACGGATGGCGCCAGGTTGCAGATGAAGCAGATTCCACACATGTTGATTGTACAGGTATCTATTTTACAGGAGCTCAGTAATCACACTTTCTGCAAATGTTCAGCTCAATTATAACATCAGCCTGTTAAATAAATAAACAAACAAATCAAAAACAACAACAAAGGTAAATAAATTAATTAAGAAAGGAATCATTTTAATTAATGAGATGATGATGAAAGGTGATGTCTTCATGTCGGTGTTACAAATGACTAGACCTAATTTACCAGTATTAAAGTTGTCATTGCAGTGAATCTTGGTAATGATATACTCAACACTTACTTAAATTCAAATTGTTAATAAAATTGCTTGTTACATTGAATGGAAGAGCACAAGAAGTAATCAGAGAGGGAAAATCCTGTCCAGTTTCCTGTCTTTGAATTGAAGACTGTCAGTGTCACCCAGCACAAATGTTGCTGAACATTCACAAGTGCATTTCATTGACTGATTTAGCTTTCAACTTGTCTCTCCCTATTTCTGTTTCCTCCCTGAAAGGCAATGTGTGTGTGTGTGTGTGTGTGTGTGTGTCCGTGTGTGTGTGATGGTGTGTGTGTGTGTTTGTGATGGTGTGTGTGTGTGTTTGTTTGTGTGTCTATGTGTGTGTGTGTGTGTGCTTGAGAGAGAGAGAGAGAGAAAGAGAGAACGAGCATGGTCTTTCTTCCTTTACTGCTCTCTCTCTCTCTCTCTCTCTCTCTCTCTCTCTCTCTCTCTCTCTCTCTCTCTCTCTCTCTCTCTCTCTCTTTGTCACAGGTGCAGGCGACGCGCACGTTTGTGTACATGTGTTACCGACTAACTTACCAAACTGTACTTTGTATACAATCCGGTGTCATTTTGGTCAAGCGGAAGTACACATTTTACTCGACAGGGGAAGTTACTCTGCGTTACAAAAGAAGACAGGAAGTCTTTCACAGTTTTTCAGTAGAGACTAGAGAGCATTGTTTTCAATGGAACGAGATAAGGTCCTAATGAAGTAAGCTTTTTATCTATCGGGGTTTATCTGTGTGTTTATGCGAACGCGTCTACTTGATTTTTGATTCATTTTGGACTCACGTTTCAACAACGTAGGTCAATGGTTTGGCAAACGTTGTTCGTCTGGCCGTGTGTGTGTGTGTGTGTGTGTCACTGTGTGTGTGTGTGTGTAAGTTTGTGTGTGCGTGTGTGTTTGTGCGCGTGTGTGTGTATGTGATCAGAAAACTTACCCCTTTCAGATTATTCAAAATATCTCATGAACGTCCGAGAATTTTATGTCATTGCTTGTTTGTTTTTGTTTGACAGCACACTCTCAGATTTCTGAGCCTCGTTTGATAAACCTTCATCGTGCTACCTGAGTCAGTACCTTGGTCATGAATGATCCATAACGGTTAACCTGTCTGTTTCTGTGATATGCAGCGTTTTGAATCATTTTGTACACAGAATGACAGATGAACATCGGAGTGCACTGAGTTTTAAAAGAAGAGCATTGGTAAAGTAAAAAAATCAACTACTGATTCTTGTCCTATGTGTTTCAGGTTCTGAACGACAGAGTGCTTTCACTGACAACGTCAATGTCTCTGGGATACTTGTAGTGCTAGCAGCAACCTTAGCCTTAGCTACTGTATTGATAGCAGTAACCCAAGCCTTAGCTATGGAGTGGAAAAAACGCAATGCTGGGACTGAGAACAGGCCTGCCAATGTAGCAGTAACCGATCAAGCCTAAGCTATGGAGTGGAAAAGATACACGTGAAGCTACAGTAGTGCTAGCAGTAACCGATCAAGCCTAAGCTATGGAGTGGAAAAGATAACATGAAGCTATAGTAGTGCTAAGAGTAACCAATCAAGCCTAAGTCATGGAGTGGAAAAGCCGCATTGCAGCGTCAGTGCTGGATGGCTTTCAGCGCTGCTTTGCGCAGAACATCTTCACTGACGTGGAGGTTGAAGTGGACAACGTGGTGTTCCAGTGTCACAAGGTGTTCCTGTGCGCAGTCTCCGACTTCTTCAGCGCAATGTTTCAGTCGGGCATGCGTGAGAGCGTCAACAACAGGATCCAGCTGTCGGGCCTCTCTCCGAGCACCTTCAGGGACGTACTGACATTTTATTACGAAGGCGACGACAAAATCGTCACGCACGACACAGTGGAGGAGCTCCTGCGAGCGGCTGGTTTGCTGCAGCTGGAATGTCTGCAGGCCAGGTGTGAAGACTACTACGCAGCGCACCTCTTTCCGGAGAACGCTTTAGGCATCTGGAAGCTGGCGTCGTGTCTGGGCTGTAAACACCTGGAGCAGCTGGCACGCATTTTCCTGCTGCGTCACTTCGGCGCCATATGTCAGGAGGCGGAGTTTCTGTCGCTTGAGGTGGACGCCTTGCAGGACTTGCTGGGCGACAGTGACCTCAAGGTCAGCAGTGAGGACGTTGTGTGCACGGCGGCCATGAAGTGGGTCAAGCACGACCTGTCATGTCGCACGCAGCACCTGGACGCGCTGGTCAGCAGTCTGTGCCTCCACATGCTGTCCCCCGTCTGTTACTCGAACCTGGCCGCTTTCTCCAAGTTCACCTGTGCCTCCTGCTCCCCCTCCCTCTTACCTGAGCACCCCCGGCGCCGATCGCAGACAGGATCATCCTCGGACCTGGCGCTAGGTCGTCGAAGTCGCAACTACGAAGAGATGCTGGTGGTGCTGGGTGTGCACAAGTCCACCAAGATGCTGCCCGCTGTCCACGCCTACAGCTTCACCCTGGCCACCTGGTACCAGCTTGACCCCCTGCCCTTTGACCCGGGTGTCGGCTACGCCACGTGCGTGCATGACAACAATGTGTACATTTCGGGCATCTCGCTGAGGAGGGGCTACATGCTGCGCTACGACAGTGAGGAGAACTTCTGGCAGGAGGTGACGGAGATGCCGGAAAGACGGCGCTATCACGAACTGGTGGTTGCCGGGGACTTTGTGTACGCTGTGGGGGGATGCAACAAACGCGACGGAGCCTCAGACACCGTCACCCGCTACTGCACGCGGGAAGATACCTGGAAAATGGTGGGTCACTTACAGCTGGGCGTCTACTCCGCCTCGGCCACTGTCGTCAATGACGTCATCCTGGTGTTCGGGGGTCGTGCCCACGGCAGCGTGAGACGCAAAGAGATTCAGGCGTTCAACACTCATAGTAACACGTCCTGCGTCATCAACCGCTTTTCCTCGCCTGTGACAGAAAGCAGAGCTCTCCACGTGGGTGACGAGGCGTTTGTGGCTCTGACCAATGGAACGGTGGTGAAGGTATTGGAGGACGGAGCCATCTTCCCGCATGCAAACCTGCCCAACTTTGACCGCTACAACTTTGGCTTTGTCTACAGACCCAACGGCCTGCTGATAGTCGGGGGGGAGACCCGCTATCCCTCGGGTTTGGGGTCAGGGCACTTTGCGGATTTCATTCAGGTGGACGCTGATTCAGGCAAAGTGTCGGTCATCAGTGACAAGTTATTTCCCTCCGCCAGTGCCGCTTGCTGCTGCATGGTCATTTTGCGACGAACGACCTTTCCCAAGCTCCCTCAGCAGTCTCACAACTTGTAGAACAATGTAGACTTGACTTAAGTGTTGAGTTGACTTTAGTGTTGAGTTGACTGTTAATGTAATTTTATTGTTTGCGTCACTTTAGTGTTGACTTGTCTTTACTGTTGACTTGACTTTATTGTTGACTTGACTTTATTGTTGACTGGACTCTATTGTTGACTTGACTCTATTGTTGACTTGACTCTATTGTTGACTTGACTCTATTGTTGACTTGACTCTATTGTTGACTTGACTCTATTGTTGACTTGACTCTATTTTGTTTGTTTGTTTGTTTGCTTAACGCCCAGCCGACTACGAAGGGCCATATCAGGGCGGTGCTGCTTTGACATATAACGTGCGCCACACACAAGACAGAAGTCGCAGCACAGGCTTCATGTCTCACCCAGTCACATTATTCTGACACCGGACCAACCAGTACTTGACTCTATTGTCGACTTGACTTTATTGTTGACTTTATTGTCGACTTGACTTTATTGTTGACCTGACTCTATTGTTGACTTGACTCTATTGTTGACTTGACTCTATTGTCGACTTGACTCTATTGTTGACTTGACTCTATTGTCGACTTGACTCTCTTGTTGACTTGACTCTATTGTTGACTTGACTTTATTGTTGACTTGACTTGAAGAACATCCTTTCCCAAGCTCTCTCACTTTCAGCAGCCTCACAACTATTAGACCAATGTAGACTTGACTGTATTGTTGACATGACTGTAGTGTATGGTAGACTTGACTGTATTGTTGACATGACTGTATTGTTGACTTGACTGTATGGTTGACTTGACTGTATTGTTGACATGACTATGGTTGACTTGGCTGTATGGTTGATATGACTGTATTGTTGACTTGACTGTATGGTTGACTTGACTGTATTGTTGACATGACTATATGGTTGACTTGACTGTATTATTGACATGACTGTATGGTTGACTTGACTGTATTCTTGACATGACTATATGGTTGACTTAACAGTATGGTTGACATGACTGTATGGTTGACATGACTGTTTTGTTGACTTGACTGTATTGTTGACATGACTCTATGGTTGACATGACTGTATTGTTGACAATGACATGACTATGGTTGACATGAATCTATTGTTGACATGACTGTATATTGTTGACAATGACATGACTGTATGGTTGACATGACTGTATTGTTGACATGACTGTATTGTTGACAATGACATGACTGTATGGTTGACATGACTCTATTGACATGACTGTATGTCAACTTTATTGTCAACATCCCTTAATTGTTGACTTGACTTTATTGTGACGAATAAAGTTTTATTTAATTGAATTGAATTAAACAACCTTCCCCAAGCTCTTTCAGCAGACTCACAACTTATAGAATAATGTTGACTTCACTTCTTGCACAGCCTGGCACAAGTTTATACTAAACATAGCAAAACTGGTTGCACCACTTTGTAATTAATGTCTTAAAGTCAGACAAACCCCAAAAGTTGAGCATAGTTTATTTTCTTATTCTTATAGTTTAGTTTATTCTTGAAAGCAGACACATGTTGAGGTGATGCATTAATTGTGTACTTTTTGAACGACTCGTTACTGAGCAGTCTCACGCAACATTGTACTCAAAAATCAACCGCAGTCTGAACCCAAGTTTGCAGAGCTGAGAAAGAGGCAAACATGAACAGCGTTCCACATTAATCAATAGAACTCACAGACCTGGGAACCAATACGATTTTGCTGTATTTTGTACGCTTTATTGTCTAAAATGTGATTAGTACGGTCGTTGGAAAAAAATACGATAAAAAAAGTTCCTAGACTACTTTTCTTCACAAGCGCATCCTGAAGACGACCCAGTATTTTAGATGTTCTAATGCAGTACACTAAAAAAAAAATCTGAAAATAAGCGAAGTTTCTTTGAGAATACTCCAAGTGCAAAACAGGGATTCCCAGGTCTGAACTCATATTCTCGGTTACCAATCCAGACCAGTGATTTTGTTTGGCTGTTTTGCAATTTGTGCTATGTTTAAACATAGACACAGAGAGATATATATATATACATATATATATGCAGTAAACATGTTAACACTAACAGAGGTACAGCTCTCAAGAGAATCATGCCAAGTCATAAGTATTACAAGTAATTAAACATTTTTATAGAAAATGTGTGTGATCAGCGTTATAACAGGGGTAGGTTGACTATAGGATCATTCAAGTGTGAGGTTGCCTCGGGTGTTTAACCCATCACCCAGTATATAGTGGAATCAACTTGTTGTCAACTCTCTTTTTGTTACTATCTGCTTATATAATGATGTTTGGAAATAACTCTGTCAAGATTTCCAAGCTTTGTGGAAGAGGTGCGCCCCACTTTAGTGAGTTTTAATAACACATGGTCGACCAGCTAAACCCAGTCATTGCAGCAAATAACTGACTCTGATGTGTATGCAGACCTGAGAACCAATACGATTTCTCCGTATTTTGTACGCCTTTTTGCCTAAAATATGATCAGTATGGTCGGAACCCCCCGCGGGTTAGGGGGAAGAATTTACCCAATGCTCCCCAGCATGTCGTAAGAGGCGACTAACGGATTCTGTTTCTCCTTTTACCCTTGTTAAGTGTTTCTTGTATAGAATATAGTCAATTTTTGTAAAGATTTTAGTCAAGCAGTATGTAAGAAATGTTAAGTCCTTTGTACGGGAAACTTGCATTCTCCCAGTAAGGTAATATATTGTACTACGTTGCAAGCCCCTGGAGCAAATTTTTGATTAGTGCTTTTGTGAACAAGAAACAATTGACAAGTGGCTCTATCCCATCTCCCCCCTTCCCCCGTCGCGATATAACCTTCGTGGTTGAAAACGACGTAAAACACCAAATAAAGAAAGAAAGTATGGTCGGTTGAAAATAAATACGACGAGAAATATTCTCAGACTACTTTTTTTTTACAAGCGCATCCCTGTTGTTCCTGTCTATTTACTTGGTGCACTGTGTATTTTAATGATTAAAAATAACTTGATTACCCGGCATTTAATCAATGATGACAGCTTTTGGCATTAAACTTTGAAAGAATCATTTGTTTTAAATGTATTGGTAAACTTAATTATTGGTGCAACATACGCGTGCCAAGCATATTTGAATCATCGATGTTCAAATGTTGTGTGGAGTACACTCATTTTTTTCTGAAAATACGCCAAGTTTGTTTGAGAATACTCCAAGTACAAAACAGGGGTTCCCAGGTCTGTGTATGTTCATTTTCATTGTTGTACAGTTTTCGCTGGATGTGATGCCTTTTTTTTTATTATTCTTCGTTCATGGGCTGAAACTCCCACGTTCACTCATGCTTTTGCACAAGTGGGTTTTTACGTGTATGACCATTTTTACCCCGCCATTCAGGCAGCCATACGCCGCTTTCAAGGGAAGCATGCTGGGTATTTTTGCGTTTCTATAACCCACCGAACTCTGACATAGATTGCAGGATCTTTTCCGTGCACACTTGGTCTTGTGCTTGTGTGTACACACGAAGGGGGATAAGGCACTAAATGAAAATGGGTCATATGGAGCTGACACTGCATAGCATTCACCTGGAAGTCAGTTATTTGCTGCGATGGTTGATTTTAACTGGTCGACCATGTGTTATTTTTCGGGTCACTAAAGTGGGGCCCAACTCTTCCACAACGCTTGAAATTCCTGACAGAGATATTTCCCGAAAATGTCTATTCCCAGCCAAAGCCCTTCTTGCTCTGTGATATATATATAATATTCTGTTACTGCAACCTCCCTTGCTGTGAGATTGTGCTTTTTGTGAAGCATTAGAACCATCCAATCAGTACTTATTCAGTTACTGGCCTATTGGTGTACGTTATTTCTCTTCTTTTTTTTTTAAGTGAACAACTGGCAGGGATCACATCATCCCAGGATTTCTGGCATGTTGCCGGTAAAATATCAAATTATTGGAAATGAAGTAGACAACAGGTCATACATGCTGGTCATTATTTTGTTTGACTGTTTTTTTCCTTAAAAAAACATAGTAATCACTGTGTTAGTTTGACATCTCTCAGTCTCACAAACAGTGGCGCAAAATCTGAAACCACATGTTACATGTATTTTTTTTCTTTCTGAAAGCATCCATTACAAAGCTATAACATCCATGGCAGAGCAATTAAAATTCAAAACCAGGCTACTTCTTTTCGGCTCTTTTCCCCCCACATATTAAAATTGGCCATTTTATTCTTTTTCTCTGATGTTGTTGCAACAGTACATTGGCCTAGGAGCTGTTCACATGTAGTTTTACTGCGATTAACTATTATCTGCAGTGGTTTTGCACACACATTTTGTGGTTTTTATACATCTGGTTTGTACAGTCGTTTGAACATGCATT
Organism: Littorina saxatilis; assembly: GCF_037325665.1. Taxonomy (NCBI): domain Eukaryota; kingdom Metazoa; phylum Mollusca; class Gastropoda; order Littorinimorpha; family Littorinidae; genus Littorina; species Littorina saxatilis. The sequence goes on from NC_090249.1 coordinate 47,503,520, forward strand.
CATCAGTGATATGCGGGATTGTGAATAATAAAATGCTCAGTAAGTGAAAAAAAGGAATCACAAAAGTTCTAAATGTACAATTTGTTAACTCTGGAAAACTGAGTGATAGTCTTGCAACTTCTTTGTCTTCTCCTTCTTTGTTCATATCCTGAAACTCCAATGTTCACTCATGTTTTTGCACGGGTGGGTTTTTACATTATGACCATTTTTACCCTGCCATTTAGGCAGCCTTACGTCGATTTCGGAGGATGCATGCTTGGTATTTTTGTGTTTCTATAAGTATAACCAACCGAAGTTGGATATGGATTATGGCAATTCATCCTGTCAGTTGATTGGAAATGCATGCATGCACACAACAATATTAAATCACTTCAATCTAAGCAACTATTAAACACACACACACACTGACGCTTCACACACTCTTGCACCATGAAATAAGGTTATCACAGATATATAATCAGAAGTTCTTATCAACTTATGTATAGCTTCAGCTGTCATTAATGATAATTATAGGAATAATAGAAAGGGTACATTTGTATTTGTAATATTAATACAAAGTCACAGTATAATTGAGTTCAAATCTTATCATATTCCTGAGCCCCCAACATAAAAGCAAATTTACAAATAAACAAATAGACAATTATGTACACAGTTAGAACCCCCATTATTCTTTTTAAAATGATCGATTCTCCTTTTTCTAACCTAGTACAAAGTAGAGTTGGGAGCAAAAAGAAACGCAACTCAAAATGGTAAAAAAAGAAAATGATTAAAAACTATGCACTAATCGTACAGCCAATAAAATATCCTCTACACATCTTTTTTGTTTGTTTTGATGTACCTTATCTAGTTAATAGTTTACGTCAATTTGAAAATGACAAAAAAATCACTTGCAACAGTTGACACGAATGCGTTCCGTTTCTTTTGTCCCCAACTGTACATGCAGGTCTTCTTTAGACAGGATAAAGAAGAAGAAGAAGAAATCATGAGTAGACAAGTAGAAGATTCACCGACTGCATTGCTTTAGATGTAGTCACATAAGGCCAAAAAGAAAAATATGTCTGTTTCCGGTAACATCGCCGGAAAAAAATAGGGTCGGTCGGTCGTTTTTTTTGTTTTTTTTAAATTTTTAACCTTTTTCTTACGTTTTGTTAGAATAACTGCAAGAGGAAATCTTGCCACAGACCCTTCAGAGGGATTCCCGGTGTCATTGGCCGCCATGTTTTTTTGTGTGTGACGACGGAAACGGGAGGTAAGTCTCTTCGATTTTGAAGTCTCATCGACCGATTACCTCCCGGGGTTTTTTTTGTGTGTGTGTGCGAAAAGGGAAAAAACACTTTAGGGTCGGCGCTTAAAAATAGGGTCGGTCGGGTTACCGGAAACAGACATATTTTTCTTTTTGGCCTAATGAGGAGAAATAAAATTGCAATGGTGTTTGATTCGCGATATAACCTTCGTGGTTGAAAACGACGTTAAACACCAAATAAAGAAAGAAAGAAATGGTGTTTGATAAGATGGAGGTAATACAATGTAGCAGGTTCTTTTTTTCAAGTTTGTCCACATTGAAAGCAATGCTTGTCTGAGAATGGACTTTTTACTATTAACCACGGTAAATACAAACTTTGAAATGACTTAATGTTTGACTTGTGCATGTGGCGCTTTTTAGTGCCGACTCAACTTTGTTCTCATTTCTGGTTATTTCCGACTGTGACAGGGTGAAAGTGTGAATGACTTCTGTTCCTTGCTTTCACTTTGTCTTTGTCTAATATTGATAATAAGCTTTCTGTTTCTCAATCTAATGTGCACTTCTTTGTCAATGCCCAACCACAGTGGATGCAAGTTGACAAACACAATCACAAAACGTGTGAGTAGCTGTTGTATTGACATTGTTATACAGGGTGGCCCGGTAGCTCAGTTGGTAGAGCACTGGACTTGTGATCCTAAGCTAGGTCGCGGGTTCGAATCCGGGCACATGTCAACTTTATGTGCACGGCTTGTCACCTTAGTGGCACGTAAAAGACCTCGGTCATTCTGCCATAAGTGCTGGTGGCTGATTATACCTAAACACGCAGACACCTGGGTAGCTCGACTCTGTTGCTGCTAGCTTTCCACTGGGAGGAAGCGACCCGAATTTCCCAGCAATGGGACAATAAAGACAGTAATGAAAATGGAAATGAAATGAAAAAAATGCAGTTGACGGAATTACTTCATATTTGGTGTACATTAATTTCTGCTTATGCATGACCAGTTCACAAAGTAGCAAGTTTGTAGGTCACTTGTGTGCTCCTTTGAAACAAAGTTCCTAATTCAGGGATCGTCACTCAGCAGTATAACGCATGTGTGTTTGAAGTTGAGCGGTAGCCAAACTAACCCAGTTTAAGCCTTCCACGTTGTTTCCTTTTGGGTTATTTGAAGGCCCTATACCATAACCAACCTAAATCAAGGACTTGAATACAGCAATTATACACAGAATCTGTGCATTTCCCATGGAGGAATGTGTTTATGTCATTGATGAATTTTTCGCAAGTATGACTTTACAATGAAGAGTGTCATTATTCAAGTCGTTTGAGTTCAGAGAATCTCAGCATAAGCTGAAGTTGATGTACACCAAATATGAAGTTATTCGGTCAACAGATGTAGAAGTTATCAGCGTTTTTGTTGGTTGCAATTTTTGGGTCACCCTGTACAACAGACAAGTTTGCAAATGAATTTAATTGTCGCATACAGTGGAACCCCAATTTTAAGACCCGCCATTTTAAGACTTCCTCCTTTTTAAGACCTTGTTTTCTCAGACTTTCTGTTCTTAACCTCTGTAAAAACAAGAGGCGAAGCCTTCAAGGCTCACGTAAGAAATCGACAAACAGTAACACAAACTCAATCACTCTGTCACACATACACACACACACACACACAGTAAGCATAGGTGAAACTGTGCAAGAAAGCGAGACACTAGATCTGTCTGTCTGCATGTAGCCTACTTACAGGGACACGACTGCCAACTAGTCTCGGCCCGCTCAAAATAACAATGACCGAGACTTTCAGTAATTCCTTCGCGTGACGTCTAACCCTCTTACGTCATAATGTGACGTCTTCAAATGACGAAATGTTAAAGTTTCTACCACAGACATACACACGCACAAACAAACACACGCACACACGCACAAACGCACAGACAGACAAAGTTACGATCGCATAGGCTACACTTACGTGAGCCAATTACCCCATTTGAAGACTCCCTCCTTTTTGAGACCTGATTTTCTCAGATTGTTGAGGTCTTAAAAGGGGGGTTCCACTGTACTTTGAAATGTCCACAAATGCAAGTGGAACTGTCACCTACATCAAGTGCTGGGATGTCTTCCTTGGCAGCTGTCATGTTTTTCATGGAATGACAGTGGAAGCCCCCCTTTTAGGACCCTCAATTTAACTCCCTCCTTTTTAAGACCTTGACCTTGACCTGTTTTCTCAGATTTTTTGGTTCATGTCCTCTGTAAATGTATGCCCATTTATAAACTTCCTCCTGTATAAGACCCGATTTTTTTTTAGATTTTGGGAGGTTTCCAAGGTATCACTTTACTTTTGGGGGAAAAAAACCTATATATGCAGTTATTGATTGTGTACATATTGTTATTTAGAATATGTAAAAATGGTAACGGCAAAAAAGCAATTTTTACATCAATCTCAAATTCATTATAACTATTGTCACTATATATTCACTTTGAGCAATGGTTGTGTGTTTGTAAGCCAAAGGTAGAATAATTTTAGTTAAAACTATTACTGTAGGTGTAAACGTTTTGCTCACAAGTCATTGGCTGACTTCCTGCATATACATGTATGTGTTTGACAGAGATTTTTGTCGAAATAAAATCATTAAATATCTGTTATTATGTGATTTATTTGATATTTCTTTTGACTGTGTGTGAAATTGAGAAGTAGACAGCGACATGTTAGCGATACATCAGATGCGTGTTTCTTTCAGGCGAGACTTGCTCGCGAAGCTAGGAGGCGAGAGTGTATGAATGTTTTTAATGATAACATGTCTGGCTCAGTTTTATCAAAGTTAAGGAAGTACTGTGGCTATCACATTTTCAAGTAAACTGATTGAAATTTTAGTCAAACGTTATTTTACTCAAGTCTCGACTAAGGCATTGCATTTCAACACAGAATCTTAAAAAATATTCATTACTTTGTGGAATGTTTAAAAACATATTTAACAAAATGACTGCATTTAGTTCCTTGTCATCTCCTGAATCCAAAACTATATGTTGTGTTGTGTTTGGATTGAAAACAAGCTCAGAAATGAGGAAAATGTGTTATACAAAATAGGATATAGTTTAGTTACCAAGACTGTGTGTCAGCACTCTCCTGACAGAAGGGTTTATGCCAGCCTACAATTTACTAATCCTGGTGGAAAAGTGTAGTGTTTTCACCTTACGCATCTTGTTTTCATTTTCATGACTTTATTGTTTTATTCTTGGAATTTTTGGCACTTTATTGTTTATTCCAGTTTAACCTTCGCCCGACCGGGTTATCGACTACACACGGAAGACATCGTAGGGCCGTGCGGACCCATGCTTCTCAAAGAGGAAAAAATATGCATACCCTTCCGTACACCCATGCTTTCCAAAGAAGCAATAACGTTCATCCCCTTCCGTAGACGCCATGGTTAAATTTCCGCGAGAAGTAATTAAATTAAATTATTAATTTAATTATTACCGTGCGGTCTAAAGCTTCTCAAAAAAGGAAAAACGTGAATTCCCTTCTGTAGACATCGTGGGGCCGTGTGGCGCACACGCACACACAGACACACACATACGCATGCACGCACACACACTAAGCGCAGCAATATAGGGTCCGATATCCTTCGAAATCCCACATTGTTATTTATCAATTTCGCTCCACGCGACTTGCTTATTAACTCCAAAATTAAACAGATCGTAGAAAATGATGTTTAGAGCCAATACCTGAAGGTTTGTGACTTCTCTCCCTAGTTTTTATGTAAGTTCCTTCAGTTTGAGAAACATGGGTCTGCACGGCCCCACGCTATCTTCGTGTGTAGTCTAAATTTGACCTTTGTTTTTTTTATATTTAGTCAAGTTTTGACTAAATATTTTAACATCGAGGGGGAATCGAAACGAGGGTCGTGGTGTATGTGCGTGTGTGTGTGTGTGTGTCTGTGTGTGTGTGTGTGTAGAGCGATTCAGACTAAACCACTGGACCGATCTTTATGAAATTTGACATGAGAGTTCCTGGGTATGAAATCCCCATACGTTTTTTTCATTTTTTTGATAAATGTCTTTGATGACGTCATATCCGGCTTTTCGTGAAAGTTGAGGCGGCACTGTCACGCCCTCATTTTTCAACCAAATTGGTTGAAATTTTGGTCAAGTACTCTTCGACGAAGCCCGGGGTTCGGTATTGCATTTCAGCTTGGTGGCTTAAAAATTAATTAATGACTTTGGTCATTAAAAATCTGAAAATTGTAAAAAAAAAATAAAAATTTATAAAACGATCCAAATTTACGTTTATCTTATTCTCCATCATTTGCTGATTCCAAAAACATATAAATATGTTATATTCGGATTAAAAACAAGCTCTGAAAATTAAATATATAAAAATTATTATAAAAAAACTTTTTTTTTCGAAATCAATTTAAAAACACTTTCATCTTATTCCTTGTCGGTTCCTGATTCCAAAAATATATAGATATGATATGTTTGGATTAAAAACACGCTCAGAAATTTAAAACGAAGAGAGGTACAGAAAAGCGTGCAGCGCAACGAATACCCCGCTCTTCTTGTCAATTTCACTGCCTATGCCGTGAGCGGTGGACCACGAGTATACGGTCTTGCTGCGTTGCATTGCGTTCAGTTTCATTCTGTGAGTTCGACAGCTACTTGACTAAATATTGTATTTTCGCCTTACGCGACTTGTTATTACTTCTCGCGGAAATTTAATGATCTTTTAAGACATAAGAGCTTTTTAGGTGTCTGAGGCATTCTTAAAAACTCATTAAAAAATTTGAACTGGTTTAAGAGATATTTGCAATTAAACACCCTTCTGGGTCCACACGGACTCACGACGACTGGCGAAGGTTAAAGCTAGCAGCAACAAGAGTCGCGCAACTAAGTTGTGTGTGTGTTTTGCTGTAATCCATAACTTGTACTTCTGGCAGAATTGACAGAGGTCTTTGTGCAGACAGGCAAACAGAGACACAGAGATGCTGCCGCACTGAAACAGACAATACAGGTTGACAGACAGACAGACAGATGCATGAAGACAGGCTGCAGACACACTGAGACACAAAGACGGTAGGCTTTTACACTAAAACGGACAGTCAGGCTTATAAGTTAGTAAGACGGACAGACTAGCAGTCTCGCGAACGTATATAAAACAAAAACAAGCAATAACATTGTTGTTTCATTGGCATTTATTTTGACAAGAAGCAATGCAATATGGGGCAAAACTGTTCCGGCTTGGCTTGACCAACCACAATTCGTCAGCATGAACGACAGCGTTGACAGCAAACCAAGTATCATCAGAAGCACTTGACACCACTAAAGATTAAAAAAAAAACAACAAGAACGCTGAAGCGTGATTAACCATTCAGTCAAGCACGGATGCTAGACAAACCAGCGGCGAAGCGATATGTCGGTCAAGCATCACAACACACACACATACACACACACACGCGCGCGCGCACACACTGACACACACACACATACGCACACGCACACACTGTGACACAAAGCGCAGCAATAGGGTCCGATATCTTTCGAAATCCTATGACATGTAAATGAAAGGCATCTGACAAAGGGTCAAAAATCCAAAAAATAAGGCTTATTTTTTTATGGGCTTATTTTTGTAAGGCCTTATTTCTTAATAAGGCCTTAACAGAAATAAGGCCTTATTTTTCTGAGGTCATATTGGAAATAAGGCCTTAAAAAAATAAGGCCTTATTTTTGCGCCTCTCAGTCGTATGATGATACAGAGAGAGAGAGAGAGAGAGAGACGAAAGAGAGAGACGGATTGACAGACAGACAGACGGACGGACTGATAGACAGAGAAAGATAGAAAGAGAGAGAGAGAGACTCTGAGGGAGAGAGAGAGAGAGTGTGTGTGTGTATGTATGTGTGTGTGTGTGTGCGTACGTGCGTGTGTTTGTGTGTCTGTGTGTTTGTGTGTTGGTATGTCTTTACGTATCTGTGTGTCTTTGTTTCTACGTGTGTCACTGTGTGTGTGTGTGTGTGTGTGTGTGTGTGTGTGTGTGTGTGTGTGTGTGTGTTTGCAAATGTGTTAGGGTAGGTACAGGTGTACAGAAGAGTGCAGGTGCGACAACCGATTTCAACTAGTGTCATAATGTTTATGGTTTGGAAATGTTTTCTCTTGTTCCATTTATTATCTCTTTTTTTCGCGCTCACCCGCGTACAACAAAATGTGCGAATAATGGTGCGACAAGTTTACATTTCAATGGTAATTTTGAGGGCGTAAAGTGTTTGACACGCAAACACACACACACACACACACACACACACACACACACACACACACACACACACACACACACACACACACACACACTAACAAATGTAAATCGACATCGCGGCAGGCTGGGATGCGGCAGGCTGGGATGCGGCAGGCTGGGATGCGGCAGGGTGGCATGCGGCAGATTGGGGCGCCGCGCGGCAGAGTGGGATGCAGCAGGTTGGGATGCGGCAGGGTGGGGTGCGGCAGGTTGGGGTCCGGTGTGACGTTTTCATCTTTCGCCGTGTTGATATTTCGCTTCTCGGCCTCGTTGATCTAGTATAAACTCTAAACTGAACAAAAAAACACCCTTCGATAGTACTGATGAGCGACCTTAATTGTGTACCTTACATTCATGGGGCCAAATTTGTCCAACCAATTTGTTTTATTTAACTTAGAAATTTGATTCATCCTAAAATGTTTTCCTTCTTACTCAAGGGACGTAATCACTCAGTACACGTTTTCGAAGAATTCGATTTTGGGGGTGAAATCTATTAAATTTTACCACCAATTTCCTTCACGTGCAAGAAACTGACATGCTTTTCGTCCATAAATAATTTCACTTCTTAATTTTACCAGGAAACAACATTTCAGTCTTGAGTATATGTCGAGGGGGAAATATGTACACAGGCGACAGATGATATCGTGACACCGGCAGGCTGGGATGCGGCAGGTTGGGTACGGCAGGGTGGGATGTAGCAGGTTGGGATGCGGCAGGTTGGGTACGGCAGGGTGGGATGTGGCAGGTTGGGATGCGGAAGGTTGGGATGACACCATTTTTGGGTATATCCTCGTGTCTGGAAACCAAATTCTTACTTTTCTTCTCTTCCAAAATGTGAAAGTCGGAAAAAAGAAAGACACAGAATAAAGAAGAAGATGAAACGAGGTACATCAGGCATATGAACGGTAATGGAACCTTAACACATCGGCAACGGAACTCATGGATCGTTAATGGCACTTCTTCTTCTTTCATGGGCTTAGACTCCCACGTTCACTCATGTTTTTAGCACGAGTAGATTTTTACGTGTATGACCGTTTTTGCCCCGCCATTCAGGCAGCATACGCCGATTTCGGGGGAGTTAATGGCACTTAATTAACGCAATGGTAACGCAACGCTAGCGCTCTCACACACTGCGTTGCCATACACCCATTCCACACATCCGTTCTAGCTTCCGTTCCCAGCCGTCCTGACGATGCTCAAAGATGCCAAAAACGGCCGTTTGCGTAGCGTTTCATCGTTATGGCAGCCGTCCTCAGGAAGCTAGAACGGATGTGTGGAATGGGGGTAGGGGAAGGGCTCCTAATATATGGACCACTTTTGTTTCATGCTGATAACTAGCTTGTTTTCTTGCGAAGAAGTTTTATTTTGTGTATGGTAGTCCTTCTCTCTTAGGTTAACCGTTAGGCCTAATTAGAGTGAAATAGCTTTGATAGATTTTCAGCAAAAATTAAATACAGAAAAAAACACAAAATTAATGGTTCATATTAGGAGCCTGGGCGCCTAATATGGACCACTGAAGCGGCCTTCTCAAATCACTGTAAAAATCCCCCTATACTTCAAAATAACATGATACAACTTAGTCAGACTAATCAAAATATGCTTTAGATTTATCTGTTTCGGGTTGATGAGAGCGTTATTTGAAGCACACCAGGAAACTAAAGAAGCTTATGAAAAACAGAGTGAAAATAAGTGAAATTATCAACCGCTTCCACGAAAAGAAGACTATTTGTGATATTTTTTTTAAATCTTGAAGGCTAGTTATAGGTTATTTCCAGCAAGCTTCTGAATGAATTATTGAAAATAGCATTTAGCTTTTATTTTCTTCGATTTGTTGAAGGTGGTCCATATTAGGGGACTCACACATACTTTGAGATCTTGCTATTATTCTTTGTTTGCAGTAGAAACTCGGGGTCAACACTGCTAAAATGTAACAAATACGGTCTTAGCTGTCATAAGTAGCAATTTTTGTGTGATAAAAGCTTTGGCTGTGGACAGAAACGAGTCCGTTTTAGGCGGCAAATTTAGAGTGAACCCTGCCGAAATGAAAAAACAAGTCGCGTAAGGCGAAAATACAATATTTAGTCAAGTAGCTGCCATTTTTCAGCAAGACCGTATACTCGTAGCATCGTCAGTCCACCGCTCATGGCAGCCAAAGGCAGTGAAATTGACAAGAAGAGCGGGGTAGTAGTTGCGCTAAGAAGGATAGCACGCTTTTCTGTACCTCTCTTTGTTTTAACTTTCTGAGCGTGTTTTTAATCCAAACATATCATATCTATATGTTTTTGGAATCAGGAACCGACAAGGAATAAGATGAAAGTGTTTTTAAATTGATTTGGACAATTTAATTTTGATAATAATTTTTATATATTTAATTTTCAGAGCTTGTTTTTAATCCGAATATAACATATTTATATGTTTTTGGAATCAGCAAATGATGGAGAATAAGATAAACGTAAATGTGGATCGTTTTATAAATTTTTATTTTTTTTTACAATTTTCAGATTTTTAATGATCAAAGTCATTAATTAATTTTTAAGCCACCAAGCTGAAATGCAATACCGAAGTCCGGGCTTCGTCGAAGATTACTTGACCAAAATTTCAACCAATTTGGTTGAAAAATGAGGGCGTGACAGTGCCGCCTCAACTTTCACGAAAAGCCGGATATGACGTCATCAAAGACATTTATCAAAAAAATGAAAAAAACGTTCGGGGATTTCATACCCAGGAACTCTCATGTCAAATTTCATAAAGATCGGTCCAGTAGTTTAGTCTGAATCGCTCTACACACACACACACACACACACACACACGCACAGACAGACAGACACACATACACCACGACCCTCGTTTGGATTCCCCCTCGATGTTAAAATATTTAGTCAAAACTTGACTAAATATAAAAACAAGTCGCGTAAGGCGAAATTACTACATGTAGTCAAGCTGTCGAACTCACGGAATGAAACTGAACGCACTGTAGTTTTTCACCAAGACAGAACAGCTTCGTCAATCCCCGCGAGAATGAAATCGCTCACCTTCCACGTGCAAAACGCAGTGAAATTAACACGCCAGAATAGCGCGGTAGCGTATTGTGCTAAGCAGGAAAGCGCGCTTTTCTGTATTCTTGTTAACTTTCGGAGCTTGTTTTGAATACAACCTATCATATCTATATGTTTTTGGAATCAGGAAATGATAAAGAATAAGATTAAATCATTTTTGGATCGATTTCTTAAATTTTTATCGTAAGACTATTTAATTTATTTTCGTTAATTGTGATCACATTTTAAGAGTAAACATGACATATGTATATATTTTTAGATTCAGAATATGATGAAGAATACGATGCAATCAATTTTAAATCTGTTTGCGAAAAATCGATTTTAATGACAACTTTAATGAGCAAACTCATTAGATAATTTGTAAGCCTCCAAACTGAAATGCAATACCAAAGTCCGGGCTTCGTCGAAGATTACTTGACCAAATTTCAAACAATTTGGTTGAAAAATGAGAGCGTGACAGTGCCGCCTCAACTTTTACGAAAAGCCGGATATGACGTCATCAAAGCTATTTATCAAAAAAATGAAAAAAACGTCTGGAGATACCATACTCAGGATCTCTCATGTCAAGTTTCATGAAGATCGGTCCAGTAGTTTTCTCTGAATCGCTCTACACACACACACACACACACATACACCACGACCCTCGTCTCGATTCCCCCCTCTACGTTAAAACATTTAGTCAAAACTTGACTAAATGTAACAAGTTGCGTAAGGCGAAATTACTACATTTAGTCAAGCTGTGGAACTCACAGAATGAAACTGAACGCACTGCATTTTTTCACAATGACCGTAGTCCGCCGCTAGTGCAAAAGGCAGTGAAAGTGACGAGCCTGTTCAGCGCGGTAGCGGTTGCGCTGTGCTGCATAGCACGCTTTACTGTACCTCTCTTCGTTTTAACTTTCTGAGCGTGTTTTTAATCCAAACATATCATATCTATATGTTTTTGGAATCAGGAACCGACAAGGAATAAGATGAAATTGTTTTTAAAACGATTTCGAAAATTTAATTTTAATCATAATTTTTATATGTTTAATTTTCAGAGCTTGTTTTTAATCCGAATATAACATATTTATATGTTTTTGGAATCAGAACATGATGAAGAATAAAATAAAAGTAATTTTGGATCGTTTTATAAAAAAAACATTTTAATTACAATTTTCAGATTTTCAATGACCAAAGTCATTAATTAATTTTTAAGCCTCCATGCTGAAATGCAATACCGAAGTCTGGCCTTCGTCGAAGATTGCTTGGGCAAAATTTCAATCAATTTGAATAAAAAATGAAGGTGTGACAGTGCCGCCTCAACTTTTACAAAAAGCCGGATATGACGTCATAAAAGACATTTATCGAAAAAATGAAAAAAATGTCTGGGGATTTCATACCCAGAAACTCTCATGTAAAATTTCATAAAGATCGGTCCAGTAGTTTAGTCTGCATCGCTCTACACACACACACGCACAGACACACACAACACACACACACACACAACACACACACATACACCACGACCCTCGTCTCGATTCCCCCTCTATGTTAAAACATTTAGTCAAAACTTGACTAAATGTAAAAAGAGAAAAAACCTAACGGTTTTGAGGTTTGTGTTTCTGCAACTGTTTTGACATGTGAAAGTTATCCAGAGAGGGTGAATACAGCCAATGAAATTGTTTTGAGCGCAGGGCCGGACTACCGGGGGGGGTTATGGGGGTTGCGCAACCCCCCCGCCCCCCCTAGCCTAAACAAGTACCTCACTTATTTAAAACATTTTTTATTATTGTTTATTTTATGCCGTTTCATGCAAGGAGCGACCATTTTCCTATCTCAGAATATGACCTACCCATCAGCTTCAGGGGGCGAAGCCCCTTGACCCCGCCAGGGGGAACATCCCCCTGGACCACCACTGGCAACCCCCCCCCCCCCCTCCTCTTAGCCTAGTCCGGCCCTGGAGCGCTCTAGCGCCGCTAGTTTGTCAGAACAGGAGGTGGTCCATATTAGGAGCCGGTCCATATTAGGAGCCCTTCCCCGAGATTGAACGGGAAAGGGGGGGGGGGGGGGGGAGTTTACCCAGCTTTTGTTCTTTCTTTGTCATAGGTGTCTTCGATCCAGATTTCGAACCACCAAATCCTGCAGGTTGTTTTTTGGTCGCTGTTCTTGTACCTCGTTTTCACGTAGTCAAGTTCCCAGCCCGGCCCAACCCCAGACATATCAGAATGAATTCTGACGCTGGTTACCTGTTTGGCAAAACACACATGAGAGAAAGACTTCTTTTTCAAGAAAGTAACAGTAAGGACAAATAAGAACGTTGATAGCTTATGAGGCTTGATTAACCATTCAGTCAAGCGAATGCACGCTGAAATAGCCTACGTCTGCTTTCCTTTCACCTTCCGAACACACACACACGTACATACACACACACACACACACACACACACGTACATACACACACACACACAGAAATCCGTATACACAACCACACACAAACATCATTCTGACAGCTAGAGACAGAGATAGGGAGACAGAGAGAGGGACAGAGAGAGAGAGAGAGAGAGAGAGAGAGAGAGAGAGAGAGTGAGAGAGAGAGAGAGAGACAAGACCAGACAAAATCTTTATTATCGAGGGTAATAGATAAGCAATAATAATTATATGCTTTTTTACATTCAGCCCTCGCCCTAAAATAAGGTCAACAGGACCAAAAAACAAAGAGAGAGAGAGAGAGACACACACACACACACACACACACACACACACACACACACACACACACACACACACACACACACACACACACATACAGAGAGAGAGGGGGTATTTGAGAAGAAAAAATAATCTTGAGACAAATAAAAATCTTGAGTGTCTGGGGCAGAGAGCGTCGAAAAGTGATGTCATAATCTCGTGCCTTTCAATATGACGTCATTTGCGTGTTCCATAATCATAGCAGGGTTGAACTTGAAGCATCATTTTCTTTCAAGGAATTCCTCTTGTTTGAGCATAGTTTCAGCGCCACACACCATAAAACTATATATTTTTGGAATCAGCAAATCACAAGGAACAGAGAAATGCTAATTTTATGTGTCTCTTCCAACAATATAAAGAAAGTCGCTATTTAACGGTTTTCTTCATTTTAAGCCCATTTATCTATCAAACGCAACAAAACTATATATTTTTGGATACAGGAGGCAATACATAATACAATGATGTCACCTTTGTGATTCAAATATCGAATAAAGATCATGTAACGAAAATTTCAAACAAATGGATAAAAAAAAAATGTAGCCGGAAACAATTTGATGAAAACTAGTAGTACGAACGGACACATTTTGTCGTCAAAATCAGTACGAACGGACACAAAACTGTTTTTTTGCAAATTCAATTCATCCTATGGTTCACATAGGTCCAATATCACACGCATTCGTACATTGTGCTATCTGACAACCATTGGAACACACAGAACTTGTAGTGGGGGCCTGTTTCGCTCTGATCTAACGAATGTGTATGAACGAAAACGCTTTTCGTGCGAACGGAAACATGCACTTTTGTACGAACGGAAACATGGTGTATGAACGGAATCTGCATGTTTTCAAAAGACAAGTGATTGTACAAAAGCCATGGGTTTCTATAAACTTCTGTTCAAGCGAAATGTCGTAACAGGCAATGGTTTTGGTGATCATGTGCAAATCAGGGGTCAGATTCGATAACAGAGCGAAAAAAACAAGAAAATGTTAAAAAAAAATCAGGCAATTTTGCCACGTTCGGCCCGCGTGTGTTATCATGATGATTACTAAATATTTCGCCTCTTAAAGACAAGATATGGGTTATATGATTCGAATGTTACGCCCTCACGGCTTTTGACGAGATACACAAGTGTATGCGTGTTTAGGTGGTATCAGCCATCTGCACTTATGGCAGAATGACCAAGATCTTTTACGTGCCATTGTGGTGACACGGGGGTGGGACATGGCGTCCGTCACATACACACACATACACATACACACATACATCGGGAGACAAATTCGCTCTCCGCTCTTGATAAGACATTCAGTCTTTACTTGACTGAATGAAAAGAGAGAGAGAGAGAGAGAGAGAGAGAGAGAGAGAGAGAGAGAGAGGGAGAGACTGAGAGGGAGAGAGAGGGAGAGGGAGAGAGGGAGGCATCTTATACCTCAGGGCCCAGGTTTTGGGTGTTGAAGTTGAAACAGTCTAAGGCGTTTGGCATGAAATCATTCCCTGCGTTGTCGAGGTCTTGCCAAGTAGTATGGCACTTACTTCCGCCAAGCGAGATAGAGATGTCTGAGTCGGTGCCTGTCGTACCGAGCCAACTACTATGGGCCGTTTTTGTGCAGACACGGACAGGAACTGTGGAATGCAAATGTCAAGGTACATTGTAATTCAATCACGGTGGGTTTAGAATGTAACAGATTCTGTGATTGGTCAGATAATAGGTTATCAATTCTCGATGAACACCGATAACCAGTCCCCCAAAAAGCAAACTGAATATGTATGTCAACAAAAAACGCAGGAGCAGAGTAATAAGATAGGACTACGGAAACACATTTTTTTGGACGTTTTCCTTGCAGGTTAGTGAACTGAAAGTAATGTGTGAACAGTGCCGGTGGTCCCAACAGAGCAACCTCATGAAAGCAGAAAAGAGATCGTCGTCAGATTGAATTACAATAACATTGACAGGCTTCCATTTGAAACTTCTCAGTTGTCATTGTGGATTGACGCCCTCTTTATAAAGCCTAATTCAAGGAACCCAACCGGCTCTTTTTAAGGTCAGCTAAAGCAGTTGGGGTTGATTTAATGATATAGGTAAGCATCTAAAGATGCAAAAACCGAACAGTAAATCACAGGTTTTGTGTTGCATCAGTAATTTTACACAAAATGCATGCCGTCTCGCATTTCAAATATCTTAAAAAGCAACATCTTGCCAGATAGGTTTTTGCAAGACTTTGAGAAAAGTTCTTCATCTGTATCAAAAGTGTTTGTCTGTCTGTTCAATAAAAAGAACACTGGGTCGAAGGGCAGTCAATGTCACGTGTGTGTTTTTGTCATGAATTAAACTTTCCAATAACCTACCGTTTTTAGTTTTTGATTCTGAATTTTGGAACGTTGCCGTTTCCTGTTTTTGGGGTTTTAAGTCTCACCGAGGTCTCGACGTTTTACTTTATTGAACGACCACGGCCGGGTTTTATCTGAAACTAAATCATAAAAATGTTTTACTCGTCAAAAGAAATCAGGCGTGTGTTTTTCTTTGAAGTCAGAACCTTCAAATATCTGAGAAAGTCGGGTCTTTAAAAAAGACTGTCTGAAATGGAGCTGAATTTACAGAACTAATTGAACGGAAAATATATATTAAAAAAAAATATATAATTTTTTTTTTAAATCAGGTCGTGAAAAAGTGTCAGTTTTAAATCGGGGAGGGGGAGAGGACTCTGTGCACATTAATTACGCTAAGCAATGGAAGGGCAATTATATTCCCAACAGCAGGGGCGGACGAGGGAGGGGTTTCTGGGGTTTCCGGAACCCCCCCCCCCCCCAGCCAAAAAATAAAAATATTTTTGTGGTTTTTGTTTGGGTTGAGTTTAAATATTTGGGGTATTAATCAGTGACAAAATCTGCTGCCTGAAACTGGTAATGATCATCCTCAGAATGCACCAGATTGCACCATTTTGCATCCTTTTTTTCAAAATTTTCCGGGGGGGCATGCCCCCGGACCCCCCTAGCAAGCTACGCGCTTCGCGCCGTCGACTCGGCGCTTTGCGCCTTCACACCCATATCTTCACAATATACTTTTGGAACCCCCCCCCCCCCCCCCCCCATAAAATGAACTGATCCGCCCCTGAACAGTACGCAGTTAACATCTTGAGTTTCCACAAAAAGGTGTTTAGAGCAGCTGAAATTGTGTAACGCCTACATGTCAATAAAAATAACAGTAATCTTCTTATCCAAAACAGATAAAAACAGATCATCATGTACGTCTGTCCGTCTGTTTGACTGCATGTGTCTATCAGTGTCCGTCTACCTGCCTGTATGTTTGTCTATACACACCGACGTGTGCGTTCGTTTGTTTGTTCGTTTGTATCTCATTTGTTCTGCCTTTCTCTACGTATTTCCTGCTTTCTTTCTATATTACTTTCTTTACCTTCTTTCTTTTTTTCTTCTTTTTTTTTCATCTATTCAGGCATTGTTGAAATAGTACGCACAGCGCTTGTTGTCATGGTATCACTCACAGTGGACACAACAACCTCTCGTTTTCTGCTGCTCTAACCTCCATACCTGAATCAGTAGAAATGACATGACACAAGAGATACGCAAGATAGCAACAAAAACAAAAAAACTGTTCTGGATAGATAACTTATTTGGCTTTATCTGCGTATGTAAACGTTGCCAAGTTAATCCTATTGTGAATTTGTGTCGATTTTGTAATGGTACGTGACGTTTTTGTCAGGTCGATTTTGGGGGTACCCTTACTTCGGCGGCGGTCACGTGATATCTATAACAGCAGAAATCTTTAATCAGAAAACTGTGCCAGATAGCGAAGTGAAGGGCCTTTAATTGCATATAATTTATGAAGTTTAAATGATATAACACGGGAAAGAATGTTTTAGTTTGGGTATGAAAATGGGTAAAATAATTTGTTTGCTCAGTTTATATCCATCTCTCCTTATTTCTTTGTTTCCTACTTTCTTTCTTTCCTTATGTCTCTCTTTATTTTTACCTTTCTATCTTTCTTTCTTCCTTCCTTTCCTTCTTTCTTCCTTTCTTTCTTTCTTTTTTTCTTTCTTTCTTTCTTTCTTTCTTTCTTTATTTCTGGTTTTTTTCTTTTTCTCTTTTTTTCTATTCTTTTTTTTCTATCTTTCTTCCTTCTTTCCTATCTATCTATCTATCTATCTGATCTATCTACGCCTTATCTATCTATCTAACAACCCCTCATCTATCACATCCATCTATCCCTCATCTATTTATCCCTCATCTATCTATCTATGTATCTATCTATCTATCTATCTATATATATATATATACATCTATCTATCGATCCTTCTTCGGCTTTCTTTCCTTCTTTCTTTATTTCTGCCTTTCTATCTTTCCTTCGTTCTTTCTTTCTATCTTTTTTCTTTCTTTCTTTCTTTCTTTCTTTTTTTCTTTCTATTTTTCTTTCTTTCTTTCTATTATTTTCTTTCTATCTTCTTCTTTCTTTCATTCTTTCTTTCTGTTTGTCTTTCTCTCTTTCTTTTTATCTTTTTTCCTTTTTTTTCTTCATATCTTTATTCTTTCTTTCATTCTTTCTTTCTTTCTTTCTTACTTATCTTTCTTTCTTTCTATATTTCTGTCTTTCTTTCTGTCTTTCTTTCTATCTTTCTCTCTATCTTTCTATCTTTGTTTCTTTCTACATTTCTTTCTTTCTGTTTTTCTTTCTTTCTTTCTTTCTTTCTTTTTTCCTATAATTCTTTCTTTATTTCTTTCTATCTTTCTTTCTTTGTACGTACCATTACTGGGTCCAGAGCATATCGTATAATGACGTTTGGGTAGTTGATGATGCTCAACAGCACGCTCTTCGCTCGTTTTCGTCGCCGTCGTCATCATCATCATCACCATCGTCACCGTCATAATCAGCGTTACCGCTCCTACTTTCGTCATCATCGTTTAGTATCGCCAACGGATAGAACAAGGTTGAGAACCGTAATTCTTTTCTTTTTGACTCTGCTCTTCCTCTTCTCAGTCTGTTCTTCCGTTTTTGTTGAAAGTTGTGTGTTTTTGAACAATAATCGTCCGTTGAACTGAACGTGGCAAATGATATACCAGGTAATATACATATTTATAGGCTACCTTTTGGTTTTTCTTCCAGACAACGCGCACACACACACACACACACACACCAGACGCGTAGAAAAACAAGGACAGAGGGTCCGGCCAATTTTCGGCGACAAAATATGAATTTTTGGTTTTGTTTTGTGAAATTAAGTATTTTTACATTTGTCGTAAAGATTGATTTAATGTTTTCAGATAGAACGGGATTTGAGACATGGGTGTCATGGGTGGTTGCGCGCGCGCGCGCGCGCGTGTGTGTGTATGTGTGTGTGTGTGTGTGTGTGTGTGTGTGTGTGTGTGTGTGTGTGTGTGTGTGTGTGTGTGTGTGTGTGTGTTTAGAGCGATTCTGTGTGTGTTTAGAGCGATTCCCGGGAAACTACTGGGCAGATCCTCATGACATTTTACATGCAGCTTCTTCCAGATTATATCCCTTGAATTTTTTATTTTATTTTGTCCAAACATGTCTTGTATGACGTCATATAATTCGGGTTTTTACAAAGGTTAAGGGGGCACTGTAACGCCCTCATTTTTCAATCAAACTGATTGAAATTTGTGTGAAGTAATCTTTGTCCGGACTCTAGGATTGCATTTCATCTGAGAAGCTAAAAATGAGTTTGTTCATTAAAATTCTTAGAATTCTCATAAAGATTGAAATTTCAATATGAGATTTAATTTTTTTCTTTCTAAAATCTATCATTCACCGAATCCAAAAATATAAAGATATGTCATATTTACAAAAAGGTGACTTCATTTTTTAATGAAATTGATTGACATTTTTGGCCACGCGCTGTTTCATTTGGTCCAGACTATTAAAAAGCATTTCATATCGGAAGCTTAAAAATAAACGTATCAGTTTTTTTCATTGAGATTGTTAATTCTAATCAAAATTGAAATTTCAATAAGAGATTTAAAATCAAGTCAGGTGAAGCAAAATTACTACATTTAGTCAATCTGTCGAACTCACAGAATGAAGTTGAACGCACTGCAGTTTGTTTTTACGATATAGCTTTGTCGATACGAACGCAGCCAAGACGGAAACTGAGGACACGTTCACATGCAAAGCATACTGAAAGTGACAAGCCAGAATAGCGCAGTAGCGATTGCGTGTTACTGGAAAGCACGATTTTCAGTAGTCTTTTTAACTGTCTGAGCTTGTTTTTAATCCAAACATAGCATATCTATATGTTTTGGATTCAGGAGATGATACAGAATAAGTAGAAAATCGGATCGAATACTAAAACATTAATTTTGATTATAATTTTGAGATTCTTAATGACCAAACTCATTAATTATTTCTTGAGCTTCCAAGCTGAAATGCAGTCCCATAGTCCGGGCTTCTTCGAAGATTGCTGGACCAAAATGTTAACCAATTTGATAAAACAATGAGGTAGTGACAGTGCCTCTTCAACTTTCACTAAAAGTTGACATCACCGATTTTTGATAGGCCCCCCGCGGGTTAGGGGGAAGAATTTACCCGATGCTCCCCAGCATGTCGTAAGAGGCGACTAACGGATTCTGTTTCTCCTTTTACCCTTGTTAAGTGTTTCTTGTATAGAATATAGTCAATGTTTGTAAAGATTTTAGTCAAGCAGTATGTAAGAAATGTTAAGTCCTTTGTACTGGAAACTTGCATTCTCCCAGTAAGGTAATATATTGTACTACGTTGCAAGCCCCTGGAGCCATTTTTGATTAGTGCTTTTGTGAACAAGAAACAATTAACAAGTGGCTCTATCCCATCTCCCCCCTTTCCCCGTCGCGATATAACCTTCGAGGTTGAAAACGACGTTAAACACCAAATAAAGAAAGAAAGATTTTTGATAGGGCTATTTGATGACGTCGACCGTATTTGCCCCTTTGCCAAAGTTGAGGCGGCACTCTCACGACTACAGTTGTTCACCAATTTGTTAGAAATTTTAGTTACATGATCTTCCACTTAGTGCGGACTACAGGATTGCATTTCAGCTTGGTACCTGAATATATGAAATGTTCACTCAAAATTAACCAATTTTGTCGATTTCCTAAAAGTCTACATTTGAATCACAAAGGTGACATCATTGTATAATGTATTGTCTCCTGTGTCCGAAAAAAAGTTGTGTTATGTTTGATTGAAAAATGGGCTTAAAATGAAGAAAACCCTTCAATTGCTATGTTCTTTATTGTTTGAAGAAGACACATAAAATTATAATTTCTCTGTTCCTAATCATTTGCTGATTCCAAAAATATATGGTTTGGCGATGAAAAATGTATGTGCTTGAAATGGAGATAATGCTTCCTGTCTGTACTGATTGTACACTCTGTTAAAGGCATATGTACGCGCTCCCGTGTTTACAAAGTGTAGTTTGCCCATAATCGAGGTCAAACGCACCATAAGACCATGTAATGACGATATGTCGCCATGCGCGGACCATATACATGCATTACAGCTTGTTTTAGAGTCTCAAAAACTTTGGATGTAAACAAAGACGCGGAGTTATTTCCCTTGGGTCAACGCTACCTCTGTTGGCAAATCTATAAATAGGACGATCCAGATCAAAATGAAAATTAACATATCTCAACATTGAAGGGGTCCTAGACCACAATATTTTGCAGGGAACTTAATTTAGCATGTCTCCAGCTGTTGGTAAAGCAATTAGCGTGTATAGTCATCGAGTACATATGGCTTTAAGCCGATCAAGATAAAAGAACGTCATACGCAAATGACTTCATATTGAAAGATTATGGCATCACCGACGGGCGCTGTGGCGGGGTGGTAAGACGTCGGCCTCTTAATCGGAAGGTCGAGGGTTCGAATCCCGGCCGCGGCCGCCTGGTGGGTTAAGTGTGGAGATTTTTCCGATCTCCCAGGTCAACTTATGTGCAGACCTGCTAGTGGCTTATCCCCCTTCGTGTGTACACGCAAGCACAAGACCAAGTGCGCACGGAAAAGATCCTGTAATCCATGTCAGAGTTCGGTGGGTTATAGAAACACGAAAATACCCAGCATGCTTCCTCCGAAAGCGGCGTATGGCTGCCTAAATGGCGGGGTAAAAACGGTCATACACGTAAAATTCCACTCGTGCAAAAACACGAGTGTACGTGGGAGTCTAAGCCCATGAACGAAGAAGAAGAAGATGGCATCACCTTGCGACTTTCTTTCCCTTAACCATTAAAGATTTTGTCTTCTCATAAAACTCTCTCTCTCTCTCCTCTCTCTCTTTCTCTCTCTCTCTCTCTCTCTCTCTCTCTCTCTCTCTCTCTCTCTCTCTCTCTCCTTGTTTGATAAAGTAAAGAAAGTTAGAGAGAATCGGGCGTAGTTCAGTGCATTCGCTTGAATGAATGGTTAATCACGCCTCGGCATTCTTTTTTTCAGTTTCAGGCCGAAAGGTTGACTAAATGTTTTGTTATCGCTTCACGCGACTTTGGTGTGTGCGTGTGGACGTAATTAAGACTTATTGTCCTTACAAAAACAACGCAATTACGTGGCGAAGTCAGACAGTTTAAAGCGCTAATAAGCCAGGCAAAGGAGGTTACTCGTACAAAATAATTCAATTTGTAAGCGTTCTGTCTTTGGTGGCGAAGGTTTGCATTTAGTAGTAGTAAAATTGATATTACAAGTCCTACGGTGTTTTGCCATTAAGGACTTGAGTGTTTGTCCGCTTTTTTAAGGTTTGCATTTGAATAACGACATCCAGTAAAGTCTACCAACAAACAGCTGCGGTAACTGGAGAAAACTGAAGTGAATATCATTTACTCGAAAAGTGCGCATAACGCCAAGAAGCGCTAAAGTTCCCCTTGGTTTGTCCCTGTCAGCTTTTGCATATTTAACGTTTTTGTTGGTTGATGCTATTTGACACGACAAAATAGGACATGCAGATATATAAAAACGTCCATTTCTCTTTGTGACACGAATACCGGAGTTAGCAAGCGGGCTTTTTTCCTCTTGTAGCTCGTGCATTACCCAACCGCTTTGCCCCAAATGTTATGTGAATGTGCCGCCCTCATCAAGCGTGTAAGCATAAGTGAGTCATACGTTTCGCTAAGATCACAAGGGAATTTGTCGGATTCACGGACAGGTTCAAACTCTTGCAAAGGATCAGGATGAAGATAAGGACAAGGCTTAAACGCACAATAACAGCGCCGTCCGATTTTGGTAGACTTTTGATTCAATGACTGCACAGGTGTTGTAGGGCTCATAAAATTTAAACCTCTTCGAACGGAATTAGTTTGCACATGTTCACCTCATTTGCTTAGATTATAAACATATCACATCGGCTTCAACATAAAACAAGGATAAGATAGGGATACGCTTTCAAAGTCCTGTGATCGAGGTTACCCTCATGCAAATTGGGGCTGCTTTCTCACTGGGGAAAGCGAGCTGGGTGAACAATTGCACCAAAACTCGAACAACAACTACAACATTCGAATACTCTTATTCGCCTCCTTTGATTAGAATAAACCAGGCAAATGAGGATACCCATACAAAATACTTCGCTTCTAAGCTTTCTGTCTCTGATGGCGAAGATTTGCATTTGAACAACCGGCACGGTTGGCCTAGTGGTATGGCGTCCGCCCCGTGATCGGGAGGTCGTGGGTTCGAACCCCGGCCGGGTCATACCTAAGACTTTTAAAAATTGGCAATCTAGTGGCTGCTCCGCCTGGCGTCTGGTTTTATGGGGTTAGTGCTAAGACTGGTTGGTCCGGTGTCAGAATAATGTGACTGGGTGAGACATGAAGCCTGTGCTGCGACTTCTGTCTTGTGTGTGGCGCACGTTATATGTCAAAGCAGCACCGCCCTGATATGGCCCTTCGTGGTCGGCTGGGTGTTAAGCAAACAAACAAAAGCATTTAAACAACGTCATTCAATAAAGTCTGCCACCATACGCTTGAGCTTGTTGTTGATCCTTAACATGTATTATGTTGAACTATCTATGAATTGTTGAATAAACACTGTTTAAACCAACAACGTCATTCAATAAAGTCTGCTAAGTAACAGCAGCTGCGGTAACTGGAGTAAAATTCTTCACCCACGCAAATAGGGATAACGCCGAAGGGGCGTTAATATCCCCCTTCGTCTGAAAACATCTACAAAATAATGTCCCCAGACGTGTTTTTTCTTCTAATTAATTTACAAAGACAAATCGTTGCTTCGGCAATACTGTGACTTGCATAACATCTTTAAGCCTGGTTTGAAGTAAACAAACAAAATGGGTCTTCTTCAAGATTGAATTTAAGTCGGATCAGTGGGATTGAGCTCCAATTTCAGCCATTTTTTTAACACTCTTTGGCACATACTGTGTTTGTAAGGATTACATGCAGATAGTTATTTGATATCATCATCAGACTCAACGTTTATGTTTCAAGAAAGTCCCAAGATTCCATGATTCGTTGATGAAATGAGTATGCGTTTATATCGACAAAATGCTCTCTGTTTGGATTTTTGCTTCAATTAACGATACACCAAGTGCTGAAGATAAAGGTAGTTGCTCAAACCCTTGTACTCAAAAGAAGAAACACATTGCACAAATTGAGCTTCAAAAACAATCTGTTGCAAATCCGCTTTCTATAACCTTCAACGTCATGTTTTCACATCTCGCCTGTTGAAGCTTTGGGTTGGCGTGGGGGAGGGGGAGGGGGGGGTTGATGGGGGCACCACGGGACATCACAACGTTCTTTTGTTCAAAGGGCACATTGTAATATTAAAATGTGCTACCACAAACTGCAAAACGCGGCTGTCGAAA
Organism: Littorina saxatilis; assembly: GCF_037325665.1. Taxonomy (NCBI): domain Eukaryota; kingdom Metazoa; phylum Mollusca; class Gastropoda; order Littorinimorpha; family Littorinidae; genus Littorina; species Littorina saxatilis. The sequence continues at coordinate 47,527,618 of NC_090249.1, forward strand.
TAGACTGGACACAAAGTGTGTATGTAGGGAGTAGTAGAACTGAAATGGTCAAACTTGAAGAAAGAGAAATTTGTGGAGAAAAATAAACCTGAAAGAAAATGACTGATAAGAACAGAATTAAAACAGTAACATTCTGTTTGTCTGTTTATTTGTGTTTAAATTTCGAGGGAAATTTCCGGATGTCACGTTAACTTTGTAATCATCAAGACAGACTGAATGACAGACACCGAGGAGACTGAGAAAGAAAGCGCAATCCATCAACCAACCAACCGGTGAATCAACAACCGACCAAAAAGGAGACAAGAAAGTCAAGAAAGAAAGAGAAAGTCAGAACGTTTCACACACGCACACACAAGTAAGGATGAACTTCTGAACTGTATTGCTAAAGTCCAGGACACATCACTGAGAAATAAACACGCACATGGCGTATTTAAGTCTAGTAAGTTTATATGGTTCTTAGGACAAAAAATGGTGACCAGCTTAAACACTCACTAGCGTCTTTAAATCCCAGGTCAGATTCATTTCAAATGCTGTGCATCGGTTCCTTCAAGCAATATGCAGACATCCCTGTTAAGAAAAGGGGCGGTCACCTTATTTACTTTTTTAAACGATTTTTGTGGTGGGAGTGGTCGTATATGATTTTCTCAAAAATACACCATGATTTTGAATGTGATCGTCATTGACATTTGTGTCCTTGCGTATGATGCATAATACATGTTATCGTGTAGACAAATAGATAGAAAGTAACAATATATTGGGCGGTTCTGGTGAGGTTATGCCCCCTCTTTCTTTCGGCTGGTAACTGGCGCCATCACGCGGCAAGATCACACGAGAAAGGGAAAAAAACTTGCATTGGTCCCAAATAGCATATCGGTTTGGTAACAGTTCGTGTGTAAGTCGTGCATCAAGTTTTATACGGTAAACCAGGGACCTCATATTTAGATAATATAGGTCTATGGGTAAATAGACAATGGTCGGTTCTGGTGAGGTTATGCCCCTTTTTTCTTTCGGCTGGCAACTGGCGCCACCTCGCGGCAAGATCACAGGAGTTGTCTCGCGTTATCACCCCAGAAGCGCTCAATGTGGAATATTATCCAGGGTTGTCAAAATCGTAAATGGAAAATCATCATTAATTTAGTGGCAAAAGCGTCATAACACAATAACCCAGGGTTAAATCATTACCATATTTGTAAACAGGTAAGTTCATTATATACAGTATCAAAAGCACAAAAGATAATAGGGGTGTTAGCATACTGATTACTCAAAATGTGTCCCCGCACCAACCCAACGGTCCAGACTGACAAACATAAACAAAACATTTGATTCTCACTTCATTGAGTGGTCCATTTAAATCATGTGCACAATCGTGTTGTTCTTTGGCAATGCAAACAAATTGGAATAAGACAAAAAGGGGAGTTACCTTATCGGGTTTACTGACATGCATTGTGTGTTCAAAGTGTGTGCAACATGAACTCTTGGAAGAGCTAACGAGGAGCCAGAAGAAGAGTATCCAATTATTTTATTCAAAAGTCACTCTTCAGGACCAACATACAAACATTTTTTCTGAGGATTTTCTATCAAGAACCTTAAAACACAAATTAAAAAGCTTACAAAAGAAACATTCCCGTGCCATCTTTGGCCTTTAAAAACACTAAATGCGACACGGAATTTTTCTAGGTGTACTTACTCATTCGGGTAAAACTGAGCTATTAAAAATATTTGTGTGAGTCAGTGTGTGTGTGTGTGTGGGGGGGGGGGGGAGTCCAACGCCGTGTGTGCACGGTGTGCACGGTGTCAGTGTGTGTGTTTGAGTGTCACTGTGTGTGTGTGTGTGTGTGTGTGTGTGTGTGTGTGTGTGTGTGTGTGTGTGTGTGTGTGAATAACCACTGACTTGATAAAGTACAAGATAACCCGTTGGGTTGTGTTACCGCCTCCTTGATATGGAAGTAAAACTCGGACCGTGTTCATTATTGACTTTCGTTTCTGCGTTGTTTTGGAATTACTTCCCTTCCAAGCTCTTCACAAGTGAAGGCCGCGTGGACAGGGACGCTTCAACATGGCGGCAGTTTGAGAGATCAGGATCTGTCATGAAAAACGTGATTGTCGTCACCTTTGCATTGAGCATACTTGTTGCTCTTGCACCAGGATTAGGTATGCTGGCATAGTTAACAAATTGAATAAACTAGAGGAAAACTATTACCCATGAATTTCACACGCTTTCCTTCGTTAAAATGTTGAAAAACACTGATGAGACGTTTTTTATGGTTCACGCTTCACGGCATTCTATAAGTACGGCAGTTCCCCCCACAAACTAAGCTTAACTCATTCAACACGTCCACCCTATGACATGACTATACACTCAGAACGCCTGAGCCAAAGCATATAAATAGCCTGCTGACAACCAAAATTGGGACATTTTGAAAAAAATATTGTATTTTGAAAAAAATATTGTAAAAAAACTAGTACATGTGGAGATTTACTTTTTGCACACAATTAAAGAAAGATCTTTCATTGTTTCAGAAATGTACATTGTATTTGTCAAAAGGCTTGTTGTGTTTGTGTGGTATGCTATTGAAAATGTCAATAAATAGCCTGCTGACAACCAAAATTGGGAAATTTTGAAAAAAATATTGTATTTTGAAAAAAATATTGTAAAAAAACTAGTACATGTGGAGACTTACTTTTTGCACACAATTAAAGAAAGATCTTTCATTGTTTCAGAAATGTACTTTGTATTTGTCAAAAGGCTTGTTGTGTTTGTGTGGTATGCTATTGAAAATGTCAACAATTTAAATAAAAAAAAGTCCAGAGGCACCACATAAATACTACAGACATGTTTGAAAATATGCACAAAATGTTGTTAGTGAATACTCAAAAAAGAATTTACTAACCTGAATGAGACAATGAGATGACTGGGTGATGACTATGATGAATATATCCATGTAGAAGAAAAGAAACACTTGCTGTCACAGTATTTACAGTGCCACACTTGGAAGCACAGCTCAACGCAAAACGCCACACCACATTCCAGGCACCAGAATCGAGTCCCATTGCGTTGGGTTTTATCCATAGAAGAAAAGAAACACTTGCTGTCACAGTATTTACAGTTTTTGTATAAATGACTTGTTTAGAACTCGGTTTATGCACGGAGAACATCCTTCTTTGTGTGCCACACTTCGAAGCACGGCTCAACACAAAGCGCCGTGCAGCCATGTGGCCACAGCACATTCCCGGCACCAGAATCGCGTCCGTCCGCTTGCATTGGGTTTTGGCCAAAGTAGCATTGACACCTCGAGCTCTTGATTTGGCTAACTCATTCACCCTCATCACTCACTTATCCATCTATCACAACAACACTGTTTGATGCACACACTGTCTGCCTTCTGCACGCCGCTTCGCTTCGCAACAACAACACTGACAACTCGCGACATTTTGGAATCCTAAAATATGAAACTAAGGCATGGGTTGGTGCCGTCAATGACCTGTAGTTTCCAAACTAACCAATGAAATCAACTGTTCTGGGAGTTATTTGTCGCGTATGATAATGCAGCCGACCTCTGAACCTATCACGTGGGTTTTCGTATGGAAAATCCCCAGCGTGGTATTTTCCACTTCCAACGCTACTATTATGGCGGTGTGTGGCAAAGTGACTCACGCACCTTACGCACGGATTCTGGCGGCGTGCTGACAACGGCATGATCAGTCAACGCTTGTATTCGGGCGGCGCGGCGCGAAAAAGTTAACTAGACTAAACTACTTCCTATAAATGTCACATGCTTTCCCTCGTTAAATTGTTGAAAACACTGATTGGACGTTTATTTGGGCTTCAACAAGTTCAAGGCCTACAAAGTACATGTACTACAACTACAAACTAAACTAAACTCAGTCAACTGTGCTCCAAGTCCAACTCAAACTAAGCGTAGGCGTGCCAGAATTTGATTGCAGTCGGCTAGTGGAATGCAGCTGGTTCAGAACAAGCATCAACAAGGCGTTTCAAAGATTTTGTGTCAACAAATATTGTTGAAAACAGTATTACGAACAATAGCCGCTGCTTTCAAACTATTCCTGGAAAAACAGACATTCACAGGAACTCTTATTTTCCCAGGACGATCGTAGACTGGAACCATCTACAGGACACTCAAGTTCTGGCAGGATCTGTGGAGATCTTTAAATCTTATCTCCACCCAGTCTAGGACTTATTTATGCGCTCCTCCCTTCCGTTGATCAAATGCCAGAAGTGGTTTTTCAACGTATTATCACAGACAGAGAGAAGGAAATCTGTGTGGGATGGGATCTTCCTGTTTGTTGCTTTAGATTTCTGAGATGCAAGGACTGTGATTTATCATTTCATGTAAACCAAACATTGTTGTCACATGATGCAATAAATGTAAAGGAACTGTGATTCATGTAAACCCAACATTGTTGCCACAGGATGCAATAAATGTAAAGGAACTGTGATTCATGTAAACCCAACATTGTTGCCACAGGATGCAATAAATGTAAAGGGACTGTGATTCATGTAAACCCAACATTGTTGCCACAGGATGCAATAAATGTAAAGGAACTGTGATTCATGTAAACCCAACATTGTTGCCACAGGATGCAATAAATGTAAAGGAACTGTGATTCATGTAAACCCAACATTGTTGCCACAGGATGCAATAAATGTAAAGGAACTGTGATTCCTGTAAACCCAACATTGTTGCCACAGGGTGCAATAAATGTAAAGGAACCAGGGTTCGACACTAGCGGGGGCGGGGGGCGGAACGCCCCAGAGTTTTGTGTTCCGCCCCAAACATTGCCGAAGCTTGGGGCCCACTCCGCCCCAGGATAAATTCCAACAATGACAAACCGAAAATTCTAATGCCAGCAGAGCCAATCACTAAAAATCGCCAGTCAAAGTCGTCACTGAAATTTGCGTTACGATCAATGCCGCAGTCAAGAAAAAAACACATTCAAATCGTCGAAGGACAAAGTCGTAAGGGAAATAACTCCCAGATTGCGCTCTTTAGCGTGAGAGATAAGTATCGCCTTCAAATGCCAAACGCAAAATGTGGCGACACATCCCTGGTGTAAAAAGACATGGTCAAATGAAGATGAAGAACAGGGTGGAGAGAAACGAAAAAAGGAGACCGATGCAGCCAAAAGCGCGAAGCGCTGTCGTAATTTCAATGTCAAATGGTTGAAAGAATTTCCCTGGCTTCAGTACGATGAAGAAAAACAGACAATGCATTGCCGCACGTGAATACTGAGAGTGGGCCCCAGATTTTTTTTTTCCGCCCCAGCAATTTCCATCTCTGGGGCCAGTGTGGCCCCAGGCCAAATAAGTTAGTGTCGACCCCTGGGAACTGTGATTGATGTAAACCCAACATTGTTGGCACAGGATCCAATAAATGTAAAGGAACTGTGATTCATGTAAACCCAACATTGTTGGCACAGGATCCAATAAATGTGAAGGAACTGTGATTGATGTAAACCCAACATTGTTGCAACATGATGCAAATCAGCAATGAATGTATTGTAAAGAAAATGTGATTGATGTAAACCCAACATTGTTGCAACATGATGCAAATCAGCAATGAATGTATTGTAAAGAAAATGTGATTGATGTAAACCCAACATTGTTGTCACAGGATCGCTGAAGGCCAGCTATGTCGCAGAGACAGACATCAGAGCTCTGCAAGAGGATCTGGCAGATTCCCACCACACACCTCTTTGTGTCCTCGTTCGCAGAACAGGTCTGTTGAGTGTCGTCTTAATTATGTCCATGGACTGTGTCATCACTTGCCATATTTCAATGAACTGTCGCTTTCCTGCTTTTCTTGGTGGTACAGTGGAACCCGCCTTTTAAGACCTCCACAAGTCAGAAAAACAGGTCTTTATGGAGGGAGTCTTAAAATGTAGGGTAAATTTACAGAGGTTATGAACAGAAAGTCTGAAAAAACATGGTCTTATAAGAAAGGGAGTCTTAATTGGTGGGGTCTTAAAAGGGGGTTCCACTGTACGTCACTGAACAGGTCTGCTGTCTTATGTCCATGTATTGTTTCATCACATAAACGCGTGCAGTGGCCTAGTGGATAACCCCACCCTTGGTTGGTTGGTTGGTTATGTTTTTTAACGTCCCTACAAACTATATGGCTATCCGGGATCATCTAGCTCTTCTTAAATCACATCTGCAGTAGTCAACCAAAATATATTAAATGTAGGGCGCTTTTATAGCATCTTGTAGTCTGAACATTTTTCCAAGTCGTTCTTGGAGAAACTAAAAAAAATTCAGTTGTTACTGTTAGACATGCACATTTGTTTTTGTGGTAAAAACTAAAGTGGCCTTATTAAAATAACAGGTTCAAAGTTTGAGAAAAGGATAGCTGAGCTGTGGTATGACAGCAGCCGACCCGATACCAGAGACTTTGCATCATGGAGGCTGGCAGCGTTGAACGTAACGAAGGTAAGTCGCCCTCTGCTTGGTTTAAACAGTATTTTATTCAGATACATTTTTACAAAGCCATGGAGTTTATGAATAATAAAGGAGCACAACAAGATAAACTTATAAATGTGCTCTAAGAGACAAAAGAATAAAGTGGCGTACGGTAATGTAGTTTCAAAATATTCAAACCAAATCAGAACAACAACAATAACAAAAACAACATCAAGAACTACAACAACAACTCTGGTTTGATCAACAGAAGATCTGAGAAACAAAGATAAGTAAAGTCTCTTAATGCATACAACTTGTGCAATAGAGTAAGTGAGAGAACCACACTCGACAAGCGCTTAGAACTGTACCCACGGAATACGCGCTATATAAGCTTCATATTGATTGATTGAAGTCGAATCTCAGGCAGCTGCGAGAATAACAAGTATGGAGAAGAACCAGCGACTTTTATCCTTTTAAATTATTAACTATAATAATTACTTGTTATTTACGGATTAAATTCACTTGTTCATTTCAATGCTTGTTATTCACTCGGGTGCCAGGAGATTGGTTCGGCATAACTTTCACTTACTCTATTGCACATGTCTTCTTCTTCTTCTGCGTTCGTGGGCTGAAACTCCCACGTACACTCGTGTTTTGCACGAGTGGAATTTTACGTGTATGACCGTTTTTACCCCGCCATTTAGGCAGCCATATGCCGCTTTCGGAGGAAGCATGCTGGGTATTTTTGTGTTGCTATAACCCACTGAACTCTGACATGGATTACAGGATCTTTTTCGTGCGCACTTGGTCTTGTGCTTGCGTGTACACACGGGGGTGTTCGGACACCGAGGAGAGTCTGCACACAAAGTTGACTCTGAGAAATAAATCTCTCGCCGAACGTGGGGACGAACTCACGCTGACAGCGGCCAACTGGATACAAATCCAGCGCTCTACCGACTGAGCTACATCCCCGCCCCTATTGCACATGTCATCTGCATTTAATTAGAGCGTTTACTTAATAATAATAATAATACGAATATTTATAACGCGCACATATCTCACCAACAGGCGACTCAAGGCGCACATACACTCATTCACACACACGGAGACTTAGAGTCACTAACACACACACACTATCAACCATTATATTAGATCTTAAAATAGCACTCTGCCTCATTAATTTGTTTGAGATATTTGATCGTCACAAGTCCAAAAATGTTCACATGTCCTTCATATTTTGTTCCCTGATATGCAGTGATTTGTTAATTTGTTTGAAATGATACATGATTTTATCTTTTTTCTCTCCTTTTTGTGTGTTTGTGTAGAAGTAAAAGAATACAATTATGTATGAAATTTAAAAGTGTGTTTTTTGCTTTGTAATTTTAGTACACTTTTGTCTCAATATTACTTCAAGATGCATTGTATGTTCTACACAGGTGAAACATTTACCAGGTTATCTACTGGTGAATTCTGAAGCCCCCAAGTCACCATTTCTCCGGTGCTTTTTAGGCCCCACTCTGCAGCATGACTTAATGCCAACTCAGCTGAAACCCAAACAATGGCTACAGTGGCTGAATCAGTTGGTGCGTCTGCTTTCTACTCATTTGTAAGCAATTTAAACCAATAGATTGTTAATTGCATTAACGGTTGAACCCTCCCTTTAAAGACCCCCCAATTTAAGACTCCCTCCATTTTAAGACCATGTTTTCTCTGACTTTGTATTCATAACCTCTGTCAAAGTACCCCCTTTTTTTAAGACCTGATTTTCCCAGAAGTTTTGAGGTCTTACAGGGGGGTTCCACTGTATTGCAGATGCCATAGAACTGGTTGGTAATGTACAGGCTGCTAGCACTGTGTTTGTTTTGTGTTCTGTGTGCATTCATTGTGTTTATATGTATGGTTGCCAGGCCTCACAGTACCGGCATCAAGTGCAGGGCAGTGTGGAAATGATAGAGACGTCGGCACGCCAGCATCGCTTCACGCTGGTCGTGTTTCCCACGTCGCACCAACATCATCAGCTGGAGCAGGCTGTCTTCAAGGTCAGTGCTGGTCCCCTTGTCACTCAGTAAAACCAAGGGTAAGTGCTAAACACATTTTCACAGCCTGAAACTTGGAGTCAGTGCTACATTTCTCATGGGTCGATCCCAGATACACCCTCTATTCACAATGTCACAAGTCTGTTTCTGTTCGTACGAGCTTCTTGTGAGATTTATGTAAGCGTTTATAATATTGAGAAAAATTGCAGTGGTTACTAAGCTACGATTGTGTTGAGTTTGAAATTGACAGAGTAACCTGCTGTAACCGAATGCACAAAGCACAACAATCACCTTTCAAAACAAAGCCAGTCAAACAGGATTGAGAATTTTAGAGCTAACTTAATAGCAAAAACTGATATGGGTACACAAAGGTTCCTAAGAGCGTACCAGGTGACAACAGCAGCCATACCCCATCACAAACAGCTCTCGACATGCATGCTTTGGCAGGGAAACAACTCCATCAATGACAATGCAGAGCACCTGCCTGTGACAAAGGTGACTTCTGCAACTACCTGTCACACTGCCATGTCATGGGAGGCAAAGTGTTCATGCAGATTATATTTGTTGGTACTTTGGGTTGAGGTTTTCAACTGGTAGAAGCATCCGTACCTTACTGTTGTGTCCTTGTTTGATTGTTGCAGTTGGTGGGCGCTCTTTTCAAAGAGACCACGATCAAAGTCGTTGTCATCCACCCTACATCAGTAAACCTTCGGTGAGTGCTTTTACAGTGGACTGCAGCCTCCATCCTGCTTCTCTCTGCAATACAGTGGAACCGCCCTTTTTCGACTTTCAAAAATCTAAGAAAATCGTATCTTAAAAGGGAGGGAGTCTTAAAATGGAGGTTAATTTACAGAGGTTATGAACAGAACATCTAAGAAAGGAGGGTCTTAAATAGGGGGAAGTCTTAAATTGGGGGGTCTTAAAAGGGGGGTTCCACTGTATAAGTATAGAAATTAAAAGTCTCAGGCTTTGGAAAACACGAATAAACACATGCAAGACATTCCGAATACCAAAAATATATATCCCCTGTGCTTGATCAACCCCCAAAGTGACCATTCACAGCACCAACCCAAGAAACCCAACCAGGTCCCTAGCCAACTCCAGGAGGTCTCCTCTAGCTACCAGCTGTCTGCATTTATCCCCCCCACCCATCCCCCCCCCCCCCACCCCCTCTTTTTTTCTTATTTTTACTCTTTTTTTTCAATTTCTTTCTTTTTGTCATTTTTTTTGTTACACATTTTTTTCTCACAAAGCCACGGTTTTCCTGTCTCACGTTTTGATGTGAGGGCGTAAAACTTCAATTTCTCTCTTGTCTGGTGCACACACAGTGAGCTAGGGTAGGAAAGGCAGAGAATGGTGGGGAATCGCACAGAACAGCGATGACATGTTAATTTTCATCTTACTTGATCATCCTTATGATGTTTACTTTGTCTAATATTTTGCTCTCAGTGTGTGACTAAATCTCTTATGGTACGTTGATTTTGATGTTTGTTTCTGTATTTTTTTCAGAGAAATTCGGGAAGAATACCATGTTACCAGTGTTCCATCTGTTCTGCTCATTGAAAAAGGTGTGTACAAAGTTTGTGTTTGTTCATTTTATAAATGTACCAGGAATTGTGTAATGTAAGGCTCAGTTCATATTTTAGGCTGGGTTACCTGTAATTAAGTAAAGAACGAGAAGAAGAAAAAGAAAAGATAGTCCTGTAATGTATTTGGAGCAATGAAAAGATGTGTGTTCTTTGAACATTTGTTAAAATTGAGTCTGAGTAAAATAAATAAAAATATAAAAGCAAAAAGGTGACAACCAAAATATTGTCCTTCCAAAGTTCAGACTTCATTGGCAATTTGTGATGGTTACAGATAGGACACCAGAGAGGAAAGTGTGTGTGTGTGTCAGTGTGTGTGTGTGTGTGTGTGTGTGTGTGTGTGTGTGTGTGTGTGTGTGTGTGTGTGTGTGTGTGTGTGCAATCAACAACAAAAAAGAATTGTAGGTGATTGGAACATTTAGTTATTGACAAAACAAAATGTTACAATTACAGAACGTCCACCCAGTGGTCTTTTAACAAGACAAAAAAGAGACAAACAATTATGATACAAATAATGAACTTATCTCAAAATCGTCGATGAAACTTGCTTGTAAGATCCTGGCGAGGTAATCGCTGTAAACAGACTTCGTGAGGCCCTGCTTGGGATGTAAGTAGACTCGTGAGGCCCTGCTTGGGATGTAAGTAGACGTAGTGTTGAGGCCAAAAACAACAAAAAGAGTGTACTATATAGAGATTATACTATGTTCTATTTTTAACTCGCGTTGGGGCATCTCGAGAGACTTTCTTTGTTAAGTGGGGCACTTACGGGAGTCGAGGCTTGCCATGACCCCATCAGTGCTCCACTAAACAAAGAAAGTCGCAAGGGATTCCCAACGTTGTGTGGAACATTGTGTAATTTCCTTAGTACACTCTTTTAATGTGTGTTTCAGTGTATTTTGTTATGTTTGTTGTGTTTGTGATGTTTACAGACAGGACATCAGAGAGGAAAGTGTCATTGTACAGTATCCACGATGTGACTGTCAACAAGTTCGAAACAGACTTGAGAGCCAGGCTTGTTCCAGCTCATCAGTTTAACATGGTGAGTTATGTTTATTCATATAATAGACTGAATTGTGCTGCATGACTTTTGTATGTCTTTGTTCATCATATCAATGTCCACATGTTCAGTGCTGAGTTGTCAAATAACACATCAATATTAGTCTTATTGAACCTATTACAGTGGAACCTGTCTATAACGACCACCCAAGGAAACAATCAAAAGTGGTCTTTCTAGACAGGTGGTTGTTATGAAAAGGTGAATTATAGAGAGAAAAAGCCTGTCGAGGACCCTTTGGGATGGTTGTTTTGGACAGGTGGTCATTCTCAAGATGTGGTTGCTGGGGCACTGCAGGTTCGGTTGTACACATTTATACTGCAAGCATTTTGTTTTTAACTTTAAGCACAACCATATTTTCAATTGATTAAAAAATGATGTCAGAATGGACTTTTTGTACAAATTATACATTGTTTTTGAATGATTTCTATATTGTGATCTTGGATTGCAGACTGATTTTCAAGCAGATGTGCTGACAGTGAAAACATCGGAGCGTTACAGACCCTACCTGATCGGCTTCTACGCTCACTGGGAAAAAGACACCGCTGTATTCCTGACTTTTCTGCGTCTGGCTGCAGAGGAGTTCCTGTCAATGGGAGCAAGTCTTCGATTCGGTTTGGTGGATGCAGCAAGAAATCCTTCAGGTTTGTCACAAAGAGACTGGCACGGTGGCCTAGTGGATAAGGCGCCAGCCTTATGTGGAAGGTCAAACACACAGTACCTTCATTTTAGGTTTTGAATTGCACTATTGTTTTGTTTGGATGTAATTCTCAGTTAAAGCATTGTTATTTCTATTAAAGGGTGTTTCCTTTGTTTGCTGTTGCAGTGATTTCCCAGTTCATGTCTCCAGGCTGCTTGCAACATTTACCCTTCCTTGCTCTCTTTCAGAGAGGTAAATGTAATGTGTGTGTGTGTGTGTGTGTGTGTGTGTGTGCCTGCCTGCCTGCGTGTGTGTGTGTGTGTGTGTGTGTGTGTGTGTGTGTGTGTGTCTGTCTGCCTGCCTGCCTGCCTGCGTGTGTGTGTGTGTGATCTGTATTTTTCACACTTTTTTTTAGGTGCTTGTGTTAATCAATTTCTTGTTTATATGATACGACTGACCACCTTTTGCTTCCAGGCTAATAACCCTAAGACAATTTTGTTTACTTGACATTATGGATACTAAAGAAAGACCTATATTTTCAAGGGAAAATAATTAATATTTTTATACATGAGTCATAAAACTGTAAAGAGCAGTTCCTAAAGATGTATGTCAGCACAGAAGTTTCAAGCATATTTTATGACTATGTTGTGCAATTCTTGACCTATAAAGAAATATTGCTGAGTGACTTTGACTATCATGAGTTTAATAATGATAATAATGAGGATATGGCGCAAATCTTAAGTTCTTAGCGCCTCACAAAAACATACACAAACAAATAGTTCTGTACACAATGAGATTGGGATTCCTTTTTGTTTTTCTTTGTGAGATGAACGCTTTATTTGTAATATTTGTGTGTGTGTGCATTTCAGTGGATGGTACATCATCTGTCAATCAAACAGAACTCTTGCTACTGCGTCCAAGCCCCTTCACTGTATACTCCGCCCTCCTGGAGGCGGGGCTTACATTGACTAACATGGAGCATCAGCCAATCAGATATCAGCCTTATGGACATAATACCCAGGTATCTCAGTAAATGTAACGTTTTGTTTTGTCAATAATTAAACATTCCAATGACGCACGCAGTGGCCTAGTGGATAAGACATCATCCTCCTAATCGGAAGGTTGTGAGTTCAAATCCTGGCCCAGCCGCCTTGTGGTGCCTGGTAGTGCCTTATTCCCCTTTGTGTGTACATGCAAGCAAGACCAAGTGCGTACGGAAAAGATCCTGTAATCCATGTCAGAGTTTGGTGGGTTATAGAAACAAAAAAATACCCAGCATGCATACCCCGAAAGGGTCGTATCGCTGCCTACATGGCCTGGTAAAAACAGTCATACATGTAAAAACGGCGAGAATTTCAGCCCATGAACGAAGAAGAAGAAGAAGGAAGTTTTAGCTGTATGCACAGGGCCTGCAGGTAGAGGTTCCAATGATGTGTGTGTTAGGAACTGAGCATGATGTTCACCACAAACTTGTTAGGCTTGTGAGAAGATGGTAACTTTTGAACAATATGTTTACATAATAGGGTGCCAAAAATGTGGAAGTTGACACACATGTGCAGGTGTGTGTTTGTGGTGTGTCTACAGGTGTGCTTAGCGAGGGAAGGACCGACGGGTGACACGTGCGCTGCAAACTCCTCCGTCTGGCTCTATCCACCAGACTTCCTCTCCACCTTTCTCAACTACCCCGATACAGTGGTACCTCTCTTTACGACCCCTCTCTTTTACGGGTCCCTCAATATTACGACCGACTTTTCTCTGACGGATTTTTTCTCCTTCTTTGTCTTGGTATTTCTCACCTCCGTAATACGTCCCCCTCTCTAATACAACATACGACCGTCCATACGTGGACTTATAACGACTTTTCACAAAATTATCATGGGTTTCGTTTACTCTAATTATATCTCCAGTCGAGTCAGTGCGCGATACGGACGCTCAAAACTTGCGGAAATCCTTTCCGTGTACAACATCACTTCGGCACGCAAACAGCTGAAGCCACGGGTTTTCGTTTCTATTTCAGGTCATTACTTTATTATGACTCTAGATAAAGCTCATTTGCAAGATCTCTGCTTCATTTCGCACAGACCTGTGCAGTAACTCTTACCTAAAAACACGCAAAGTTACATAAACGTCATGAAAGTAATCCGCCCATCGAACCAACACCGAAAGTTGTGGTGACGTCATGAAATTTTGCGATGTACGTCAGCGAAGCACGTGCAAGTGTTTTCTGTCAAGCTAAAAATGGCCGACGCCAGAACATGGTTTCGAAATCTGGAACTTTTTTTTGCTTTCCCCGATCCGTGACCGAGTGACGCGATATACAACCGCGCGTTTGGTTGAATCAATAAATTCTCCTCAGAATCCCGTCAGTGAAGTTTGAAGATGAGTAGTGGAGTGTCCTAAATTACTCAACTCCCTGGACAGTCCGAAGTGCAGTGATGTCCCTTGAAGGAGCGAGCGTTTCATCGTGAAAACTGACGCTTTTCGCTACAATTTTACATCAGTTTCAACACACTTCCGCTGTTCTTTATGTTCGGTAACTTGCGTTTGGGACACTGTGTCATTGTTTTTAACCAAATCCTTGCTGGGTATCGTATGATTGTGATTAGTAACTGGTAATGTTATCGACATCGTCATCGATGTGCATGCTTTGGGACCGCATGCTTTTGTTCGACCTCAATGTGTTTATTGCAAACCTTAACTCTTAAATAGTTACGGGGCAAGAAAACTTTGTGTGGGTAATTAATTGAATAGAAAACTGGTGACCATAATCGTTCAAGTAAAGAATATCATTACTTTGTGGGCGGTATCAATCAAAACGCCCATGTCATTCAATCCGGATCAGTGATGGACCCGGACATGAACATAACAAACCAACTCCTCCATATAACGACCGAATTTCGGTAACATTTTCAAAGTCGTTAGATAGAGGTACCACTGTACTCAGGTATTCAGCATGGAGGGTTTTTTGTTTGGTGGGCTGCATGGCAGACAGATGATTATTGGGCTTTATTATTATTTCATATTATTCACAGCGGGCGCAATGACCTAGTCGATAAGAGGCTGGCCTCCCATGCGGAAGGTTGCGTGTTTGAATCCCGGTACGTCGCACTTGGTGGGCTAAGGATGGAGATTTTTCTGATCTCCTAGGCCAACTAATGTGCAGACCTGCTAGTGGCTTATCCCCCTTCCTGCTAGTGCCTTATCCCCCTTCCTGCTAGTGCCTTATCCCCCTTCCTGCTAGTGCCTTATCCCCCTTCCTGCTAGTGCCTTAACCCCCTTCCTGCTAGTGCCTTAACCCCCTTCCTGCTAGTGCCTTATCCCCCTTCCTGCTAGTGCCTTATCCCCCTTCCTGCTAGTGCCTTATCCCCCTTCCTGCTAGTGCCTTATCCCCCTTCCTGCTAGTGCCTTATCCCCCTTCCTGCTAGTGCCTTACCCCCCTTCCTGTGTACACGCAAGCACAAGACCAAGTGCGCACAGAAAAGATCCTGTAATTCATGTCAGAGTTTGTTGGGTTATAGAAACATGAAAATATCCAGCATGTGTCCCCTAAAAGCGGCTAATGACTGCCTAAAAACGCTCATACACATAAAACTATTGGAGTTTCATCCCATGAATGCAGAAAAAGAAGAATTCATAACTAGGTTGGATCGGATGTAATAGCATTAATTATGAGGCATCTCACAAGGCACTTTTAATGTTGTCAAGCTGATTCAGACCTTACGTAAGAAAACTTTCACTGTTTTTTGGGTGTTATTTTTAATGAACTTCGTATGCTGGTATTATAGTCTAGTGTTAAAGATGTTGCAGAGTGAAGTGTGTTGTGTGTGCAGAGTGCAGCGGACAGAGGGGAGGACCAGGCTGGTGTTGGAATACCTGTGGTACTGGGAGCAGACTGGGACACAACACAATCACATAGCAACTCTGATTCACAGTGGATCATCACAGTCCGCGTGGTCTGTCACGTTAACACACTCTTAGGGATGGGGGCATGGGGTGGAGTAAGGGATGATGGGGTACGATTCGGGATGATAAGGTGTGATGTATCCTGCTAATGGACTAAAAGGGAGGCAACTATTCAGTATAGTACCGATGTTATAATCACTGACTTCCCTTGCAAGCACTTCCGTAAACGCACACACTACATTGTAAGCGTGGCTGAATAAATACTGCTTCATTGCAAACATCTTGCGTTTATTTCATGGGGTTTTGGGTGGGATTAGGGATGATGGGGGTTGGCGTCAGCAGTAGAATGGGACAGAGAACTGAAACACGGTGACGACCGACTACCAGTGGGATTAGGGATGATGGGGGTTGGCGTCAGCAGTAGAATGGGACAGAGAACTAAAACACGGTGTGACGACCGACTATCAGTGGGATTAGGGATGATGGGGGTTGGCGTCAGCAGTAGAATAGGACAGAGAACTGAAACACGGTGACGACCGACTACCAGTGGGATTAGGGATGATGGGGGTTGGCGTCAGCAGTAGAATGGGACAGAGAACTGAAACACGGTGACGACCGACTATCAGTGGGATTAGGGATGATGGGGGTTGGCGTCAGCAGTAGAATGGGACAGAGAACTGAAACACGGTGACGACCGACTACCAGTGGGATTAGGGATGATGGGGGTTGGCGTCAGCAGTAGAATGGGACAGAGAACTAAAACACGGTGTGACGACCGACTATCAGTGGGATTAGGGATGATGGGGGTTGGCGTCAGCAGTAGAATGGGACAGAGAACTGAAACACGGTGTGACGACCGACTACCAGTGGGCCACTAGACTGTGATCAGTTAGGCCGTCTGTTTGTTACAGGGAGTTTGTATGACCAGGGTGTTTATTCTCTGAAAGTTTTAGGAAATGCACATATTTTCTGATTCACTCGGAAGGGATGTATATATCCTGAAAAACGTAGAGATTATGCATATTTCTTGAAATGTTCAATACTTTTTCTGATTGTATAACTTTTGTTGTTTTTCAGTTGGTTTCTCCTTTATTTTCTGAATGACTCAGGTAGAACTAGACTTTCTTCTCATACTAAAGCATATTTGTCTTGAAGTGCATACGTTTTGTTCTTCTGTTCCAGATGGTCTTCATCCAGGAGCCATGCAGAAGCTGTGAACAAAATCTTCCAGTGTTTCAGCAAGTTTATCAGCAACTGCATGCAAACGGTAAGACACAAAGGATGCCTCAAGCAACAGTTTGATTGTGATGGTTTTCTGAATGATGGATGTGGCTTTTATACTGTTCAAAAAAAGAAACGCATAGCTTGTAATATTTGGTTAATTTAGTTATATGGCTACAAGGATATCCACCAAACTGCAGAAAATGTTTATCTGGTCGTCGACCTTTCGTCCATTGCCACAAGTGAGCTCTGCACGTGACGCATGCGTTATCAGTGGCTACAATGTCAAAATTGCTCATTTGGCATGACCACTCGTCATGCTTCAGTGTAATCTCGTGAAACTCGGGGAATATTGAGCTCTCACCATGTCTTCCAAAACCCATAAAAGCGGATTGTTCGCCACAAAGAAATCAGACGACAATTCAGCGACGAAAGATGGCCCGATTGAGCAGAGAAGACCGCCAAATTGCATTGGGTCGTTTACAAGCAGGCCAAAGTCAAAGTGCAATCGCCAGGCACTTCCACGTGTCCCAGAGCACCATCAGTAGACTGTGGGTCAGGTTTCAAGCCACTGGCTCCGTTGCTGACTTGCCACGAGCGGGAAGACCAAGGGCGACAACTGCTGCTCACGACCGCTTCAGACCAAT